>NC_140165.1:253795640-253844191 GCF_963971535.1 Notolepis coatsorum | reverse complement strand
AGGGGGGGGAGGGAGAGAGGGGATAGAGAGAGAGAGAGAGAGAGAGAGAGAGAGAGAGAGAGAGAGAGAGAGAGAGAGGGGGGGGGGGAGAGAGTGAGAGAGAGAGAGAGGGGGAGAGAGAGAGAGCAGGGGGGGGGGGAAGAGAGGGGATAGAGAGAGGGGGTGAGAGAGTGAGAGAGAGCGAGAGAGAGAGAGAGAGAGAGAGAGAGAGAGAGAGAGAGAGAGAGAGAGAGAGAGAGAGAGAGAGTCCAGTGAAGAAGGCCTTGCACAAGCAACGTTATTAATTTTAAATTGGCTAACTGAGTCTGTCAGCAAACACAGCTGGCTGTAACACTGTATTGGAATCTGGTCAACAAGCACACAGTCCATCTCACTTAGTTCTGGCCCAAACGATTTGGATATTTCAACTTTTCTATGTCAGAAAGTTATACTCTCTCCTTTTTTCTTCATCAGGCCTAATGCAATAGTCAGAGAGAGAGTGTTGTAGCCTCTCTTCTCACATAGCTTCTTCTTCACAGTAATCAGTGTTGTAGCCTCTCTTCTCACATAGCTTCTTCTTCACAGTAATCAGTGTTGTAGCCTCTCTTCTCACATAGCTTCTTCTTCACAGTAATCAGTGTTGTAGCCTCTCTTCTCACATAGCTTCTTCTTCACAGTAATCAGTGTTGTAGCCTCTCTTCTCACATAGCTTCTTCTTCACAGTAATCAGTGTTGTAGCCTCTCTTCTCACATAGCTTCTTCTTCACAGTAATCAGTGTTGTAGCCTCTCTTCTCACATAGCTTCTTCTTCACAGTAATCAGTGTTTAGCCTCTCTTCTCACATAGCTTCTTCTTCACAGTAATCAGTGTTGTAGCCTCTCTTCTCACATAGCTTCTTCTTCACAGTAATCAGTGTTGTAGCCTCTCTTCTCACATAGCTTCTTCTTCACAGTAATCAGTGTTGTAGCCTCTCTTCTCACATAGCTTCTTCTTCACAGTAATCAGTGTTGTAGCCTCTCTTCTCACAGCTTCTTCTTCACAGTAATCAGTGTTGTAGCCTCTCTTCTCACATAGCTTCTTCTTCACAGTAATCAGTGTTGTAGCCTCTCTTCTCACATAGCTTCTTCTCACATAGCAGAGTACAGCAACTTGCAATGGGCCTGGTCTACAAGATACACTACGCGACCAAGGTACCCATGTACATGTCAAAATACTTCCCAAAGGTCAGTGAATACCACGATCACAACACCAGAGGGAGCTCCACAAATCATGTTAAACCCAGATTCGGCTCAAACAAGGGACTAAACACGTTTCGCAATTATGCCACATCAATGTGGAACGCCCTACCCAAAGCTGTAAAGGAATGTGAATCACTACCCACTTTCAAAAACACTCTTAAAGAACACCTACGGGAGACTGCAATTCGAAACTGGCCCCTACAAATGTCCTAACCCAGTTGTACAGTAAATGACCAAGTATGGCTTTGTCAGTATTCCAATGTACAGTGTACAGTGCCCCCCCCCCCCCTACCCAACCCCCCCCCCCCCCCCCTCCACCTCCAATGTACAGCCCCACCCACCGAACCCCACCCCACCCACCCAACCTCCTCCAATGTACAGTTTCTACGTCAAATGTATATACACTCTTTTTCTGGACACTTTTTGTATCGCAAACAGTACTGTATTTGCAAATCTGATATGTCATAAATGTATAGATGTAGCAGTACTGTCTATCTGTATGTCATGTATGTCATATATGTTATGATGAATTGAAAAATGGGGGGACCCTGATGTAAACAAGACGAAAGTCTTTCTCTGGTCTGCATCCCCTTAACAATTGTATGTATTGAGCTGTACTGTATTGTATCCATTTTGCAATCTGTTAATAAACTTTTCAATCAATCAATCAATCAGCTTCTTCTTCACAGTAATCAGTGTTGTAGCCTCTCTTCTCACATAGCTTCTTCTTCACAGTAATCAGTGTTGTAGCCTCTCTTCTCACATAGCTTCTTCTTCACAGTAATCAGTGTTGTAGCCTCTCTCTCCATCACGCTCAACATAGGGGCCCCCCAGGGCTGTGTTCTGAGCCCCCTCCTCTACTCCCTGTACACACATGACTGCGTGGCACAGCGGAACAACAACACAATCATCAAATTTGCTGATGACACAGTAGTGGTGGGCTTGATCTCTGCCAACGACGAGAGGGCCTACCTGGAAGAGGTAGAGAATATGTCACAGTGGTGTCAGGAGAACTGCCTCTCCCTGAACGTCAGCAAAACAAAAGAGATGATTGTGGACTTCAGGAGGTCGGGGGTCAAGGACTACAGCCCCCTCAGCATCGACGGGGCACCGGTTGAGAGAGTGAACAGTTTCAAGTACCTCGGAGCCCACATATCCGAGGACTTGACATGGACCACACACATTGACAGTGTTGTGAAGAAGGCACGACAACGCCTCTACTTCCTCAGGCGCCTAAGGAAGTTCCAAGTCAGTCAGAAGATCCTTAGGAACTTCTACTCATGCACAATAGAGAGCATCCTGACTGGCAACATCACCTCCTGGTTTGGGAATAGCACTGCACAAGACCGTAGCAGACTACAAAGAGTGACACGTTCAGCCGAACGCACAATTGGAGGGGGGCTTCCCACCCTCCAGAACATTTACAACAAGCGGTGCAGGGGGAAGGCGAAGAGAATCATCAAGGACTCCAGCCACCCGAACAACTGCCTCTTTGAACTGCTGCGGTCAGGCAAGCGATACCGGAGTCTTAAGGCGAGCACAGAAAGACTCAGAAGAAGCTTCTATCCCCAGGCCATCAGGCTGCTCAACGAACAATAAACACTATGCAACAACCATCAAATGCACATAGCACACACACCCACACGCACACACTCACTTAAACAAACAACACACTGCAGCACCCACTCTCCACACTTTAGATCACACAAACACACTTTATATTTATTGATAAAGGATTTGCACTACAACTCGTACACCTACTGTAAATTGTACCTAAATTGTACCTCATCCCATTTCTGCTTTGCACTATATAGTATTGTATATTAGTACACTGCATTGTATATTGTTATATGGTAACTCAGTTACGTCTATTATGCATCGAACATTGTACATGTCTATACTGAACACTGTGACCTAATTTTTTACTTCTAATTTACATGCTATACTAAGTTATTTTATTTCATACTTATCTTGTAACAGTAAGAAGCATTTTGTATAAAACTATTCTGTACTTCTGTATGACAACTATTAAAGAAACTTGAAACTTGAACTTCTCACATAGCTTCTCTTCTCACATAGCTTCTTCTTCACAGTAATCAGTGTGGGGATCAACGTTCCAAAGAAGCATTTATTGTCTCCTTGCAGAAGGTCAAGAGTGCCCTCAAGACCTCAGCATTCTTTCAAGAAGACAATCTCATGGGAAAGCAACCTGGCGATCTACTACAAAGGGTTAACCCTTTCACTACCACACTACATAAGGTTAACCCTTTCAATACCAGTGAAAGGTTAACCGTCTGTAGTGTGGTAGTGAAAGGGTTAACCTTCTGTAGTGTGGTAGTGAAAGGGTTAAAGACACAACCATATGCACTGCATGATATTCTGAGTTCCGGCGAGTGACACATGAAACAACGAGTCTCATCTTCTCAACGTCTTCCACAGCCTCAGTAGCCAGTGGTGATTGGTGGTGGGCCTCGTTCCATGAGGCGGGAGTGTTCATTGCACTGTAGAACACTTTGCACACGGGCCTCTGTGTCAAAGCTCTCACAGGATCCCGGGAGCCATCAGATGCATTGTGTGATCCACTTCTCTGGTGGCGGGACGATAGAGATCTGTCTCTTCAGCAGGAACAGCAGCCACATCCTGGAACTCACCTTCCTCTGCCTCGTGGTGTTCATCACTTTCACTTAACCCTTTCACTGCCACACGACAGCCGGTTAACCCTTTCACTGTGACAATACAGAAGGTCAGCCCTTTACTATCACACAACCGACGGCGATGCTCATTAGCATCATTAACTCCGCGGATGCGGATGTGTGATAGTAAAGGGCTAACCTTCTGTCATGTGGCAGTGAAATGGTTAAAAGCTCTTGCAAAGCTTTTCTACCATTATCCCTGACAGGAGCTTGGACTTTATTTCAATGTTGTAAAGCCACACGAATCTCCTGTATCTTAGCAGTTGCCTCTACTGTACAATTTCTTCCTGAGTTTCACAAGGTGGAGTGAGACAGTCATGTAAGCAACCTCCTTATACTACATCATTATTGGTAAGCTACCTCCTTATACTACATCATTATTGGTAAGCTACGTCCTTATACTACATCATTATTGGTAAGCTACCTCCTTATACCACATCATTATTGGTAGCTACCTCCTTATACTACATCATTATTGGTAAGCTACCTCCTTATACCACATCATTATTGGTAAGATACCTCCTTATACTACATCATTATTGGTAAGCTACCTCCTTATACCACATCATTATTGGTAAGCTGCCTCCTTATACTACATCATTATTGGTAAACTACCTCCTTATACTACATCATTATTGGTAAGCTGCCTCCTTATACTACATCATTATTGGTAAGCTACCTCCTTATACTACATCATTATTGGTAAGCTACCTCCTTATACTACATCATTATTGGTAAGCTACCTCTTTATACTACATCATTATTGGTAAGATACCTCCTTATACTACATCATTATTGGTAAGCTACCTCCTTATACCACATCATTATTGGTAAGCTACCTCCTTATACTACATCATTATTGGTAATCTACCTCCTTATACCACATCATTATTGGTAAACTACCTCCTTATACTACATCATTATTGGTAAGCTACCTCCTTATACTACATCATTATTGGTAAACTACCTCCTTATACTGCATCATTATTGGTAAGCTACCTCCTTATACTACATCATTATTGGTAAGCTACCTCCTTATACTACATCATTATTGGTAAACTACCTCCTTATACTACATCATTATTGGTAGCTACCTCCTTATACTACATCATTATTGGTAAACTACCTCCTTATACTACATCATTATTGGTAAACTACCTCCTTATACTACATCATTATTGGTAGCTACCTCCTTATACTACATCATTATTGGTAAACTACCTCCTTATATTACATCATTATTGGTAGCTACCTCCTTATACTACATCATTATTGGTAAACTACCTCCTTATACCACATCATTATTGGTAAGCTACCTCCTTATACTACATCATTATTGGTAAACTACCTCCTTATACTACATCATTATTGGTAGCTACCTCCTTATACCACATCATTATTGGTAAGCTGCCTCCTTATACTACATCATTATTGGTAAACTACCTCCTTATACTACATCATTATTGGTAAGCTACCTCCTTATACTACATCATTATTGGTAAACTACCTCCTTATACTACATCATTATTGGTAAGCTACCTCCTTATACTACATCATTATTGGTAAGCTACCTCCTTATACTACATCATTATTGGTAGCTACCTCCTTATACTACATCATTATTGGTAAGCTACCTCCTTATACTACATCATTATTGGTAAGCTACCTCCTTATACTACATCATTATTGGTAAGCTACCTCCTTATACTACATCATTATTGGTAAGCTACCTCCTTATACTACATCATTATTGGTAAGCTACCTCCTTATACCACATCATTATTGGTAAGCTACCTCCTTATACTACATCATTATTGGTAAGCTACCTCCTTATACTACATCATTATTGGTAAGCTACCTCCTTATACTACATCATTATTGGTAAGCTACCTCCTTATACCACATCATTATTGGTAAGCTACCTCCTTATACCACATCATTATTGGTAGCTACCTCCTTATACTACATCATTATTGGTAAGCTACCTCCTTATACTACATCATTATTGGTAAGCTACCTCCTTATACTACATCATTATTGGTAAGCTACCTCTTTATACTACATCATTATTGGTAAGCTACCTCCTTATACTACATCATTATTGGTAAGATACCTCCTTATACTACATCATTATTGGTAAGCTACCTCCTTATACTACATCATTATTGGTAAGATACCTCCTTATACTACATCATTATTGGTAGCTACCTCCTTATACTACATCATTATTGGTAAGCTACCTCCTTATACTACATCATTATTGGTAAGCTACCTCTTTATACTACATCATTATTGGTAAGCTACCTCCTTATACTACATCATTATTGGTAAGATACCTCCTTATACTACATCATTATTGGTAAGCTACCTCCTTATACTACATCATTATTGGTAAGCTACCTCCTTATACTACATCATTATTGGTAGCTACCTCCTTATACTACATCATTATTGGTAAGCTACCTCCTTATACTACATCATTATTGGTAAGCTACCTCCTTATACTACATATCTGGAACCTATGGAACCCGTTCTAGTGACTGGCTGGTCCTAATTTAAGGTCCCCTGAGTTTGCTCTGAACAGGGTGAATCTGTATTTTGCTATGATGCCTCTAGCTCAGCGGTTCTCAAACTACGGGTCGCGACCCAAAGTTGGGTCATGAGTAGGTGACATTGGGGTCACGCATTGGCAAGTAAGGAAAATTAAATAAAATAAAAAGTTTGAGAACCCCTGCTCTAGCTCATGGAATGAACTCCAACAGTCCTTAAAGCTTGAGATTCTCCCCTCTGAGTTTAAACCCTTGATCTCCAACCATTGCCAATCAAGTTCTACGTGTTTTAATTGATTGTCATGATTTCATATCCTTTTTAAATTCTTTATTGTGTCACTCTAAACTCAAAGCGTAAAACAAGCGCAGATTCGCAATAGCCACTCCGATTGCCACGCCCCCTTTAGAACACACACTTGACCTCCATGCCCAATCTCAACCTCCTAGGGTGAAACTAGTAGGTGGGGAAATTTTTGTGGAGGGACCAACCAGCAGAGTGACTCCTAGAGCTGCTGATCACAGCTAAAAACACACTCCTCCTGCACACCGCTCCTCACACGAAGGATTCCAGTTAGAAACCAGCATTTCAAACATGAAGTCTCTAATTTTATGTCTCATTTGAGCAGAGCCATTCTGTCCCTCATAAAACCATACTATCATTTCTTTCTTCTCCCTGCATGAGGACGATGTAATTGCTCTACCGAAGCTAATGGACTTTCGGAAATGACTACATCCACTAAGCGTAGGTTTGATTCAGAGATAAATGCTCTGAATCAATGGGAGTGGACAGGAAATAGGAATTGATAGGAATGAGTTATTGATCGCTAGCATGCTGCGAGCTTAAGCCTTATCTCTACCAATCCCCTTCTGAGATGGTGCCTGGCACAATGCCTAACCTTCTACTGAGGAGACGGGCTTTAGGAGGAGAGAGGATGACCCACTGAGAGAGAGAGAGAGAGAGAGAGAGAGAGAGAGAGAGAGAGAGAGAGAGAGAGAGAGAGAGAGAGAGAGAGAGAATGACCCACTGAGAGATGAATGACCCACTGAGAGAGAGAGAGAATGACCCAATAGGGAGGTGTAGTCTGACATCACTGGTTGTTCCACCCGTATAGGGATTCATCATTGGGAAAATGGATTATCGGCTATTGTAACAATTCTGCCGCATGGACATTGAAAAGCGTTCATTTTTGCACAAGATGAGTTCCCTTCTACCACTAACATTATTGTTTAAGCATTTTTGGTTGAAATAAAGGTAGTTATAAGGTTTTTAATTTGTCGTTAAAAAAGAACTACACTTCCCACCAGGCAGTACGGCGGGGGTGTTGTCGTTCAGTGTTGTCGCCTAACACACGTCACGGCCAGCTGATACCACGCTAGCTAACGTTACCTAGCTAAAATGAACGTACTAGACGAATGTCTACTGTCGTGTCCATAAGTTCCCTGGTAGAATACTTTGTTGGTGAGGACAAAAGTATACAAAGAGGAGAGAACCATTTTAGCTGCATCTTCTGGCCGCCTCAGACCTACTCCTATCCAAGCTCCGGGAGGGTCATCAAAGAGAAGTCGCCTATTCTCAGTCCTTGCCCCACAATGGTGGAATGAACTACCCACCCCAGTTAGGACAGCCGAAACACGTCCAATCTTTCGCCGTCGACTAAAGACTCACTTCTTCAACCATTATCTGAATTAAAAAAAAAAATAAAAAAAAATCTAACCCTAACTAACCATACTGTCATGCACTTGTCCTAATAAACTAACCTACACTGTAGCACTCAACACTTTGATGAACATTGTTACTCAGCTGATAGAGTTGTGCTCTTCCTGATGGCTTGTCGTACAGAACTTGTAAGTCGCTTTGGATAAAAGCGTCAGCTAAATGACTAAATGTAAATGTAAATGTAATGTAGAGGAGTTTTCGGGAATCCCGGCTAGCTAGCTAGATAGCTAGTAGCTACTAACGTTACGTAAAAAACAATAACGTTATAAACTATACACAATATGTACAACGAAACAATGATTTACATTAGTATACTATTTACAGTAATTTAATATGCAGCGAAATAACGTTATACGATTTAAAATATAAATACAAATATGGTAACGTGATTGTTGCTTTTAAAAAATGGTGGCTGGCTTTAGAGATGAATGGTTATGATCACCAGAGAGATACTAGCCACAGATTCAGGGTCAGTTATTTTCCCATTGTACGAATTGTTAAGCTTATGGAATGTAAGGGAAATCTGATCCTAGGTCTGCGACTAAAGCCAGGAGTCTACGCTGTGGCGACGTCAGTCAGCAGCGCTAAATCGCAGTTTAGTTTCTCAGTGAACGAAAATATAAACGCTGTTATTTTGCTACCTTTACGATTAATTGCGAATATTTTCATGTTGAGCTATAGATTGTGGATAAATACGCACAGAAAGGTACACCATGCAAATGTTAATGCTTTATTTGTTTTAAACAAGACGATTTAGCTGCACATGTGTCGGAGGTGATAGTCTCCGGCCTCCCGGACCAACAGTAGGGGGGGGTGCACAACAACCAGGAAGGGAGGGGGGGTAATAATAAAAAATAAATAAAAAGTCGACTTCCAGATCCTTAGTCGGGGCCAGACCTGGTCACCACTGAGCTGTAGATGTTCCTCCTCCTCCAGACAGACCTGGTCACCACTGAGCTGTAGATGTTCCTCCTCCTCCAGACAGACCTGGTCACCACTGAGCTGTAGATGTTCCTCCTCCTCCAGACAGACCTGGTCACCACTGAGCTGTAGATGTTCCTCCTCCTCCAGACAGACCTGGTCACCACTGAGCTGTAGATGTTCCTCCTCCTCCAGACAGACCTGGTCACCACTGAGCTGTAGATGTTCCTCCTCCAGACAGACCTGGTCACCACTGAGCTGTAGATGTTCCTCCTCCTCCAGACAGACCTGGTCACCACTGAGCTGTAGATGTTCCTCCTCCAGACAGACCTGGTCACCACTGAGCTGTAGATGTTCCTCCTCCTCCAGACAGACCTGGTCACCACTGAGCTGTAGATGTTCCTCCTCCTCCAGACAGACCTGGTCACCACTGAGCTGTAGATGTTCCTCCTCCAGACAGACCTGGTCACCACTGAGATGTAGATGTTCCTCCTCCTCCAGACAGACCTGGTCACCACTGAGCTGTAGATGTTCCTCCTCCAGACAGACCTGGTCACCACTGAGCTGTAGATGTTCCTCCTCCAGACAGACCTGGTCACCACTGAGCTGTAGATGTTCCTCCTCCAGACAGACCTGGTCACCACTGAGCTGTAGATGTTCCTCCTCCTCCAGACAGACCTGGTCACCACTGAGCTGTAGATGTTCCTCCTCCTCCAGACAGACCTGGTCACCACTGAGCTGTAGATGTTCCTCTTCCAGACAGACCTGGTCACCACTGAGCTGTAGATGTTCCTCCTGACAGACAGACCTGGTCACCACTGAGCTGTAGATGTTCCTCCTCCAGACAGACCTGGTCACCACTGAGCTGTAGATGTTCCTCCTCCTCCAGACAGACAGACCTGGTCACCACTGAGCTGTAGATGTTCCTCCTCCTCCAGACAGCCTGGTCACCACTGAGCTGTAGATGTTCCTCCTCCTCCTCCAGACAGACCTGGTCACCACTGAGCTGTAGATGTTCCTCCTCCTCCAGACAGACCTGGTCACCACTGAGCTGTAGATGTTCCTCCTCCTCCAGACAGACCTGGTCACCACTGAGCTGTAGATGTTCCTCCTCCTCCAGACAGACCTGGTCACCACTGAGCTGTAGATGTTCCTCCTCCTCCAGACAGACCTGGTCACCACTGAGCTGTAGATGTTCCTCCTCCTCCAGACAGACCTGGTCACCACTGAGCTGTAGATGTTCCTCCTCCAGACAGACCTGGTCACCACTGAGCTGTAGATGTTCCACCTCCTCCAGACAGACCTGGTCACCACTGAGCTGTAGATGTTCCTCCTCCTCCAGACAGACCTGGTCACCACTGAGCTGTAGATGTTCCTCCTCCAGACAGACCTGGTCACCACTGAGCTGTAGATGTTCCTCCTCCTCCAGACAGACCTGGTCACCACTGAGCTGTAGATGTTCCTCCTCCTCCAGACAGACCTGGTCACCACTGAGCTGTAGATGTTCCTCCTCCTCCAGACAGACCTGGTCACCACTGAGCTGTAGATGTTCCTCCTCCTCCAGACAGACCTGGTCACCACTGAGCTGTAGATGTTCCTCCTCCAGACAGACCTGGTCACCACTGAGCTGTAGATGTTCCTCCTCCTCCAGACAGACCTGGTCACCACTGAGCTGTAGATGTTCCTCCTCCTGACAGACCTGGTCACCACTGAGCTGTAGATGTTCCTCCTCCTCCAGACAGACCTGGTCACCACTGAGCTGTAGATGTTCCTCCTCCTGACAGACAGACCTGGTCACCACTGAGCTGTAGATGTTCCTCCTCCTCCAGACAGACCTGGTCACCACTGAGCTGTAGATGTTCCTCCTCCTCCAGACAGACCTGGTCACCACTGAGCTGTAGATGTTCCTCCTCCTCCTCCAGACAGACCTGGTCACCACTGAGCTGTAGATGTTCCTCCTCCTCCAGACAGACCTGGTCACCACTGAGCTGTAGATGTTCCTCCTCCTCCAGACAGACCTGGTCACCACTGAGCTGTAGATGTTCCTCCTCCTCCAGACAGACCTGGTCACCACTGAGCTGTAGATGTTCCTCCTCCAGACAGACCTGGTCACCACTGAGCTGTAGATGTTCCTCCTCCTCCAGACAGACCTGGTCACCACTGAGCTGTAGATGTTCCTCCTCCTCCAGACAGACCTGGTCACCACTGAGCTGTAGATGTTCCTCCTGACAGACAAAGCAGCATCATGACCACCAAAAAAATTTACGAACTAAAACTAAAACGAACACAAAGAAACGAACGAAAAAAAAGAACGCAAAAAAATGAACTAACTAAAACGATAGGGAAATACATTGCGTTGGACAGAGGGTGGAACACGAAAGAATGAAAATGACGTAACCACTACACCTCCCTATGAGAGAGAGAGAGAGAGAGAGAGAGAGAGAGAGAGAGAGAGAGAGAGAATGATCCAATGAGAGAGAGAGAGAGAGAGAGAGAATGACCCAATGAGAGAGAGAGAGAGAAGGATCCAATGAGAGAGGGAGAGAGAGAATGACCCAATGAGAGAGAGATAATGACCCAATGAGAGAGAGGGAGAATCAAGTCAAGTCAAGTCAAGTCAAGAGTTTTAATTGTCACGGCATACAGGTATACAATGAAATGCGGGTGGTCTTGCCCGCAACGATGTGCAATACAGTGGTACATATAATAGAATCAAAAGAAGAAACAACATTGTGCAGTAACAGGTAGCAGGTAACATGGAGTGACATCTCGGTATCTGTACATAGTTATTTACAGAGCATGTGTGACATGCTAGTTAGCTTTGGTAGTGCAATACACTGTTCCTGTTATTCTAATTTAAAGTGTCCTTTCCTTTGGCCATAAGTGTGCGTGTGTGCGACATGAGTGTATGCCCGCTCATGTTAAAGTGTTAAGTGGCTGCTCGTGTGTGAGCGTGCACAGTGTGCGTGTCGTGTGTGTGTTCATGTGTGCTTGTGTGTGGACAGTTCAATGTTCTGAGCACTCAATGTTCATTGTTCATGGCTCTGATGGCCTGGGGGAAGAAGCTGAGCCTAAGCCGCTCTGTCCTAGTAGCTGGGGTTCGCAGGCGTCTGCCTGACCTCAGCAGCTGAAACAGGCTGTTATTGGGGTGGTGAGGGTCTTTCATTATCCTGCAGGCTCTGGATTTGCACCTCTTGTTGTATAGAACCTGCAGGGGGGGTAGTGCAATACCCGTGGTACACTCGGCTGAGCGCACCACTTTCTGTAGGGCCTTCTTGTCCTGTGCCGTGCTGTTTCCATACCAGGCAGTGATGTTTCCGGTCAGGATGCTCTCTACAGCTCCTGAGTAGAAGGACTGGAGTATCTTCCCCGATACTCTGAACTTCCTTAACTGTCTCAGGTGGTAGAGACGCTGTTTCGCCTTCTTTACTACTGTGTCTATGTGTGTTGACCATGTCAGGTCCTCTGAGATGTGGACCCCCAGGTACTTGAAGCTGCTCACCCTGTCCACGGTAGCCCCGTTTATCATCAGTGGTGTGTGTGTCTCCTGCTGTCCTCTCCTATAATCCACGATCAGTTCCTTGGTTTTGCCAATGTTCAGGAGCAGGCTGTTGTCCTGACACCAGCGTTCCAGTACCTCAACCTCCTCCCGGTAGGCCTTCTCGTCGTTGTCCGAGATCAGCCCCACCACCACCGTGTCATCTGCAAACTTCACTATGGAGTTGGAGCTGAACTTGGCCACACAGTCGTGTGTGTAGAGTGAGTACAGCAGGGGGCTCAGAACACAGCCCTGGGGGGACCCGATGCTCAGGGTGATGGTGTTGGAGGTCTGACCCCCCACCCTGACCGCCTGGGGTCTTTCGCTCAGAAAGTCCAGTACCCAGGCGCTCAGGGCGGAGCTCAGACCTAGCTCGACCAGCTTGTCCACCAGTCTGGTGGGGACTATGGTGTTGAACGCTGAGCTGTAGTCAATGAACAACAGTCTCACATAGCCCCCCTTCTGACGGTCAAGGTGCGAGAGGGTGCTGTGCAGTACCTGGGAGACCGCGTCGTCGGTGGACCTGTTTGTCCTGTATGCAAATTGCATAGGGTCCATATCACTGGGGAGGGAGGCACAAATGTGGTCCTTGACCAGCCTCTCGAAACATTTCATGACCACAGAGGTGAGTGCCACCGGTCTGTAGTCATTTGGACATGCTGGGGAGGGTTTCTTCGGCACAGGGATGATGGTAGACATCTTGAAGCAGGCAGGGACCACTGACTCCGCCAGTGATTGATTAAATATGGCGGTGAACACAGGGGCCAGCTGGTTGGCACAGGTCTTGAGTATACGTCCTGTTATGCCATCTGGGCCAGCAGCCTTCCTGGTGTTCACCTGCATAAATGCTCTTCTCACACTGTGTTCCGACAACGAGAGAGCGTCCCCCCCCCCCTCGCGGTTGCCCCCCCCCCTCCACAACAGCCGGCGCGCCAGTGACGTCACTAGCCGGAGAGCCAGCAGCGCCACTGTCTACACCAAACCGAGCGTAGAAGGTGTTGAGCTTGTCCGCGAGGGAGGCGTCGTCGCTCCCCATTGAGGGGGCGCTGACTTTATAGTCAGTTATTGTCTTCAGTCCCTGCCATAATCCTCTTGTGTCGTTTTGTGCCATTTGTGTCTCCAGTTTGTCAGCATATGTCCTCTTAGCAAGTTTGACAGCTTTGCGTAGAGTATAGACTGAAGCCTTATACTCCTCCATGTTTCCTGACTCTCTACCTAGGTTGTAGGCGGTGGTACGAGAGTTCAGAGCTGCTCTAATAGTGCTATCCACCCACGGTTTCTGGTTTGGGAAAATCCGCACCGTTTTCCTGAGGACAATACCATCAGCTATTGTTGTTATGTAGCACACCACTATGTCTGCTAGTTCACTGACGTCACTGGCGCTTCCTATGAACATATCCCAATCCGTGTCTGCAAGCACGTCCTTGAGCGTGGCCTCTGATTCGTCGGTCCACTTCTTTGTCTCACGTGACACGACGGCGTCACGTGATCTCTGTTGATATGCCGGAAATAGCAAGATGGAGTCATGATCGCTCGAGCTTGTGGACCCCGTTAATGGCGGAGCGGCTACTACCTTGTAACCCGCTTTGAACGGGGAATAGCAGTGGTCGAGTGTGTTCTTCCCTCTGGTGGAGCAAGCGATGTGCTGAAAAAAGGACGGCATCACTTTCTTCAGGTTGGCCTGGTTGAAATCGCCGGCCACTACCATCGCTGCGTCTGGGTGTTTGATCTGGTGTCTGTTGAGATGATCGTGTAGTTCGCCCAGCGCTTTGCCCGTATTCGCGTGTGGGGGAATATACACGGCAGTCATGACGACTGCTGTGAACTCTCTCGGGAGGTGAAACGGACGACATAGGATAGAAAGATGTTCCAAGTCCGGCGAACACGAGTTTGAGAGGACCTGCACCCCCTCGGGATTAACCCAGGAATTGTTCGTGATGAGGCAGACTCCGCCGCCGATGGTCTTTCCTGAGCCAGCGTTGCGATCTGCACGTAAGACTGTGAAGGCATCCGAGGGACCCAATGACCCAATGAGAGAGAGAGAATGACCCAATGAGAGAGAGAGAATGATCCAATGAGAGAGAGAGAGAGAGAGAGAGAGAGAGAGAGAGAGAGAGAGAGAGAATGATCCAATGAGAGAGAGATAATGACCCAATGACAGAGAGAGAGAATGACCCAATGACAGAGAGAGAGAGAGAGAGAGAGAGAGAGAGAGAGAGAGAGAGAATGACCCAATAAGAGAGAGAATGACCCAATGAGAGAGAGATAATGACCCAATGAGAGAGAGAGAATGACCCAATGAGAGAGAGAGAATGACCCAATAAGAGAGAGAATGACCCAATGAGAGAGAGAGAATGACCCAATGAGAGAGAGAGAGAGAATGACCCAATGAGAGAGAGAGAGAGAGAATGACCCAATAAGAGAGAATGACCCAATGAGAGAGAGAGAGAATGACCCAATGACAGAGAGAGAGAGAGAGAGAGAGAGAGAGAGAATGACCCAATGAGAGAGAATGACCCAATGAGAGAGAGAGGGTGAGAGAATGACCCAATGAGAGAGAGAATGGCCTAATGAGAGAGAGAGAGAGAGAATGACCCAATGAGAGAGAGAGACGATACTCAACTCTTCCTCTCCTTCCCTCCCTCAGATATCGACGTCTCTGAGCGGATCTCGGCCTGTCTGTCCGACATCTCCGCCTGGATGACGACCAACCACCTCAAACTGAACCTAAGCTAAACAGAATTGCTCCACCTGCCGGCCAAATCCTCCCCCCTAACCGACCTTTCCATCACAGTCGAGAATGCGGCTGTGACCACGCCCCCGACCGCCAAGAACCTTGGTGTTGTCCGCAACGACCAGTTGAACTTCTCGGCTCACATCGCAGCGACAACCAGAACCTGCCGATTCCTCCTGAGCAACGTCAGAAGGATCCGCCCCTTCCTGACAAAAGAAGCCACCCAACTCCTCGTCCAATCAACAGTCATCTCCTGCCTCGACTATTGCAACGCACTGTTCGCTGGCCTCCCGGCCACTGCCATTAAGCCTCTTCAACTCATTCAGAACGCAGCGGCCCGCCTGATCTCAAACCTACCAAAGTCGGCCCATGTCACCCCACTTCTTAGGGACCTGCACTGGCTCCCCATTGCTGCACGAATCCGCTTCAAAGGCCCTCGACCAGCATATCGTGCGGCAAAGGGAACCGCTCCCGCCTACCTCCGGTCAATAGTCTCTAACTACACACCCTCAAGACCCCTACGCTCTGCATCTTCTGGCCGCCTCAGACCTACTCCTATCCAAGCTCCGGGAGGGTCATCAAAGAGAAGTCGCCTATTCTCAGTCCTTGCCCCACAATGGTGGAATGAACTACCCACCCCAGTTAGGACAGCCGAAACACGTCCAATCTTTCGCCGTCGACTAAAGACGCACTTCTTCAACCATTATCTGAATAAAAAAAAGAAAAAAAATATCTAACCCTAACTAACCGTACTGTCATGCACTTGTCCTAATAAACTAACCTACACTGTAGCACTCAACACTTTGATGAACATTGTTGCTCAGCTGATAGAGTTGTGCCCTTCCTGATGGCTTGTCGTACAGAACTTGTAAGTCGCTTTGGATAAAAGCGTCAGCTAAATGACTAAATGTAAATGTAAATGTAGAGAGAGAAAGAGTGACAGAAAGAGAGAGCGAGAGAATGGCCTAATGAGAGAGAGAGTGACAGAGAGAGTGTGTGAGAAAAATAGAGAGAGAGAGAATGACCAAGTGAGAGAGAGAGAGTGAAAGAGAGAAAGAGAGAGAGAGAGAGAAAGAAAGAAATATACCAAGGTTGACTGAGAGTGTGTGTGTGTGTGTGTGTGTGTGTGTGTGTGTGTGTGTGTGTGTGTGTGTGTGTGTGTGTGTGTGTGTGTGTGTGTGTGTGTGTGTGTGTGTGTGTGTGTGTGTGTGTGTGTGTGTGTGTGTGTGTGTGTGTGTGTGTGTGTGTGTGTGTGTGTGTGTGTGTGTGTGTGTGTGTGTGTGTGTGTGTGTGTGTGTGTGTGTGTTAGCGACCAAGATTGACTGAGAGTGTATGTGTGTGTATGTGTGTTACAAAACCAAGAAGGATCATCAGTATGTCATGGTTTATGTAAATAGTGTGTGTGTGTGTGTGTGTGTATGTGTGTGTGTGTGTAGTATAGTGTAGTGTGTGTGTGTGTGTAGTATAGTGTAGTGTAGTGTGTGTGTGTATGTGTGTAGTGTAGCGTAGTGTGTGTGTTCACGTCGTATCTGCATCAGCATATCTCACTTAATCCTTCATTGCTTTGAGACCCTCTCCATCCCTCTCTCTCCCTCCCTCCCTGCTTCCCTCCCTCTCTCTCCATCCCCCTCTCCCTCCCTCCCTGCCTCCCTCTCTCCATCCCTCTCTCTCCATCCCCATCTCCCAAAGGCAGGACGGCATGCTGATATTGTGGTACAGCACAGTGAAACTGAATACATGTAAAGCATAATGTTTACATGATGTATAAAGCATGTGATGTAATTATAATCATTTAGAGTATAGCTAGTTTATTAAAGCATAGTAGACTAGGGGTGCCAGGGTGGCGCACCACGTAGCTGCGCTGCAGTGCAACGTGGACGTCCTGGGTTCGACTCCCGGACCCGGAGACCTTTGCCGCATGTCTTTCCCCAAGTCTTCTCCCAACCTTCCTCTCTGTCGGGCCTGTCCGAAATAAAGCAGTAAAATATAAAAAAATAATAAAAATAAAAATAAAAATAATAATAATAATAATAATAATAATAATAATAATAATAATAATAATAATAATAATAATAATAATAATAATAATAATAATAATAATAATAATAATAATAATAATAATAAAAAATAGCATAGTAGACTAAAGATGACGCAGACCGCACCGTAGCAACAGTAGTTCAGTTGCTCAATAGTTCAGTAGCTCGGTAGCTCAGTTGTCCTGGGTCAGGCTAGTTAGACCTGGGAGTAGGTGTGGACCATAATAGATAAAAGCTGCTTCTCCATGCCTCGTTGTTCTCGCCTGTGGAACAGTTAGGAGACCAGTGTCAGAGGATCTAAGGGCTCTGCTGGACACCAGGCCTGGGAAGCAGTTCAGGTAAACAGGCAGGTGCATTGGTTTTGTACCAAAACAGGGCTGAGGATGAGCAGCTGACGCACATGTCTGACGCCATTAGTGGAGCTGGCTGTCTGGCTTCACAGCATCACATCATGGCTGTACAGGAACCAGGCTGTCTGGCTCCACAGCATCACATCATGGCTGTACAGGAACCAGGCTGTCTGGCTTCACAGCATCACATCATGGCTGTACAGGAACCAGGCTGTCTGGCTTCACAGCATCACATCATGGCTGTACAGGAACCAGGCTGTCTGGCTTCACAGCATCACATCATGGCTGTACAGGAACCAGGCTGTCTGGCTTCACAGCATCACATCATGGCTGTACAGGAACCAGGCTGTCTGGCTCCACAGCATCATATCATGGCTGTACAGGAACCAGGCTGTCTGGCTTCACAGCATCACATCATGGCTGTACAGGAACCAGGCTGTCTGGCTTCACAGCATCACATCATGGCTGTACAGGAACCAGGCTGTCTGGCTCCACAGCATCATATCATGGCTGTACAGGAACCAGGCTGTCTGGCTCCACAGCATCATATCATGGCTGTACAGGAACCAGGCTGTCTGGCTTTACAGCATCATATCATGGCTGTACAGGAACCAGGCTGTCTGGCTTCACAGCATCATATCATGGCTGTACAGGAACCAGGCTGTCTGGCTTCACAGCATCACATCATGGCTGTACAGGAACCAGGCTGTCTGGCTTCACAGCATCATATTGTGGCTGTACAGGAACCAGGCTGTCTGGCTTCACAGCATCATATTGTGGCTGTACAGGAACCAGGCTGTCTGGCTTCACAGCATCACATCATGGCTGTACAGGAACCAGGCTGTCTGGCTCCACAGCATCATATCATGGCTGTACAGGAACCAGGCTGTCTGGCTCCACAGCATCATATCATGGCTGTGCAGGAACCAGGCTGTCTGGCTTCACAGCATCATATTGTGGCTGTACAGGAACCAGGCTGTCTGGCTTCACAGCATCATATTGTGGCTGTACAGGAACCAGGCTGTCTGGCTTCACAGCATCACATCATGGCTGTACAGGAACCAGGCTGTCTGGCTTCACAGCATCATATTGTGGCTGTACAGGAACCAGGCTGTCTGGCTTCACAGCATCATATTGTGGCTGTACAGGAACCAGGCTGTCTGGCTTCACAGCATCATATTGTGGCTGTACAGGAACCAGGCTGTCTGGCTTCACAGCATCACATCATGGCTGTACAGGAACCAGGCTGTCTGGCTCCACAGCATCATATCATGGCTGTACAGGAACCAGGCTGTCTGGCTCCACAGGATCATATCATGGCTGTACAGGAACCAGGCTGTCTGGCTTCACAGCATCATATCATGGCTGTACAGGAACCAGGCTGTCTGGCTTCACAGCATCATATCATGGCTGTACAGGAACCAGGCTGTCTGGCTTCACAGCATCACATCATGGCTGTACAGGAACCAGGCTGTCTGGCTTCACAGCATCATATTGTGGCTGTACAGGAACCAGGCTGTCTGGCTTCACAGCATCATATTGTGGCTGTACAGGAACCAGGCTGTCTGGCTTCACAGCATCACATCATGGCTGTACAGGAACCAGGCTGTCTGGCTTCACAGCATCATATTGTGGCTGTACAGGAACCAGGCTGTCTGGCTTCACAGCATCATATTGTGGCTGTAGTGTACAGGAACCAGGCTGTCTGGCTTCACAGCATCATATCAGGTCTACTGTCATCCTTCTCTACTGTTATCCATCTCTACTGACATCCTTCTCTACTGTCATCCTGCTCTACTGTCATCCTTCTCTACTGACATCCTTCTCTACTGTCATCCTTCTCTACTGTCATCCTTCTCTACTGTCATCCTGCTCTACTGACATCCTTCTCTACTGACATCCTTCTCTACTGTCATCCATCTCTACTGACATCCTTCTCTACTGTCATCCTGCTCTACTGTCATCCATCTCTACTGTTATCCATCTCTACTGACATCCTTCTCTACTGTCATCCTGCTCTACTGTCATCCTTCTCTACTGTCATCCATCTCTACTGACATCCTTCTCTACTGTCATCCTTCTCTACTGTCATCCATCTCTACTGTCATCCTTCTCTACTGACATCCTTCTCTACTGTCATCCTTCTCTACTGTCATCCGTCTCTACTGTCATCCTTCTCTACTGTCATCCGTCTCTACTGTCATCCTTCTCTACTGTCATCCTTCTCTACTGACATCCTTCTCTACTGTCATCCTGCTCTACTGTCATCCTTCTCTACTGTCATCCTTCTCTACTGTCATCCTTCTCTACTGTCATCCGTCTCTACTGTCATCCGTCTCTACTGTCATCCTGCTCTACTGTCATCCTTCTCTACTGTTATCCATCTCTACTGACATCCTTCTCTACTGTCATCCTTCTCTACTGTCATCCATCTCTACTGTCATCCGTCTCTACTGTCATCCTTCTCTACTGTCATCCTTCTCTACTGTCATCCTTCTCTACTGTCATCCGTCTCTACTGACATCCTTCTCTACTGTCATCCTTCTCTACTGTCATCCTGCTCTACTGTCATCCATCTCTACTGTCATCATTCTCTACTGACATCCTTCTCTACTGTCATCCATCTCTACTGTCATCCTGCTCTACTCTCATCCATCTCTACTGTCATCCTTCTCTACTGTCATCCATCTCTACTGTCATCCTGCTCTACTCTCATCCATCTCTACTGTCATCCTTCTCTACTGTCATCCATCTATACTGTCATCCTGCTCTACTCTCATCCATCTCTACTGTCATCATTCTCTACTGTCATCCGTCTCTACTGTCATCCTTCTCTACTGTCATCCTTCTCTACTGACATCCTTCTCTACTGTCATCCTGCTCTACTGTCATCCTGCTCTACTGTCATCCTTCTCTACTGTCATCCTTCTCTACTGTCATCCTTCTCTACTGTCATCCATCTCTACTGTCATCCGTCTCTACTGTCATCATTCTCTACTGACATCCTTCTCTACTGTCATCCTGCTCTACTCTCATCCATCTCTACTGTCATCCTGCTCTACTGTCATCCATCTCTACTGTCATCCTGCTCTACTCTCATCCTTCTCTACTGACATCCTTCTCTACTGTCATCCATCTCTACTGTCATCCTGCTCTACTCTCATCCATCTCTACTGTCATCCTGCTCTACTCTCATCCATCTCTACTGTCATCCTTCTCTACTGACATCCTTCTCTACTGTCATCCGTCTCTACTGTCATCCTTCTCTACTGACATCCTGCTCTACTGTCATCCTGCTCTACTGTCATCCTGCTCTACTGTCATCCATCTCTACTGTCATCCTGCTCTACTGTCATCCATCTCTACTGTCATCCATCTCTACTGTCATCCTTCTCTACTGACATCCTGCTCTACTGTCATCCTGCTCTACTGTCATCCTGCTCTACTGTCATCCATCTCTACTGTCATCCTTCTCTACTGACATCCTTCTCTACTGTCATCCGTCTCTACTGTCATCCTTCTCTACTGTCATCCTTCTCTACTGTCATCCTTCTCTACTGTCATCCTGCTCTACTGTCATCCGTCTCTACTGTCATCCTTCTCTACTGTCATCCTGCTCTACTGTCATCCTGCTCTACTGTCATCCATCTCTACTGTCATCCTTCTCTACTGTCATCCTGCTCTACTGTCATCCTGCTCTACTGTCATCCATCTCTACTGTCATCCATCTCTACTGTCATCCTGCTCTACTGTCATCCTTCTCTACTGACATCCTGCTCTACTGTCATCCTGCTCTACTGTCATCCTTCTCTACTGTCATCCTTCTCTACTGTCATCCTTCTCTACTGTCATCCTTCTCTACTGTCATCCATCTCTACTGTCATCCTTCTCTACTGTCATCCTTCTCTACTGTCATCCTTCTCTACTGTCATCCTGCTCTACTGTCATCCTTCTCTACTGTCATCCTTCTCTACTGTCATCCTTCTCTACTGTCATCCTGCTCTACTGTCATCCATCTCTACTGTCATCCTTCTCTACTGTCATCCTGCTCTACTGTCATCCATCTCTACTGTCATCCTTCTCTACTGTCATCCTGCTCTACTGTCATCCTTCTCTACTGTCATCCTTCTCTACTGTCATCCGTCTCTACTGTCATCCTTCTCTACTGTCATCCTTCTCTACTGTCATCCTGCTCTACTGTCATCCTTCTCTACTGTCATCCTTCTCTACTGTCATCCTTCTCTACTGTCATCCTGCTCTACTGTCATCCTTCTCTACTGTCATCCTTCTCTACTGTCATCCTGCTCTACTGTCATCCTTCTCTACTGTCATCCTGCTCTACTGTCATCCTTCTCTACTGTCATCCTTCTCTACTGTCATCCTTCTCTACTGTCATCCTTCTCTACTGTCATCCTGCTCTACTGTCATCCTGCTCTACTGTCATCCGTCTCTACTGTCATCCTTCTCTACTGACATCCTGCTCTACTGTCATCCTGCTCTACTGTCATCCTTCTCTACTGTCATCCATCTCTACTGTCATCCTGCTCTACTGTCATCCTTCTCTACTGTCATCCTTCTCTACTGTCATCCTTCTCTACTGTCATCCTTCTCTACTGTCATCCTTCTCTACTGTCATCCTTCTCTACTGTCATCCGTCTCTACTGTCATCCTTCTCTACTGTCATCCTTCTCTACTGTCATCCTTCTCTACTGTCATCCGTCTATACTGTCATCCTTCTCTACTGACATCCTGCTCTACTGTCATCCTGCTCTACTGTCATCCTTCTCTACTGTCATCCTTCTCTACTGTCATCCTGCTCTACTGTCATCCGTCTCTACTGTCATCCTTCTCTACTGACATCCTGCTCTACTGTCATCCTTCTCTACTGTCATCCTGCTCTACTGTCATCCTTCTCTACTGTCATCCTTCTCTACTGACATCCTGCTCTACTGTCATCCTTCTCTACTGTCATCCTGCTCTACTGTCATCCTTCTCTACTGTCATCCTGCTCTACTGTCATCCTTCTCTACTGTCATCCTTCTCTACTGTCATCCATCTCTACTGACATCCTGCTCTACTGTCATCCTGCTCTACTGTCATCCTTCTCTACTGTCATCCTTCTCTACTGTTATCCTTCTCTACTGTCATCCTTCTCTACTGTCTACTGACATCCTTCTCTACTGTCATCCGTCTCTACTGTCATCCTTCTCTACTGTCATCCTGCTCTACTGTCATCCTGCTCTACTGTCATCCTTCTCTACTGTCATCCTTCTCTACTGTCATCCTTCTCTACTGTCATCCTTCTCTACTGACATCCTGCTCTACTGTCATCCTTCTCTACTGTCATCCTTCTCTACTGTCATCCTTCTCTACTGTCATCCTTCTCTACTGTCATCCTTCTCTACTGTCATCCTGCTCTACTGTCATCCTTCTCTACTGTCATCCTTCTCTACTGTCATCCTGCTCTACTGTCATCCATCTCTACTGTCATCCTTCTCTACTGTCATCCTTCTCTACTGTCATCCATCTCTACTGTCATCCTTCTCTACTGTCATCCTTCTCTACTGTCATCCTGCTCTACTGTCATCCATCTCTACTGTCATCCTGCTCTACTGTCATCCTGCTCTACTGTCATCCATCTCTACTGTCATCCTGCTCTACTGTCATCCTGCTCTACTGTCATCCTTCTCTACTGTCATCCTGCTCTACTGTCATCCTTCTCTACTGTCATCCGTCTATACTGTCATCCGTCTCTACTGTCATCCATCTCTACTGTCATCCTTCTCTACTGTCATCCATCTCTACTGTCATCCTTCTCTACTGACATCCTTCTCTACTGTCAACCGTCTCTACTGTCATCCGTCTCTACTGTCATCCATCTCTACTGTCATCCTTCTCTACTGACATCCTTCTCTACTGTCATCCTTCTCTACTGTCATCCTTCTCTACTGTCATCCTGCTCTACTGTCATCCTGCTCTACTGTCATCCATCTCTACTGTCATCCTGCTCTACTGTCATCCGTCTCTACTGTCATCCTGCTCTACTGTCATCCTTCTCTACTGTCATCCTGCTCTACTGTCATCCTGCTCTACTGTCATCCATCTCTACTGTCATCCTGCTCTACTGTCATCCATCTCTACTGTTATCCTTCTCTACTGTCATCCTGCTCTACTGTCATCCTGCTCTACTGTCATCCATCTCTACTGTCATCCTGCTCTACTGTCATCCTGCTCTACTGTCATCCATCTCTACTGTCATCCATCTCTACTGTCATCCATCTCTACTGTCATCCATCTCTACTGTCATCCATCTCTACTGACATCCTTCTCTACTGTCATCCTTCTCTACTGTCATCCTTCTCTACTGTCATCCTGCTCTACTGTCATCCATCTCTACTGTCATCCATCTCTACTGTCATCCATCTCTACTGTCATCCATCTCTACTGTCATCCATCTCTACTGTCATACTTCTCTACTCTCATCCTTCTCTACTGTCATCCTTCTCTACTGTCATCCTGCTCTACTGTCATCCATCTCTACTGTCATCCATCTCTACTGTCATCCATCTCTACTGTCATCCATCTCTACTGTCATCCATCTCTACTGTCATACTTCTCTACTCTCATCCGTCTCTACTGTCATCCGTCTCTACTGTCACCTGCTCTACTGTCATCCATCTCTACTGTCATCCTTCTCTACTGTCATCCTTCTCTACTGTCATACTTCTCTACTGTCATCCATCTCTACTTGCTGTGGTGGAGCTCATCGTTTGATCCTAGCGAGAGCTACTCTACATCCATATCTAATGTTATCACCTGCCCATACCTGTACCTCCCTCTTATCTTATATTATATTACCTGCCCATACATGTACCTCCCCTCTTATCTTATCTTCTATCACCTGCCCATACCTGTACCTCCCTCTTATCTCCTTCTTATATCACCTGCCCATACCTGTACCCCCCTCTTATCTTATATTATATTACCTGCCCATACATGTACCTCCCCTCTTATCTTATCTTCTATCACCTGCCCATACCTGTACCTCCCTCTTATCTCCTTATATCACCTGCCCATACCTGTACCCCCCTCTTATCTTATATTATATTACCTGCCCATACATGTACCTCCCCTCTTATCTTATCTTCTATCACCTGCCCATACCTGTACCTCCCTCTTATCTCCTTCTTATATCACATGCCCATACCTGTACCCCCCTCTTATCTTATATTATATTACCTGCCCATACATGTACCTCCCCTCTTATCTTATCTTCTATCACCTGCCCATACCTGTACCTCCCTCTTATCTCCTTCTTATAGCACCTGCCCATACCTGTACCTCCCCTCTTATCTCCTTCTTCTATTACCTGCCCATACCTGTACCCCCATCTTATCTTATCTTCTATCACCTGCCCATACCTGTACCCCCCTCTTATCTTATATTATATTACCTGCCCATACATGTACCTCCCTCTTATCTCCTTCTATCACCTGCCCATACCTGTACCTCCCTCTTATCTCCTTCTTATATCACCTGCCCATACCTGTACCTCCCTCTTATCTCCTTCTTCTATCACCTGCCCATACCTGTACCTCCCCTCTTATCTCCTTCTTCTATCACCTGCCCATACCTGTACCCCCCCCTCTTATCTTATCTTATATTACCTGCCCATACCTGTACCCCCCTCTTATCTTATCTTCTATCACCTGCCCATACCTGTACCTCCCCTCTTATCTCCTTCTTCTATTACCTGCCCATACCTGTACCTCCCTCTTATCTCCTTCTTCTATCACCTGCCCATACCTGTACCTCCCCTCTTATCTGATCTTCTATCCCCTGCCCATACCTGTACCTCCCATCTTATCTCCTTCTTCTATCCCCTGCCCATACCTGTACCTCCCATCTTATCTCCTTCTTCTATCCCCTGCCCATACCTGTACCTCCCTGTTACCTCCTTCTTCTATCACCTGCCCATACCTGTACCTCCCATCTTATCTCCTTCTTCTATCCCCTGCCCATACCTGTACCTCCCTGTTATCTCCTTCTTCTATCACCTGCCCATACCTGTACCTCCCCTCTTATCTTATCTTATATTACCTGCCCATATCTGTACCTCCCTCTTATCTTCTTCTATCACCTGCCCATACCTGTACCCCCCCTCGTATCTCCTTCTTCTATTACCTGCCCATATCTGTACCTCCCTCTTATCTCCTTCTATCACCTGCCCATACCTGTACCTCCCTCTTATCTCCTTCTTCTATTACCTGCCCATACCTGTACTAGTGATGTTAAGATTCACCGATTCGCATCGGTGCACCGGCATACACTTTCACGATGCGAGTGCACCGGTGGAATAAGTACGCATCGGCTACAATTCAGGCTGAACTCGCGATGCATCTTGTTGTAGCGTCTTTGCATCAGTCAAAACCGATTCATTCATATAATTTCCTCTCATCCACTTCTGTCAGCAGTGCACTGTGACTGCACACAGCAGATACTATCTTTGCTTCGCTACTACATAAGGCGAGAGCCGCGTCACAGTTATCAACAAACAGTGGAAGTCGAGGAGGAGACATGAATTGAATTGATCAACTGGCTAGCCTCTGGCTAACGCCAGTTAGCCGTTCAGCTAACGCTAAACTACAGTGTCTAACTAACTAACGTGACTCTGCAACACCAGTTCCATTAGTGAGGAAATGGGGGGGGGGGGGTATATCGACGACGCTTGACAACAGGTTCAAAGATAACTTCACATTTATTGGCAATTCGTTTCTTTATATCGCTTCCTCCAGCCAGGTTCAAACTGTGTTGTTGACAAAATGCCATCATGGTGTGGTCAGCTACGGAGCATCAGAACGCTCAAACGCGTGCTCGCTCTCTCTCTCTCTCTCTCTCTCTCTCTCTCTCTCTCTCTCTCTCTCTCTCTCTCTCTCTCTCTCTCTCTCTTCAATGATTTAAAGTGGCCAAACGTTACAATATAAATACTAACTGGATAGTTGATGATAAACATTTAATTTCATTATCTGAAATATTATAAAATCATTAAGTCTGCTATAAGCCATTATTCCTTTGTGTGTGATTATTATTGTCTCACAGTAGTGTGTATATACATTGTGTGTGTGTGTGTTTTTAGCTCAAGTGGATAGAAAACACAGTACAAAGCAAAAGTCTTCTTAGGCACCCAAGAGTTTTTATATAAATTGTTTATTATATTTTTAATATTAATATAAGCTGCATAAGGAATACAACCAAATCCTCTGTCATACCATAAAATGGTATAATTATTTTGCATCGTGTTGAATCGCATCGTATCGCCCCGAATCGCATTATGTTGAATCAAATCGTATATCGAATCGTATCGTATCTCAACAGTGGGGGGGGAATCGTATCGCATTGCATTGCCCGGTGCTTCAAATGTATCGCTAATGTATCGTATCGTTGGCAACGTATCGAGATGCGCATCGTATCGGCCTCAGTGATGGAGATGCACATCACTAACCTGTACACCCCCCTCTTATCTTATCTTATATCACCTGCCCATACCTGTACCTCCCCTCGTATCTCCTTCTTCTATCACCTTCCCATACCTGTACCTCCCCTCTTATCTCCTTCTTCTATCACCTGCCCATACCTGTACCTCCCCTCTTATCTCCTTCTTCTATCACTTGCCCATACCTGTACCTCCCCTCGTATCTCCTTCTTCTATCACCTGCCCATACCTGTACCTCCCCTCTGAGAGAAAATGGTGGTTTTTTCAATGTATATTTGGTTATAAACTGATATAAAGAGACGCTTTAAGAGGGTAATATCATCATCATCACGGGATGATATTGATGGTGGTGGAACCAGTGGTTTCACAGGCACAGTGTTTTGTTTTGCATTCCTTGTAAGAACAGAGATAACGGAGCGGTACAGAGCGAGGGAGAGGAGTGACCTCTTTAATGCAACAGTGAATGAAACGTTTAATGGTGTGAAAGGTTATTAACGCAGTTGTCATGACAACGCGGCACATGACAACCAGAAAGGGGTGGGCCGTCATTTCTACGACGAAGATCTATAAGTCGAACGGTGTTTCCGGGTGTAAGGCAGACTAAAATCTGACTGAGACTAAGAGGGAAGAAACCAGGAGAGACTCTCTCTCCTCTTATCACAGAGGGGGGGGGGGGGGGGGGGGGGAGGAAGAATGCCACATCATCATTAGCTTCGGCTACCACGAGGATGGTCGTGGCTGACGACCAGGCCTGACCACTTTTGGACAATCTGAACACACCGAAAGATCATTAGAATAGACTCTTCAAGGACAATACAATCTGTTAACATCTGAGCTGAGGTTTCTGTTTATCAAATAAAACCACGCTTTTCCTTGTAAGGTATTTCACGTTGTCGAAGTGTCGGATTCTTACGGAGGTGGAGAATTATTATGGTTTGCGGATTGTACTAACGGGGAGAGATAAGGATCTTATCAGCCAGTATCTGAGACGTCGGGACCATTAAAATGACACAACGCAGAGGAATTGGATGGAGAGCCACAACAGACGAAGACGTGATACTGGCCAGATTGATCAGGATCTAACAGTTGATGCCATTTGGACCCGGATTATTGCTTGCTTTGAAGTTGCTTGGAAGGAAGAGACTGTGTGCAGTGCCGAGGCGTGAAGGGGTAGCCATGGAAGCGAGCAAGGCTAGCGTCATGGACCCAGCGAGCGAGCCGAGCAAGGCCGGAGAGATAAACGGCGCCATGGACCAGAACAACTGACGGTGAAAAGATAAAGTGAGTCTCAACAACTTCACAAGCCAATAAGAAAACGAACAATAGTGTATCCGTAAACGTAATTAGTTTGAAACAGAGAGAATGCCAGCTGTAATAGTGTGTTTGAATAACAGCAGAGCGGCACCGGTTTTTGTTTTGAAAATCGAGAGTCTTATCTACAGAGCACAGAAGCCACTGTATAGGAGATGGGAAGGGAGGCAAAGGGGAGATGTTCATTCAATTAAAGGGGCAACATCGTATTTAGTTTGATTACTGTTCAAAATGCAGAAAGCGGGAAGCGGGACTGTGACGTGAGGGGAGCAGTGAACAAACGTTACGGGTGTGGTCGGTAGCGAGAGAATGTTTGAGGCATTAAAGGGACGGTAAAAAAAAAAGGAAAAAAATGTGAGCAGACAAAATGGCCGCACAGCCACGAGGAGTTAACAACAGATAAAGAACCAGGAAGTGACACGTCAACTAAAACACCATAGAGGAGGAGTAGGTCGCCACCTAGTGGCGGAGGGGGGGGGGGTAGTGCTGGGGAGTTTCCATTACCCATAGGGGAATATTTAGAGTTTAATTTAATTAAGGAGTTTAATTGCGGAGGGGGGGGGGGGGTAGTGCTGGGGAGTTTCCATTACCCATAGGGGAATATTTAGAGTTTAAGTTAATTAAGGAGTTTAATTTTTTCAAAATTACCAACTGCTTGTGTGTATACACGGTGGTGTATGTGAGAACTTTGTAAAGGAACTCAAAGTGTGGTATAGAGTGACGGGACAGCTCCAGGGCGACGGTAGACAGCCCCGTAGGGTATAGAGCGACGTGACAGCTCCAGGGCGACGGTAGACAGCCCCGTAGGGTATAGAGCGACGTGACAGCTCCAGGGCGACGGAAACAGCCCCATAGGGTATATAGAGCGACGTGACAGCTCCAGGGCGACGGTAGACAGCCCCGTAGGGTATAGAGCGACGGGACAGCTCCAGGGCGACGGTAGACAGCCCCGTAGGGTATAGAGCGACGGGACAGCTCCAGGACGACGGTAGACAGCCCCGTAGGGTATAGAGCGACGTGACAGCTCCAGGGCGACGGTAGACAGCCCCGTAGGGTATAGAGCAATGGACAGCTCTGTTGTATGTTAGATGATAGTACGAGTACGTATGTGAGTTAGGGGCAGGGAACCAACCTGCTCTGTTGTATGTTAGAGCGATGCTCGGTTGGATGTTATTATCATAATAATAATATCGATATACGGGTTAATTAAATAGTTTAATTATTGAATGGGTTAAATAAGAATTGCAGAGAGAGATGAGATGCGGTTAATTAAATAAGTTTAATTATGAAATAAGAGGGAGTTCGATCTCCAGTGGGGCCTTCTCACACCTAATAAATAGGCAGAGTCTTGAGGGGACACGTCACCAGAAAGAACTGGCGCGCGCTGGGGGTCACCCGTGGGACGAACATAGAGCGCCGAGTGGGTATCGTTTAGCTGCTGGTGTCACGCCGGAAGACAACAAAACAGGGAACAGCCCTGTAGGATTAGATATGGGTGTTGAGAAGGTGGGGGACTAATAGAGAACAAATAGCGCCATGGGCTGTAGGACACTCACACCGTCCAACAGTCTGAAAGGGCGTGGCCATGGCCGGGGCTTGCAGAGGAAAAATAGAAGGAGAACTGGAGATAACTCCATGGAACGAGCTGCAGGCCCAAAGCCACGGTAGACTAATAGAAAACACAGGGTCGAGTGTACAGAAAAACTGCTGGCGTGGTGTTTCTGCTTTCAGAGTCTGGAGAGGGCAGACGGCGGTGGAGATGAGCCTCAACCAAGATGACCGACGGGGCGGAGACGGCCAACAGGGCGGAGACGGCCAACAGGGCGGAGACGGCCAACGGTGCGGAGACAACCAACGGGGCGGAGTCATGACAACGCGGCACATGACAACCAGAAAGGGGTGGGCCGTCATTTCTACGACGAAGATCTATAAGTCGAACGGTGTTTCCGGGTGTAAGGCAGACTAAAATCTGACTGAGACTAAGAGGGAAGAAACCAGGAGAGACTCTCTCTCCTCTTATCATAGAGGGGGGGGGGGGGAAGAATGCCACATCATCATTAGCTTCGGCTACCACGAGGATGGTCGTGGCTGACGACCAGGCCTGACCACTTTTGGACTGAATAACAGAGGGACAATCTGAACACACCGAAAGATCATTAGAATAGACTCTTCAAGGACAATACAATCTGTTAACATCTGAGCTGAGGTTTCTGTTTATCAAATAAAACCACGCTTTTCCTTGTAAGGTATTTCACGTTGTCGAAGTGTCGGATTCTTACGGAGGTGGAGAATTATTATGGTTTGCGGATTGTACTAACGGGGAGAGATAAGGATCTTATCAGCCAGTATAGAGACGTCAGGACCATTAAAATGACACAACGCAGAGGAATTGGATGGAGGGCCAAACAGACGAAGACGTGATACTGGCCAGTTTGATCAGGATCTAACACCTCTTATCTCCTTCTTCTATCACCTGCCCATACCTGTACCTCCCCTCTTATCTCCTTCTTCTATCACCTGCCCATACCTGTACCTCCCTCTTATCTCCTTCTTCTATCACCTGCCCATACCTGTACCTCCCCTCTTATCTCCTTCTTCTATCACCTGCCCATACCTGTACCTCCCCTCTTATCTCCTTCTTCTATCACCTGCCCATACCTGTACCTCCCTCTTATCTCCTTCTTCTATCACCTGCCCATACCTGTATCTCCCCTCTTATCTCCTTCTATCACCTGCCCATACCTGTACCTCCCCTCTTATCTCCTTCTTCTATCACCTGCCCATACCTGTACCTCCCCTCTTATCTCCTTCTTCTATCACCTGCCCATACCTGTACCTCCCCTCTTATCTCCTTCTTCTATCACCTGCCCATACCTGTACCTCCCATCTTATCTCCTTTTTCTATCACCTGCCCATACCTGTACCTCCCTCTTATCTCCTTCTTCTATCACCTGCCCATACCAGTATCTCCCCTCTTATCTCCTTCTATCACCTGCCCATACCTGTACCTCCCCTCTTATCTCCTTCTTCTATTACCTGCCCATACCTGTACCTCCCTCTTATCTCCTTCTATCACCTGCCCATACCTGTACCTCCCTCTTATCTTATCTTATATTACCTGCCCATACCTCCCCTCTTATCTTTGGCAACATTCTTAAGGGACATTTACTATATGAGGGCAAAGTCTGTGTGTCCTTTGTGGCCTTTGTAGCTGTTACTTCATTTTTTGGAAATTATAGTTGCATTGATGTATGATGATGTGATATCACCATAACCCTATCTTATCAATCATCATCTTATCAATCATCATCATATCAATTATCATCATATCAATCATCATCATATCAATCATCATCATTGGCGAATGGGGTCAAGGCAGGCAATTGAGATTGATGTTTTTCTTTTTAGTTTCTTTTATGTATTTTTATGCCATGCTATGTAATCATTCTGGTGTTCTTTTGTCTGTTTATGTGTATTAATGTTTTGTTTTACTGTCCTGTCTACGAGGACGTAAGGGAAGTACTTTCTAGTAAAATATCCTCCATTTATGTTGAATTTCTTGAGTAGGAAGAATATGAACAACTTGAGTTGTGCTTCAGGAAGGGAACTTATTTTGTAGCAGATTTTATTTTATTTAATTTGTGAATACTTTGTTTAAAACCAAGATGTAATCCGTATTTAGATAATGAAATGTAATGTCTACAAATACTATGTGTTCTTATTCTACACCTGATTGCAGTTTTATGGTGATCTTTTGTATGTTTTAATGTATTTATGTCTTTATTGTATATTTGCCACGTGTACTGGTTGTACTGTGTACTAATACTGTTGCAAACAACCAAATGCCCCTTGGGGATAATAAAGACTATCCAATCAATCAATAAATCAATCAATCAATCAATCAATCAATCAAGAGGATGCAATCAAAGCCAGGAAGACTGGACCACATACCACTTTAGCATAATCTTTAGAGGTCAATAGATCGAGAGTTGAATGCTCCCAGAGCACTGGAATACACAAACGTCATATATAATGTGTACTTTTACTTTAGATACTTGACATACGCTTGCACCCAAACTACCAGGAATCTTAATTTCCAGGAACTTCACGCGTGGAACTCTAAGTTCCTTGGGCCCATTGTCCTCTGTGTTTGCACTGCGGTGAAAAGATCTGTGAAGATTAGGCGAATTAGGCCGAATGGCCGACTAATAACGATCTTTAAATACTTGAGCTGCAAACATTTCACCTGCTTAGTTCATACAATATAATTGTAACTTAGAGATTTGCTGAAAAAGAAATCACTTTTGTGCATAGATCACTAGATATATCAGCTTATAATACGCATTACACTTTCCAATTTCCTGGTTGAAAGCATAGCTCAATTAACCAAAATATTGTTTGTTCTGCAGATTTTGGAAAATGCAGGTTGAAATTAGATGCTGTGAGTACTCGACCATTCAGAATGTTCAGCGCTGCGAGCGCCATCAATGCAATCAACTTGGGTCTTGGGAAAAGTCCTTCCTCCAGAGCAGGGTCCTTCCCCCAGAGCAGGGCCTGGTCCTTCCCCCAGAGCAGGGTCCTTCCCCCAGAGCAGGGCCTGGTCCTTCCCCCAGAGCAGGGTCCTTCCCCCAGAGCAGGGCCTGGTCCTTCCCCCAGAGCAGGGCCTGGTCCTTCCCCCAGAGCAGGGTCCTTCCCCCAGAGCAGGGCCTGGTCCTTCCCCCAGAGCAGGGTCCTTCCCCCAGAGCAGGGCCTGGTCCTTCCCCCAGAGCAGGGTCTGGTCCTTCCCCCAGAGCAGGGTCTGGTCCTTCCCCCAGAGCAGGGTCCTTCCCCCAGAGCAGGGCCTGGTCCTTCCCCCAGAGCAGGGCCTGGTCCTTCCCCCAGAGCAGGGCCTGGTCCTTCCCCCAGAGCAGGGCCTGGTCCTTCCCCCAGAGCAGGGTCTGGTCCTTCCCCCAGAGCAGAGCAGGGTCCTTCCCCCAGAGCAGGGCCTGGTCCTTCCCCCAGAGCAGGGTCTGGTCCTTCCCCCAGAGCAGGGTCTGGTCCTTCCCCCAGAGCAGGGTCTGGTCCTTCCCCCAGAGCAGGGCCTGGTCCTTCCCCCAGAGCAGGGTCTGGTCCTTCCCCCAGAGCAGGGTCTGGTCCTTCCCCCAGAGCAGGGTCTGGTCCTTCCCCCAGAGCAGGGTCTGGTCCTTCCCCCAGAGCAGGGCCTGGTCCTTCCCCCAGAGGAGGGTCTGGTCCTTCCCCCAGAGCAGGGTCCTTCCCCCAGAGCAGAGCAGGGTCCTTCCCCCAGAGCAGGGTCTGGTCCTTCCCCCAGAGCAGGGTCTGGTCCTTCCCCCAGAGCAGGGTCCTTCCCCCAGAGCAGAGCAGGGTCTGGTCCTTCCCCCAGAGCAGGGTCTGGTCCTTCCCCCAGAGCAGGGTCTGGTCCTTCCCCCAGAGCAGGGTCTGGTCCTTCCCCCAGAGCAGGGTCTGGTCCTTCCCCCAGAGCAGGGTCCTTCCCCCAGAGCAGGGTCTGGTCCTTCCCCCAGAGCAGGGTCCTTCCCCCAGAGCAGGGTCTGGTCCTTCCCCCAGAGCAGGGTCTGGTCCTTCCCCCAGAGCAGGGTCTGGTCCTTCCCCCAGAGCAGGGTCCTTCCCCCAGAGCAGGGTCTGGTCCTTCCCCCAGAGCAGGGTCTGGTCCTTCCCCCAGAGCAGGGTCTGGTCCTTCCCCCAGAGCAGGGTCTGGTCCTTCCCCCAGAGCAGGGTCTGGTCCTTCCCCCAGAGCAGGGTCTGGTCCTTCCCCCAGAGCAGGGTCTGGTCCCTGAGCTCCAAACCAAACAAAGACATTCCTGAACAAGTCCCTCATTCCTGTGGCGCAAACACGGCTAATGTTGAATATATAATACTCCTATATAATACATCCACTCAAGTCCTTTTGAGTGGATGGATTTGAATGCTAGTACTATTATATCTGGGTATTTCTATTCCTACTTTTACATGGATGTAATTTTTTGTTTTTGGTAAAAGTCCTTTTGTTCATCGTAACATTTTTACAATGAAGACGTTTCAGAATTTTTATTCTCCCGCTCAATATTTCTCTTTCTCTCTCCCCCCCTTCCCCTCCATCTCTCTCTCTACCCCCCTCTCTCTCAGAGCCTTGGTGTCATGACTGGGGTGAGTCTGGTTCAGGGCTGGTGCGTGTGTTGGAGGGTGAGGCCGGGTGGCTGTCCTGCCCTCTGTTCTCTCACCCTACCGTCTACAACTACAGCTCGTCCCAGAGTGCCGGGCTCAACCTCTTCTGGTACCGGGTTCCTATTGGCCGGGACCTCGAGGAGCCAATCGGATACAGGTTTGATAACAATACCGTTAAATGCAAATTAATAGCCTTGGCTTTTATTTGCTTCAATCACTGAACTGAAGCTATATTTGGGACAGGCGTCTATATGGGACAGGACTTTTATTCCTTTCACACAAAACACTTCAAATTGTTTATTTGAACCAGTATGAATGTTACTTATTAGGCTATCGAATAACATATCAATTACTAATCATTCATTTGATCTCGCTCTGAGAGACAGCGAACTAGTGAATGTTGTTTTTAGTTGCCTCTCGCTGTCTAGTTCAGCACTGGACAGCTCCCAGCCTACACACACTCACAGACAGACCTTCAGCACTGGACAGCGCCCAGCCCACACACACTCACAGACAGACCTTCAGCACTGGACAGCGCCCAGCCCACACACACTCACAGACATACCTTCAGCACTGGACAGCGCCCAGCCCACACACACTCAGAGTCAGACCTTCATCACTGGACAGCGCCCAGCCCACACACACTCAGAGTCAGACCTTCATCACTGGACAGCGCCCAGCCCACACACACTCACAGACAGACCTTCAGCACTGGACAGCGCCCAGCCCACACACACTCACAGACAGACCTTCAGCACTGGACAGCGACCAGCCCACACACACTCACAGACAGACCTTCAGCACTGGACAAATCAAATCAAATCAAATTTATTTATAGGGCCCGACAACACACGTTAATGTCCCCATGGGCCGTACAGGTCTTCTTTAAACAAGTCAAGAAGACAACATAACAATAAGTCAAGAACAGAACAAGAACACCATAGGGTCCAAACATTTTTTAGATGAATGCAAATAAATGAAAGAATGCAAGCACTCCCAGACATACCCCACGCGAAGGTAAGGAAAAACTCACTAAAACCTAACAATAGGGAAAAAAAGCTCCACAGGCAATGTGGAGGAGAGAAACCTTAGAAGGGCCGTTCAAGGGGGGATCTCCCTTCTTAGATGTCGGTGATAGTAGTGTTGCAGACGGACAGTTGGTAAGCATGCACTCATGTGTGTGGTGAAACACAGATGAGTGCATGCAATAGCAACTGTACATTTTGAAAAATTAAAGATAGAGCTAATAGCGATAGCAATTGAACATTTTGAAAGATTAAAGATAGAGTTGATAGCGGATCTATTTGAAGCACAGGGGCGGCGCAAGAGGGTCACGTCCTCCCCGTCTTAGTCACGGGACATTCAACACTCCGGTCGTTGCTCAGGGACAGCCGGAGACAGGGGGAAGGGGGGTGGCGCAGAGAGGGTCGCGAACTCCCCGACATCATCGCGGGACATCCGGCACTCCGGTCACCACTACGAGACCTCCGAAGACAGGGGGCACGCAGAGGGGGTCGCAATCTCCCGGCCTTCGTCACGGGACGTCCAACACTCCGGTCAACACTCCAGGACAGCAAGTCATAGGAAGACAGGGAGACGGGACAGGCGTTAGACAGCTCATGAGATTGTAGTAGGCGGACATAGCAATAGATACAAGTGGTAGGCATATATGTGAATGGAGTAGATATATGAAGTAAGCGTATTATGTGAATAGAATAGAAGTACTTAACCCAGCAATGAAACCGCGTTGACTGTTAATCTGTTTACAGTCTGTTAATCAGTTGACAGGACCACGGACAGACGGCGGTGAATAACTGATCCAATGCCTCGGAGGTGCATGTAGAGCAGTCACTACAAGCTTGGCCAAGACCCTGAGGCATCCATCACCTTGGTCAGCGCCAGGAGACGGGTACTCAGAGAGAAGGGGGAGGGAGGGGGGGGGGGGGGGGGGGAGAGGGGGGGGGGAAGAGTTAGAGAGTTCCCATGTTTGTGGTGCTGCAAAGGAGCAGACATGTAGTACCCTGTAGTGCCATGTAGTACCCCGTAGTGCCATGTAGTACCCTATAGTACCCCATAGTGCCATGTAGTACCCCGTAGTATCCTGTAGTACCCTGTAGTGCCATGTAGTACCCTGTGGTGCCTTGTAGTTCCATGTAGTGCCATGTAGAGCTGTGTAAGCCATGTAGTACCCTGTAATGCCATGCAGTACTAAGTAGTACTCTGTGGTACCATGTAGTACCCTGTACCCTAACTAAACTACCCTATAGTAAACTACCCAGTGGTACCATGTAGTACCCTGTACCATAACTAAACTACACAGATTAATCTAAAGGTCAGTCCCCGACCAGGTGAGATCAAGGTAGGTTGAAGGAGAGAGAGAAAAGATGAGTCTTAAGCATGGATTTAAAAGCTTCGACAGGACAGCGCCCAGCCCACACACACTCAGCAGCTCAGGGTCAGACAGAGAACACAGTGCTTCTGGTAACGTACGGCACACTGTCTGAGACGAACAAGCAGGCAGACATACAATGATTGATTCTGTCAAACGTTATTGCGAGCATGAACAACTATTTCCATATGAATATATAATGTTATGTAATGTATATTGGTCTATGTATGATTCCATACGATTAGGAATGCGGTATGTATAGTAATATGTTTGATAGAAAGTATATTGCCACTTTCTGACTTTCAATACCACTTGGTTGCTTGTCTGTAAATGTCTTATCTGTTGTCATTTATATGTTAATGTGTGGACCCCAGGAAGAGTAGCTGATGTTTTGCATCAGCTAATGGGGATCCTAATACAATCATAAATCATTTCTAATGTTATTCTAATTGTGATCCCCAGCCAGAGACTCAGTAAGGAGAGAGATAGGCTGTGGTTGCAGCCGGCGATGGAGGAAGATACTGGACAATACATCTGCATGCTACGGTAAGAGAAGATACTGGACAATACATCTGCATGCTACGGTAAGAGAAGATACTGGACAATACATCTGCATGCTATGGTAAGAGAAGATACTGGACAATACATCTGCATGCTACGGTAAGAGAAGATACTGGACAATACATCTGCATGCTACGGTAAGAGAAGATACTAGACAATACATCTGCATGCTACGGTAAGAGAAGATACTGGACAATACATCTGCATGCTACGGTAAGAAAAGATACTGGACAATACATCTGCATGCTACGGTAAGAGAAGATACTAGACAATACATCTGCATGCTACGGTAAGAGAAGATACTGGACAATACATCTGCATGCTACAGTAAGAGAAGATACTAGACAATACATCTGCATGCTACGGTAAGAGAAGATACTGGACAATACATCTGCATGCTACGCTACGGTACGAGAAGATACTGGACAATACATCTGCATGCTACGCTACGGTACGAGAAGATACTGGACAATACATCTGCATGCTACGGTAAGAGAAGATACTGGACAATACATCTGCATGCTACGGTAAGAGAAGATACTGGACAATACATCTGCATGCTACGGTAAGAGAAGATACTGGACAATACATCTGCATGCTACGGTAAGAGAAGATACTGGACAATACATCTGCATGCTACGGTAAGAGAAGATACTGGACAATACATCTGCATGCTACGGTAAGAGAAGATACTAGACAATACATCTGCATGCTACGGTAAGAGAAGATACTAGACAATACATCTGCATGCTACGGTAAGAGAAGATACTGGACAATACATCTGCATGCTACGGTAAGAGAAGATACTGGACAATACATCTGCATGCTACGGTAAGAGAAGATACTAGAGTTTGGATGGAAAAACATAATTGTATTCTTTATAACACCAGAGATAAAGGGCAAATATGCACCAACACAGAAACCATGTTGGAGAATGTGTGGTCAGGAAGGTGCACAGGGGTGGCGCAAAGAGGGTCGCGTCCTCCCCATCTTAATCACGGGACATTCAACACTCCGGTCATTGCTCAGGGACAGCCGGAGACACACACATATTCTGGGAATGTCAGAAAATAAGAAAGTACTGGGAAGGAATAGGAGAGACAATAAACGAAATAATAGGATACGGAATACCTCAGACAGGTCTGGTACTGTACCTAGGGAACCTAACACAGGAAGATATACAGGGGGAAGACAAGTACCTGATAAAGATACTACTGGCAGCAACCAAGAAAGCAATAACGAGACTGTGGTACAAGGAGGATTCACCGACAAGGGAGCAATGGATAGGGATAGTAGGAGAAATACAGGAAATGGAGAGAATCACACATATGCTGAGGCTACAGGAGGAGAAATTTGGGTTAAAATGGGCAAAATGGGAGGAATATAAGGGGAACGAGAACGACATCACAGAAGAGTAACCGGAAACAAGAAACGGAATTGAAATGTAAATGAACAATGTAAATACAAAGAAGGGTCAATGAACCCATGTCACATTTTATGTTTTATTATTTATGTTAAATGTTTGCTGAAATGTGTTTGTAAAACTGCAAATACAAATTTAAGTAAGTAAAAAAAAAAAAAAAGAGAGAAGATACTAGACAATACATCTGCATGCTACGTAAATTCAAATGACGGGCATTTTAAATAACGAGATGGGAGAATGTTGATGTTTCACTGCATAATGTGGTGTTATATTTTATATTTATTAACTCCCCAGCAACCTCCTGCAAAGCCTCACCTTCCCTCCTCTTTTTACCTTTTTTACCCTACCCTCCAATCTCCCCCAATCCCATTCAATCTTGTTTGCTGCAGCTCAAATGTATCCCCTTACCCCACTTTGCCTTTTATGTCTCTGTCTGTGCTTGTGTATTGTATGTTTGTTTCTGTTTTGCTGCCATTTTGGCCAGGTCTTGCTCGAAAAAGAGATCTCAAGTGACTACCTGGTAAAATAAAGGTAAAATAAAAAAAATACTGGACAATACATCTGCATGCTACGGTAAGACGGACGGACGGACGGACGGACGGACGGAGGGACGGACGGACAGACGGACGGACGGACGGACGGACGGATGGATGAATGGATGGATGGATGGACAAATGAATGGATTGACGGATGGTCAGACACAGACAGACAGACAGATGGACAGACAGACAGATGATCACGCAAACTCAAATATCCTGTTACACACCAGACGTATGCTGATAATAATAATAATAATAATAATAATAATAATAATAATAATAATAATAATAATAATAATAATAATAATAATAATAATAATAATAATAATAATAATAATAATAATAATAATAATAATAATAATAATAATAGTAAAATGAGCATAACATTGGCATAAATATAGACAGGCATATAATGAGCAGAGAATTGACCAAATAAAAGCAATGCATAAAGTGCAGTGAAATGAAACAGCTCTCATCGTCTACAGAGCAACACTCACAGTGTGGATGTAATGAGTCCAAGCAGCAGAGTGCATTAAAGGCTAAGATGAAGAGGTACGTTTTTAGCTTACTTTTGAAAATGTTTATTCCGATGACACACTATACATGTACCTACCTGTACAGGACCAGGCCAGTCTTTTTGACATGTGGGTCCCAGGTCATTCTTGCCTTGGTACAAAAAAAACACATTATGGTAAAAAAGCTGGTCAAAATATGTGGGGAACCTGGCTCCTGGGGTCTAACTGTGCTGCTAGGATCCTGATGAGTGTGCGGAAATATGAACACATCACACCCATACTCCATTCTCTACACCGGCTTCCCGTCTCCTTCAGGATGGAGTACAAGGTCTCCCTCCTCACCCATCAGTGCATCCACAGCAACGCCCCCTCCTATCTAAAGGAACTCATCGCTCCCCCGACCTCCACCCGCTCCCTCCGCTCTGGACACTCAAACACACTCCAACCCACACACAAAACACACCTCCGCACCAGGGGGGGCGACCGGGCCTTCTGCTCAGCTGCTCCTCGGCTGTGGAATGCCCTCCCCGACCATCTGAGAGAACCACAGTCCGTTGAGGTTTTTAAAAGGGGCCTAAAAACATTTATTTTTAACAAGGCATTTGCCTGAATTATTATTTATTTATTTATTATTTTTTATTTTTTATCTGTATGTTTCTTCCATTTCATTGGTTGTTTTATTCATTTTAATTCGTTTTTATTCATTTAATTTTTTATATTTATCTCCTGTAGCACTTTGAGATTGTCACAAATATAAAGTGCGTTACAAATTGAATTTATTATTATTATTATAGCTCAGTCTTGCCCCACTGTGTGGTTGATTGATTGATTGATTGAAAACATTATTAACAGATTGCAGAATGGGTACAATACAGTACAGCTCAATACACACAATTGTTAAGGGGATGCAGACCAGAGAAAGACTTTCGTCTTGTTTACATCAGGGTCCCCCATTTTCAATTCATCAGGACATATATGACATACATGACATACAGATAGTCAGTACTGCTACATCTATACATTTATGACATACCAGATTTGCAAATACAGTACTGTTTGTGATACAGAAGGAGTCAGGAAAAGGGAGTATATACATTTGACGTAGAAACTGTACATTGGAGGAGGTTGGGTGGGGGGGGTTGGGTACACTGGGATATTGACAACCATACTGGGTAATCTACATTGGAGGTGGTTGGGGGGGGGGGGGGGGCACACTGTATATACAAGCAAAACTGTACATTGAGGGGGGGGGGGGGGGAGACACTGTACAAACAAACAAAATTGTACATTGGACTATTGACAAAACCATACTAGGTAAATGACTGTACATTGGAGAGGGTTGGGTTAGGATATTTACAGGGGCCAGTGTTGAATTGCAGTCTCCCGTAGGTGTCCCTTGAGAGAGGTTTTGAAAGTGGGTAGTGATCCACATTCCTTTACAGCTTTGGGTAGGGCGTTCCACATTGATGTGGCATAATTGCGAAACGTGTTTAGTCCCTTATTTGAGCCGAATCTGGGTTTAACATGATTTGTGGAGCTCCCTCTGGTGTTGTGATCGTGGTATTCACTGACCTTTGGGAAGTATTTTGACATGTACATGGGTACCTTGGTCGTGTAGTGTATCTTGTAGACCAGGCCCATTGCAAGTTGCTGTACTCTGTCGTCTACTCTAAGCCATCCTAGGTTGTCAAAGTGGGCAGGGGTGAGGTGGGTTCTAGGAGTAAGGTCAAGCAGTAGTCTGACCAGTTTGTTTTGAGATGTTTGTAATTTTGTTTTTAGCACCTTTGAGGTGCTTTGGTACCATGAGGTGCACGCATAGTCGTAGTACCCCTGAATGAGTGCTCCTGCCAGAGTCTTCAGGGTATTCTTGTTTACCAGAGAGGAGATCCGGTACAAGAATCGAGTTCGTTGGTTGACTTTTTTTATTACATTGGATGCCATTTTGTCACAGGAGAGATTAGCCTCTAGGATGGAACCCAGGTAGGTAATTTCATCTTTCCTTGTGACAATATTGTCACCCACTGTAACTGAGAAGCCGTCGGTCTTGCTGAGTTTGTTATTTGAACCTAGAAGTGGCTACGGAAGTCGGTAAAGCACACACCTGTCATGCTCTCAGACACGTCCGCTTGCTTGGGAGATTATTATTGACTGGAAAGTCTCTTTCCTTTGCATTCTTCTGAATGCAAAGGAGGTACAGCACTCAGACGTTTGATATACATTTGATTGACACAAAACGGGCGTTCTGACCACGAATGCTTGTGAGTCAATAGCGCTAGCTATTGCATTTGCAAATGCACTCAGAATAGGGATTGGCTAATGTGTGTGTGTGTTTTGGCACCGAGCGGTCTATAAATTTAGCTGCTCTAGGAACGTTCCAAGAAGAACCCCCCCCCCGCTACGGTATGGTGCCAACTAGAAAGTGTGCTCAGTAGAGCTCAGTAGAGCTCAGTAGCTCAGGGCAATAGTGTTATTTGTATATATTTTGCTCTATGAACGAACACTACTAACTTTATGAATGAAGACTGAAGACTACTAGCTCTATGAATGAAGACTACTAGCTCTATGAATGAAGACTACTAGCTCTATGAATGAAGACTGAAGACTACTAACTTTATGAATGAAGACTGAAGACTACTAGCTTTATGAATAAAGACTACTAACTATGAATGAAGACGACTAACTCTATGAATGAAGACGACTAACTCTATGAATGAAGACGACTAGCTTTATGAATGAAGACCACTAGCTTTATGAATGAAGACTACTAACTCTATGAATGAAGACCACTAGCTTTATGAATGAAGACTACTAACTCTATGAATGAAGACTACTAACTCAAGACTAATAACTTTATGAATGAAGACTACTAACTCTATGAATGAAGACGACTAACTATGAATGAAGACTACTAGCTTTATGAATGAAGACTGCTAGCTTTATGAATGAAGACGACTAGCTTTATGAATGAAGACTAACTCTATGAATGAAGACTACTAACTCTATGAATGAAGACTAATAACTTTATGAATGAAGACTAACTCTATGAATGAAGACTAATAACTCTGAATGAAGACGACTAACTATGAATGAAGACTAATAACTTTATGAATGAAGACTAACTCTATGAATGAAGACTAATAACTCTATGAATGAAGACGACTAGCTTTATGAATGAAGACCACTAGCTTTATGAATGAAGACTACTAGCTTTATGAATGAAGACCACTAGCTTTATGAATGAAGACTACTAGCTTTATGAATGAAGACCACTAGCTTTATGAATGAAGACCACTAGCTTTATGAATGAAGACTACTAGCTTTATGAATGAAGACCACTAGCTTTATGAATGAAGACTACTAGCTTTATGAATGAAGACCACTAGCTTTATGAATGAAGACTACTAACTCTATGAATGAAGACTACTAGCTTTATGAATGAAGACTAATAACTCTATGAATGAAGACGACTAACTCTATGAATGAAGACTACTAACTCTATGAATGAAGACGACTAGCTTTATGAATGAAGACTAATAACTCTATGAATGAAGACGACTAACTCTATGAATGGAGACTACTAACTCTATGAATGAAGACTACTAACTCTATGAATGAGGACTACTAACTCTATGAATGAAGACCACTAACTTTATGAATTAAGACTAATAACTATGAATGAAGACCACTAGCTTTATGAATGAAGACCACTAGCTTTATGAATGAAGACCACTAGCTTTATGAATGAAGACTACTAACTCTATGAATGAAGACTACTAACTCTATGAATGAAGACTACTAGCTTTATGAATGAAGACTACTAACTCTATGAATGAAGACTACTAACTCTATGAATGAAGACTACTAACTCTATGAATGAGGACTACTAACTCTATGAATGAAGACCACTAACTTTATGAATTAAGACTAATAACTATGAATGAAGACCACTAGCTTTATGAATGAAGACCACTAGCTTTATGAATGAAGACCACTAGCTTTATGAATGAAGACTACTAACTATGAATGAAGACTACTAACTCTATGAATGAAGACTACTAGCTTTATGAATGAAGACTACTAACTCTATGAATGAAGACTACTAACTCTATGAATGAAGACTACTAGCTTTATTAATGAAGACTACTAACTCTATGAATGAAGACGACTAACTCTATGAATGAAGACTACTAACTCTATGAATGAAGACTACTAGCTTTATGAATGAAGACTAATAACTCTATGAATGAAGACGACTAACTCTATGAATGGAGACTACTAACTCTATGAATGAAGACTACTAACTCTATGAATGAGGACTACTAACTCTATGAATGAAGACCACTAACTTTATGAATTAAGACTAATAACTATGAATGAAGACCACTAGCTTTATGAATGAAGACTACTAACTCTATGAATGAAGACTACTAGCTTTATTAATGAAGACTACTAACTCTATGAATGAAGACTACTAACTCTATGAATGAAGACTACTAGCTTTATGAATGAAGACTACTAACTCTATGAATGAAGACTACTAACTCTATGAATGAAGACTACTAGCTTTATTAATGAAGACTACTAACTCTATGAATGAAGACTACTAACTCTATGAATGAAGACTACTAGCTTTATTAATGAAGACTACTAACTCTATGAATGAAGACTACTAACTTTATTAATGAAGACTACTAACTCTATGAATGAAGACTACTAACTCTATGAATGAAGACTACTAGCTTTATGAATGAAGACTAATAACTCTATGAATGAAGACGACTAACTCTATGAATGGAGACTACTAACTATATGAATGAAGACTACTAGCTTTATGAATGAAGACTACTAGCTTTATGTATGAAGACCACTAACTTTATGAATAAAGACTAATAACTCTATGAATGAAGACCACTAGCTTTATGAATGAAGACTACTAGCTTTAGAATGAAGACCACTAACTCTATGAATGAAGACCACTAACTCTATGAATGAAGACTATTAGCTCTAAAATATTTATTTCACCATAGCCACAAAATAGTCATTTCAAACTATGGTTAGGGTTTTAGCTACATTGTCATCATATTTCTAAATTAGCAGCAAATGTGATATATTTAGAGTTAGGTGTTCCTTGGTAAACTACATTTAGAGTTAGGTGTTCCTTGTAAACTACATTTAGAGTTAGGTGTTCCTTGTAAGCTACATTTAGAGTTAGGTGTTCCTTGTAAACTACATTTAGAGTTAGGTGTTCCTTGTAAGCTACATTTAGAGTTAGGTGTTCCTTGGTAAACTACATTTAGAGTTAGGTGTTCCTTGTAAACTACATTTAGAGTTAGGTGTTCCTTGTAAGCTACATTTAGAGTTAGGTGTTCCTTGTAAGCTACATTTAAAGAGCTGGATCGTTACGGTTAGGTGTTCCATGGTAATCAATTTTTAGGCAGGTGAAAGAGGAATTGAAAAACATAGACATACATACTAATAAACCAACTAACAGTATTAGCATCTGATATGTTTTCATCAACAGTCTGTTACCGGTAGCTTGTGGTGATCCGTCAAGAGTTTTCATATCGGTGCATTCATCACTGTTTCTGTTGCGGAGGTAGCTTACCAATAATGATGTAGTATAAGGAGGTAGCTTACCAATAATGATGTAGTATAAGGAGGTAGATTACCAATAATGATGTAGTATAAGGAGGTAGGTTACCAATAATGATGTAGTATAAGGAGGCAGCTTACCAATGATGTAGTATAAGGAGGTAGCTTACCAATAATGATGTAGTATAAGGAGGTAGCTTACCTATAATGATGTAGTATAAGGAGGTAGCTTACCAATAATGATGTAGTATAAGGAGGTAGCTTACCAATAATGATGTAGTATAAGGAGGTAGCTTACCAATAATAATGTAGTATAAGGAGACAGCTTACCAATAATGATGTAGTATAAAGAGGTAGCTTACCAATAATGATGTAGTATAAGGAGGTAGCTTACCAATAATGATGTAGTATAAGGAGGTAGCTTACCAATAATAATGTAGTATAAGGAGGTAGCTTACCAATAATGATGTAGTATAAGGAGGTAGCTTACCAATAATGATGTAGTATAAGGAGGTAGATTACCAATAATGATGTAGTATAAGGAGGTAGCTTACCAATAATGATGTAGTATAAGGAGGTAGCTTACCAATAATGATGCAGTATAAGGAGGTAGCTTACCAATAATGATGTAGTATAAGGAGGTAGCTTACCAATAATGATGTAGTATAAGGAGGTAGCTTACCAATAATGATGCAGTATAAGGAGGTAGCTTACCAATAATGATGTAGTATAAGGAGGTAGCTTACCAATAATGATGTAGTATAAGGAGGTAGCTTACCAATAATGATGCAGTATAAGGAGGTAGCTTACCAATAATGATGTAGTATAAGGAGGTAGCTTACCAATAATGATGTAGTATAAGGAGGTAGCTTACCAATAATGATGCAGTATAAGGAGGTAGCTTACCAATAATGATGTAGTATAAGGAGGTAGATTACCAATAATGATGTCGTATAAGGAGGTAGCTTACCAATAATGATGCAGTATAATGAGGTAGCTTACCAATAATGATGTAGTATAAGGAGGTAGCTTACCAATAATGATGTAGTATAAGGAGGCAGCTTACCAATAATGATGTAGTATAAGGAGGTAGCTTACCAATAATGATGTAGTATAAGGAGGTAGCTTACCTATAATGATGTAGTATAAGGAGGTAGCTTACCAATAATGATGTAGTATAAGGAGGTAGCTTACCAATAATGATGTAGTATAAAGAGGTAGCTTACCAATAATAATGTAGTATAAGGAGACAGCTTACCAATAATGATGTAGTATAAAGAGGTAGCTTACCAATAATGATGTAGTATAAGGAGGTAGCTTACCAATAATGATGTAGTATAAGGAGGTAGCTTACCAATAATAATGTAGTATAAGGAGGTAGCTTACCAATAATGATGTAGTATAAGGAGGTAGCTTACCAATAATGATGTAGTATAAGGAGGTAGCTTACCAATAATGATGTAGTATAAGGAGACAGCTTACCAATAATGATGTAGTATAAGGAGGCAGCTTACCAATAATGATGTAGTATAAGGAGGTAGCTTACCAATAATGATGCAGTATAATGAGGTAGCTTACCAATAATGATGTAGTATAATGAGGTAGCTTACCAATAATGATGTAGTATAAGGAGGTAGCTTACCAATAATGATGCAGTATAAGGAGGTAGCTTACCAATAATGATGTAGTATAAGGAGGTAGATTACCAATAATGATGTAGTATAAGGAGGTAGCTTACCAATAATGATGCAGTATAATGAGGTAGCTTACCAATAATGATGTAGTATAAGGAGGTAGCTTACCAATAATGATGTAGTATAAGGAGGCAGCTTACCAATAATGATGTAGTATAAGGAGGTAGCTTACCAATAATGATGTAGTATAAGGAGGTAGCTTACCTATAATGATGTAGTATAAGGAGGTAGCTTACCAATAATGATGTAGTATAAGGAGGTAGCTTACCAATAATAATGTAGTATAAGGAGACAGCTTACCAATAATGATGTAGTATAAAGAGGTAGCTTACCAATAATGATGTAGTATAAGGAGGTAGCTTACCAATAATGATGTAGTATAAGGAGGTAGCTTACCAATAATAATGTAGTATAAGGAGGTAGCTTACCAATAATGATGTAGTATAAGGAGGTAGCTTACCAATAATAATGTAGTATAAGGAGACAGCTTACCAATAATGATGTAGTATAAAGAGGTAGCTTACCAATAATGATGTAGTATAAGGAGGTAGCTTACCAATAATGATGTAGTATAAGGAGGTAGCTTACCAATAATAATGTAGTATAAGGAGGTAGCTTACCAATAATGATGTAGTATAAGGAGGTAGCTTACCAATAATGATGTAGTATAAGGAGGTAGATTACCAATAATGATGTAGTATAAGGAGGTAGCTTACCAATAATGATGTAGTATAAGGAGGTAGCTTACCAATAATGATGCAGTATAAGGAGGTAGCTTACCAATAATGATGTAGTATAAGGAGGTAGCTTACCAATAATGATGTAGTATAAGGAGGTAGCTTACCAATAATGATGCAGTATAAGGAGGTAGCTTACCAATAATGATGTAGTATAAGGAGGTAGCTTACCAATAATGATGTAGTATAAGGAGGTAGCTTACCAATAATGATGCAGTATAAGGAGGTAGCTTACCAATAATGATGTAGTATAAGGAGGTAGCTTACCAATAATGATGTAGTATAAGGAGGTAGCTTACCAATAATGATGCAGTATAAGGAGGTAGCTTACCAATAATGATGTAGTATAAGGAGGTAGATTACCAATAATGATGTCGTATAAG
>NC_140165.1:253785640-253793140 GCF_963971535.1 Notolepis coatsorum | reverse complement strand
TTGTTCAATAAACAATGTGGACTAGGCCAACAGTGGCTTTCATGAAGAAGGGAAAAAATAAGTATTGAAATTGACCCAGTTTTAGCGTTTTTATCAAAACATTTTGTCTGCCCAACACAATCAACATGCACATGCATATTTTAATCAATGGTTTATAACGTGCACGTGTAATGTCGTCACAACAGGTATTGGTCACCAGGGGGCTCACCAGGGGGCGCTGAGAGTCACACAGCTAGTGGCAGGCAGAGAGCCTTGCTACCATAGATATATGCTTGCTACTACTAGCCGAATGGAAATGTATCTGTTTCACCTCACTATTGCTCCGTGATTATAGCCATCCATCCATCTCTAAAGCTAACCACTATTTGTAAAAGCCACAACCACGTTACCATATTTGTAATAATGTAAATCATTGTGTCGTTGTACACATAGTGTTTATAACGTTAGTAGATAACATAGCTTAGCTTGGTAGCTATTGTGCTAACAACATATCCCGACATCCGGCTTGCTGGCCGGCATGAACGGCCGACCCTAAATGGTTCTCTCCTCTCTGTACACCCCGACCCGTCCCCACGGGTGCCCTGCCGGGGGGCCCATGGACGCGACGGCGGCGGCAGCCGCAGGGCGCCCGAGCCCGCAAAGGCTAGTGTTACACGATAGCTATGAGCTAACTAGCGCTGCGGGCTCCGGCGCCCTGCGGCCGCCGCTGTTGTAGAGTCCACAAGCTTCACTCGGTGCATCAGTCACGAAAGGGGCTATGATGAGCTTGGCAAGCCAGAGTAAAACACAGTTTTCATTCAATCAATCAATAACAACATTAACCAGACTCTCGTTGTGTCTATTATGCTAACGCTAACGTTACCTCATTGTGTCTATTCTACACAGATAGCCTCTTGTGTCTATCTGCTAACGTTAGCATTAGGCTAACTAACGTTACGTCCCTAACCCCCAACAACAAGCGTAACTAATCAGCGATCTTTTTGTCAGACTAAACTCTCCGCTCGGTGGCAAATTGTGTTGATGTCTGTTTTGTTTCATCAATAAATGAGGCAGAATACACAGTGACTGTATCCTTTTTTATTGCACTTGTTTCTTGCTGCAAACATACAAAAGACATCCTACGCGAGACATCAAAGATGGCGGCGTTCTGTTTTCGTTCAGACTCCCCAAACAGTGACGTCACCGTGTCTCTCTTCTGACCAATCAGTGGTCTGCAGTTTTTCACGTGTCATTTCTGGAGCTCTCATGCTGATCATCAGCAGCCCTGCCTCCCCACACGGAGACAAACTGAGTACTTTATTTGAGTGGAAAAGCAACATTAGATTCGGCTCATTAATATGCAAGCCACACCTGTTGTGACGTCGGCGTTTGATAAGCTTTTTTGATTCGCGCGTGCATGTTATTCGTGCATGGACCTTTTTAACTCTTTCAGAGTGGCATTTCCGGTGTCAAATGGAAAAAAATAAATAATGAAATTATATACCAATGATGTAAACTACCCATAATTGATCAGTAGGGTTTAACCTAGAGGTTGGGCTTTAAAGGACCGTACTGTGTAATGTTGAGGAGATCGTCTTTAGCTAATTTTGTGTTTGTATACGGTGTGTGTTTTAGCTGATTTCAGCCTACCTTACTAAACGCTATGACTCTGACATGTTGAATAGGGGAAGGAAAGATACTCTGTGAGACTTAAGTAGTTTGAAAGTCACTAGTCCCTTTAATTCATTGTTTAATAATAATAATAATAATAATAATAATAATAATAATAATAATAATAATAATAATAATAATAATAATAATAATAATGCTAATATTGCATTTATATAGAGCTTTTATCCAAAGCGCTTTACAATTTGACCCATTCACTCACACATTCACACACGACGGCGGTGCAATGTGCCAACCTGCTCATCGGGTGCAAGTAGGGGTTAAGTGTCTTGCTCAAGGACACTTCGACACGCTGCCCGACCCGGAACCTCCAGATTACCGGACGACAGCTCTACCTCCTGAGCCACTGTCGCCCCACAATATAATAATCGCTTCACAGCAGTGATGTAGACACAAAATAGACATAGGCACAAAATGTGCAGAGAATTGACATTAAAACCTCCCTGAAAAATGTGTAACAGATTTCTGTCATTAACATCTATTGAAATATAATAAGAAATAAAATCAAGAAAATATTGTAACATATTTCATTGTCATTCAAATCTATAAAAAGTATTGTGATAGATTTCGGTGTTAAAATGTCCAGCCCCAAGAGGGCTTCCTGCACAGGTCCCACCTCCAGGGTCTGAGGCCCCGCCCACCTCCAGGGTCTGAGGCCCGCCCACCTCCAGGGTCTGAGGCCCCGCCCACCTCCAGGGTCTGAGGCCCAGCTTGTACTGGGAACCGTGCAAAATAAAAACAATGCATAAAGTATGAGTATACAAATAGACAGAATAAGAGCAGTGCAATCAAATAATACATTTTATTAGTATAGAATAGGCAGAGTAAAATAGAATAGACAGAGTAGAATAGAATAGACAGAGTAAAATACAATAGACAGAGTAAAATAGTGCAATAGTGCAGTGCAATAAAATAGTTCTGATATACAGTACAACAATCACAGTGCATGCAATGAGTCCAAGCAGAAGAGTGTATTAAAAGGCTAAGGTGAAGGAGGTACGTTTTTAGCTTACTTTTGAAAATATTTAGTGATCTAGCCTCCCTAATGTCCGTAGGTAGGGTGTTAGCTTTTTTTCCATAGCTTTGGTGCATAATTTGCGACGGCTGCGTCCACGATTTTCTTTTGGCTGTGTTTGGGGACCTTCAATAAACCCGGTAAGTAGATGATCATAATGTTCTCGGGGGCACATAGTTGACAAGAGAGTTGGCAATGTAGCTTGGTCCTGTTCCATTGAGTGCTTTGTATATGAGGAGCTGGGCTCTACGCTAACCTTTTTCCCAGGGGTGTAAAAAGTACCCAGAAATTATACTTAAGTGAAAGTATGGGTACCGTCTCAAAATCGTACTCAAGTAAAAGTCCGAGTATCTGGCTAAAAACACACTTGAGTAAAAGTCAAAACGTTTCTACTTTTAAATGTACTTAAGTACTAAAAAGTTAAAAGTACAGTTTTTCTGACTCTGTTCTTCTGATAGCAGGTGTTTAATCAAAGATCCCCCCTTTCTAGTCGTGCACAAGGACCAATCAGCATGGGTATGGGCGGGTTCATTTTCCATTGATGGGGATTTGATTGGCTGTTTTAAAATAAAGTGCTGCCGCGGGATTAATAACGTTAACCTTAGTTCGGTCAGATAAACAAATATACAAATAAAAATGGTTGGACCTGCGAGATTTGTACTTTGTATGTCTGCATTTTAAATGTAAGGAGTAAAAAGTATGGTTTTTTTCTCTGAAATGTAATTGAGTAAAAGTACAAGTATACAAACCTAATAAGTACAAATCCCCCCAAACAGTACTTAAGTATTGTAATGAAGTACAATTACTCAAGTACTTTACACCCCTGCTTTTTCCCAAGGAGCTCCTAAATGAATTTTTTTGGAGCACACAAAGAAATTTAGGAGCACAGTGAAAATGTTTTAATTTATTAACAAACTATTTATTACATGCATATTATACTGTGCGTGCATGAATGCGTGTGTGCATACTAAGGGACACACATCTGTGCAATAGCACATACCACCAAAATCACACATTGGCTCATATCTACTAGACACAAAGGATATAGGTTGTCGAGCTACTTTTATATGTTGTAGTGTTGTCACAATACCAACATTTTGACTTCGATACCGATGGGAAAGGTAATGGATTATTAGGTGACAGAACATGGACAATTCTTTATACAATTCTTTAATTAATTATAATTTAAATTCATATTAAAAAAATTATAAAATGATTCTGGTACAGCTGCTAAGCCATATACTACAACTAATGTCCATCAATATCTTCCTTTTGAATTAAATAGGTTCAAGAATCAAATCAGGATTGTTAGCAGGCAGAGAGGGAGAGGTGGGGGGAGGGAGGGGGAGAGAGAGAGACTCCACCCCCCCCTTCCCTCACTATTTGATTCCTCTGAGCATTCCCACTTCCCAGGGATAGCTCATTTAGCGACAGCAGCTAACATTAGTTAAGGTTTTTAGCGCGAAGTGGGCATTCCAGAATGGCGAGGATGCAAAGCATGTTAGACCATTGGACCCGTTGCTCGCGGAGATTACATTACACATAGAAACAGCGCGACTCACGAGAAAAGTTGTCACAGAGATGTCAAACGCAGGGCTGAAGAACTAGAATTGAAGGTCCGCTCTGCTCTGACAATTGCGCTTTGACATGCCCATTACGCAAAGCTATTACTTGCACAGTGTGCTCCTAAATGATTTTTCCAGTTCGAACATATCTATTTTTAGGGGCAAATGCGAGTGAAATAGTCGCACTGTAGAGCGCTGAGAGGACGACCCTATATACAAAGCAGATGTCAGACCTGTTCTAACTTGACAACAGACAACAACATTCTAAACCATCCTAAAGGTTTACTTCCTGTTGCAGTGCTTGACAGGAAATAAAATGGGGTCAAAGCTGTTCCCCTGACAACGGAACATCAAAGGGATTCTGTGAGAAGGTCTCTATAGCAGCCGGTAAGATGCTGCAAGTTACATGAGACTTGTGTTTTCCTGAGGACATTAAGCAGAAAAGAGTGCGTGTCGTATTGGCGTTACCTTCAACTTCATTTTTCACTGATCAGATCAGATTCAGTTTTATTGTTGCATCTTGTCATATTCACAGACAAAAAGAGCAGAATTCTTGGGTCTCGCCCCCTCGACCTACAGCATGTCAATAAAGTACACAATAGAATACATACGAAAAAAAGACAACAAAAACCAACATAATAGTGATTTAAGAAAAAGTGACAGTGCTGAGCGTGGTGATATAAAAAGTGCAACAGTAAAATAAAATGTACATAAAGTACTTAAAAATACTTAAAATGCTAAATACATACAAACACAGTAAATCATAATTGTTGTTAGATAGTGTTCATGAGTCTGATGGCTTATTATTGGCAGTATTCCAGACAGTGCTTCTGTCACATGTTTATTTATATATTGTCAAAATAAAATCAATCAGTCAATCATGAGTCCTTGAGCCTGCTGGACCGGGCTCTGAGGCTGCGGTAACGCCTCCCGGAAGGCAGCGGTTGAATCACGAACGGAAACTAAAGCGATACCATGTCTTCTTCTCTTATCACACCTTGAAAAGAGTGTAATACGTCTGAAGACCAGATAACGTCACTCTCCAGGCGCGTCACTTCTTGCAGTGGTTTCCTGCACGGCCGCGTTGCTCCACCGGAAAGAGACGAGTACAAACAGCCCCTCTGAATCAAGAGGAACATCTACCACCACTCTGCAGTCCTGCCCTGTTCTACCTCTCTCTCCCTCTCTCTTCTCTCTCTCTCTCTCTCTCTCTCTCTCTCTCTCTCTCTCTCTCTCTCTCTCTCTCTCTCTCTCTCTCTCTCTCTCTCTCTCTCTCTCTCTCTCTCTCTCTCAATTAAATTCAATTAAATTCAATTCAAATGGGCTTTATTGACATGGGAAACATACGTTTACATTGCCAAAGCCAAACAAAACAATCAAACAGAGAAAACAAAAGAAATCAGTACATTACAGAAGGAATTTCTTGTACAGTCTTTATGGTGGTTGTATTCCGTTGGATGTCCTTTTCTTGTCACAGCAGCTCACAAATCTTGCTGCTGTGTTTGCACATTGTTGTATTTCTCCCAGTAGGTATGCGAGTTTTGAGTTATTGTCCATGTTTTCAAAGTCTCTTTGGGTGTTTGCAATTTGTGGGAAGTATATGTCTCAGGTTGTTAAGAAGTGGAGCTCGGTTTCCACCTCATCTTGTGTGCAGTGGGTGCATAGTCTCTTTGCTTGGGAGCCAGGTCTGCCTATGGCGGCCTTTCTCGATGGCTAGGCTGTGCTCGCTGATTCTGTACCTAGTCAAGGATCTTTTTTAGTTTTGGGTCAGTCACAGTGCTCAGGTATTCTACCACTGTGTACTCTCTGGTTAGGGCCAAATAGCATTTCAATTAGCTCTGGTTTTGGGTTGTTTCTTTCCAATGTGTCAGATCGTTTTCTTTTTGTTTTCTTATAATTTGGTTTAGTCCAGTGTAGGGCTGACCCCTATTAATCGATTAGTCGACTAATCGGTCAAAAGGGGCCGTAGTCGACTGGCCAACCTCTTAGTCGAATATAATAAAAAAAATAAAAAATAAAAATATTAATAATTGTTTTTATCATTGCCTACGAAAACAGGCACAGAGGCACTGAAAGAGGATTTCACCCATCTAATGAACACACTATACTAGACAAATATCAAGATGTATCCATCAGTGGACCAATTGCATGCTTTTGCAGAGGACAAGAAGCCTTCAGTCGACTCCTTCAGACATTAAGCACCCCCCACAGCCCAAATGGAATGATAAAAAAATATATATATATTATACGTTTTTTTTTGTTTTTTTTTTTTAGGTTGACCAATAGTCGACTAACGGCAAATTTTGGCCAATCCTAGTCGACCATCCAAATCCTTAGTCGGGGACAGCCCTAGTCCAGTGTGGTTTCTGTCTGGTGGCTCTGCTTGTGTTTGTGAGCAGAGTCCCAGAACCATCTGGCTGAGTGGGCATCTATCGAGGGTCTCTCTGTGGGTGAGGGCTGTGTTGTGGAGTGTGTCTGGGTCGCTTTCTTTTAGGTGATTGTGGAATTTGAATGCTTTTTTTTAATTTTGATGATTAGTGGTATCTTCCTAGTTCTGCTCTGCATGCATTATTTGGTGTTTTCCGTTGGGTGCGGAGGATGGATTTGCAAAATTCTCAATTGGGTGTTTGTCCCATTTGGTGAAGTCCTTGGTTTGCAAGTGGGCCCCAGACTTCACAAGCATATAGGGAAATCGGTTCTATGACGGAGTCTAATATTTTTAGCCAGATTTGATTGGAATGTCTAACTTGATGTTCCTTTTTATGGTATAAAAAAGCCCTTCTTGCTTTGTCTCTCAGGTCGTTCACAGCTTGGTTGAAGTTCCCTGTAGCACTGATGTTTAGGCCGAGATATGTGTAGTTTTTTGTGTGTTCTAGGGAAATTGTGTCTAGGAGGAATTTTTGTTGTTGTAGGCTGGGCCTTTTTTGGAATATCATAATTTTAGTTTTGTTTAGGTTTACTGTCAGTGCCCATGTCTGGGAGAATTTGTGCAGGAGGTCAAGGTGCTGTTGTAGCCCTTCTTTTGTTGGGGACAGCAGCACCAGGTCATCTGCAAACAGTAGGCATTTGACTTCTGTGTTTGCTAGGGGGATCCCAGGTGCTGCAGTTTGTTCCAATGTTTTTGCCAGTTCTTTTATGTATATGTTGAAGAGGGTTGGACTCAAACTGCACCCCTGTCTAACCCCACGGCGTTGAGGAAAGAAGTATGTGTGTGTGTCTCTCTCTCTCTCTCTCTCTCTCTCTCTCTCTCTC
>NC_140165.1:253558431-253785440 GCF_963971535.1 Notolepis coatsorum | reverse complement strand
TCTCTTGTCTCTTGGTCTCTTGTCTCTTGGTCTCTTGTCTCTTGGTCTCTTGGTCTCTTGTATCTTGTCTCTTTGTCTCTTGTCTATTGGTCTCTTGGTCTCTTGTCGCTGGTCTCTTGTCTCTTGGTCTCTTGTCTCTTGGTCTCTTGTTCTCTTGTCTCTTGATCTCTTGTCTCTTGTCTCTTGGTCTCTTGTCTCTTGGTCTCTTGTATCTTGGTCTCTTGGTCTCTGGTCTCTTGTCTCTTGGTCTCTTGGTCTCTTGTCTCTTGGTCTCTTGGTCTCTTGTCTCTTGGTCTCTTGTCTCTTTGTCTCTGGTCTCTTTGTCTCTTGGTCTCTTGGTCTCTTGTCTCTTGGTCTCTTGTCTCTGGTCTCTTGGTCTCTTGTCTCTTGGTCTCTTGTCTCTTGGTCTCTTGGTCTCTTGTCTCTTGGTCTCTTGGTCTCTTGTCTCTTGTCTCTTGGTCTCTTGTCTCTTGGTCTCTTGTCTCTTGGTCTCTTGGTCTCTTGTCTCTTGGTCTCTTGTCTCTTGGTCTCTTGTCTCTTGGTCTCTTGTCTCTTGTCTCTTGGTCGCTTGTCTCTTGGTCTCTTGTCTCTTGGTCTCTTGTCTCTTGGTCTCTTGTCTCTTGGTCTCTTGTCTCTTGGTCGCTTGTCTCTTGGTCGCTTGTCTCTTGGTCTCTTGTCTCTTGGTCTCTTGTCTCTTGGTCTCTTGTCTCTTGGTCTCTTGTTTCTTGGTCTCTTGGTCTCTTGTCTCTTGGTCTCTTGTCTCTTGGTCTCTTGTCTCTTGGTCTCTTGGTCTCTTGGTCTCTTGGTATCTTGTCTCTTGGTCTCTTGTCTCTTGGTCTCTTGTCTCTTGGTCTCTTGTCTCTTGGTCTCTTGTATCTTGGTCTCTTGGTCTCTTGTCTCTTGGTCTCTTGTCTCTTGGTCGTGCCATGAAACAGGCTTAGAGCTCCACGTCTCAGCCGATTCTGCTGTTCACCCACGGCGGCCACTTCGCTCTAATCTACTCGGGGTCACAGTGCTGTGAGCGAAGGCTTCAGCCGAACACCCTTAACATAACAAGCACTTAAAACAAGTGCAGCACCAGAGTGGAAGAGGCGGTGATGAAGAGTAGCTAGTGATGAAGAGTAGCTAGTGATGAAGATTAGCTTGTAATGAAGAGTAGCTAGTGATGAAGAGTAGCTAGTGATGGAGAGTAGCTAGTGATGAAGAGTAGCTGGACCAGTTAAAGTAGAGGAATATGCTGAAGAGTGTTTTACAGGATTAAAAAAGTCCCCCTTGTTAATTTTAATAAGATTATAATAAATCCCTCCCTCCCTCCCTCCCTCCCTCCCTCCCTCCCTCCCTCCCTCCCTCCCTCCCTCCCTCCCTCCCTCCCTCCCTCCCTCCCTCCCTCCCTCCCTCCCTCTCTCTGTTCTCATGCTCTGTTCCTCTGTGCTTCCCCATCAGAAGTGTAATGATCATCCATCATGGCACCTGAACAGGGAGCTGAAGGGAGACAGCCTGGTGGTCCATGTCATGGAGGAGTCGTTTATCGGCCCGTACTACTGCCTGGTGACCTACGAGAGGAAGGGGCGAACTCTGACCTTCACCAGGATGATCAACGTCACCGCCGTCAGTAAGAATACCCACAATACACCTGTTATTCCTCCAAGAATGCCCACAATACACCTGTTATTCCTCCAAGAATGCCCACAATACACCTGTTATTCCTCCAAGAATACCCACAATACACCTGTTATCCTCAAACAGTCTCTCTTTCTTCATCTTTCTTTTCTGTTCTCCCAGCTGTTCACAGACTGTTATGCTACCTGGCCAGCTAGCGATCTGTACCCAGCATGCCGTTCAGTGGTGTAGCGGTTAATAGGGTCCCCTCTCAGTATGTAGGTGCCAGTAAAAATACTGGAAAATATATTTTTGGAGACAAAACAATATTCCTATAAACTATTCGATTTAAAAAAAAGAATTTAACGATTATTTGAATATTAGAAAATCGACGCCCATCTGTAGCCACTACCCAGTCGAGGGCACTCCAAAATTAGGGGTAGAGCCAAGGAAAGGAATTCGGTATTGGACCTAATTCAGCCTTTATTCAAAGCAAGCCTTACTCAGGCACATACTCAGGTACATCTCCTTGTGTTTCCTCAGCCCCCCCGCATTTACCCAAAGAGCCGAGCATCATGAGCCCCGCCATGGACCTCGTCATCACAGTCAAGCAAGGTAGGCTTCATGCCCAAACAAGGTAGGCTTCATGCCTAAACAAGGTAGGCTTCATGCCCAAACAAGGGAGGCTTCATACCCAAGCAAGGTAGGCTTCATACCCAAGCAAGGTAGGCTTCATACCCAAACAAGGTAGGCTTCATACCCAAACAAGGTAGGCTTCATACCCAAACAAGGTAGGCTTCATGCCCAAGCAAGGTAGGCTTCATACCCAAACAAGGTAGGCTTCATGCCCAAACAAGGGAGGCTTCATACCCAAGCAAGGTATGCTTCATACCCAAGCAAGGTAGGCTTCATACCCAAACAAGGTAGGCTTCATACCCAAACAAGGTAGGCTTCATACCCAAACAAGGTAGGCTTCATGCCCAAGCAAGGTAGGCTTCATACCCAAACAAGGTAGGCTTCATGCCCAAACAAGGTAGGCTTCATGCCCACACAAGGTAGGCTTCATGCCCAAACAAGGTAGGCTTCATGCCCAAACAAGGTAGGCTTCATACCCAAACAAGGTAGGCTTCATACCCAAGCAAGGTAGGCTTCATACCCAAACAAGGTAGGATTCATACCCAAACAAGGTAGGCTTCATGCCCAAACAAGGTAGGCGTCATACCCAAACAAGGTAGGATTCATACCCAAACAAGGTAGGCTTCATACCCAAGCAAGGTAGGCTTCATACCCAAACAAGGTAGGCTTCATGCCCAAGCAAGGTAGGCTTCATACCCAAACAAGGTAGGCTTCATACCCAAACAAGGTAGGCTTCATGCCCAAGCAAGGTAGGCTTCATACCCAAACAAGGTAGGCTTCATGCCCAAGCAAGGTAGGCTTCATACCCAAACAAGGTAGGCGTCATGCCCAAACAAGGTGGGCTTCATGCCCAAGCAAGGTAGGCTTCATGCCCAAGCAAGGTAGGCTTCATACTCAAACAAGGTAGGATTCATACCCAAAAAGTATTCAGTATGGAATAAAACTATTACCCCATATTCACTCAGCAGGAAGGGTACAACTCTGGCAGCTAAGAATAAGTAGTATTGTTAGTCTAGCAGTGTTGAACTTGAGTGCATAGTAGTAGTATAGGTATAGTAGTATAGTACATAGCTAATAAATTAAATAATATTGCTTGTTTTTTCACTCGTAGTGAGGTTGCATGCAGAACGTGGTACATGTACATTTGTTTACCTTAACCTCTTAAGCCTTAGATATTTCTTTCACGTCACGAATAGATCAATACAGTCCGTATTAAGTGCTGTTGTGTTTCTTTTTCAAATGTAGCCAAGAGCAAAGACCCTAACCCTATCCAAACAGCAGTCAAAGTGTATATTTTGTTAGCAAAGTGTTAGCGAAATATGAGCGCATTGCATCGGAAACTGGATGATTTAGACACGAGGACAGAAAGCCCCCCTGAAATCGTTGTAGTCCTAAGAAAGAGGAGACCAGGGCTTTCGATGGACGTCTTCATTTCATAAAACTACACTACCCAGCTCACACCAGCCGCAGACATAGGAAGGCAACCATTTTTTACTTACAAATATTGAAGTGAATTTCGGGTCGAACAAACCTCAACATTATTGCCATAAAATACAACGTATATTGTTTCTTTACCTTTTTGTGAATGTCTTTTAGGCATATTTTCAGAAAATAAATGGCTCTGGCTTAATAGGTTAAACTATTTTCTTGGTAAGGTTGTAAACAGTGTTTCGACCATGTGATGCTAACACACTCTCCATGAAAACCAAGACTAATACACTTCTTTACTCAAGATGGCAGCCGCTATAGATGTGCATTTTGGCAACAGAACTTAACCATTACTGTTCACAGGGTCATTATCAACCTTGATATTATGATAAATCCACTCGCATGTCGTCCACACACACAGTTATATAAAGATCTGTAGTTCTGTCACCATTTGACAAAGTCCATTTATTTAAATGGTAGCTTGTCCATGTATATATCAATATACTGGTACTACGTGGTACTGGTACTACCAATATACTGGTACTACATGGTACTGGTACTAACAATATACTGGTACTACATGGTACTGGGAATACCAATATACTGGTACTTCATGGTACTGGTACTAACAATAGTCATGGTACTGGTACTAACAATATACTGGTACTACATGGTACTGGTACTAACAATATACTGGTACTACATGGTACTGGTACTAACAATATAATGGTACTACATGGTACTGTTACTACATACTGGTCCTGGTACTATCAACATTACACACATTACACTAATTACACATATTACACACATTACACACATTACACACTTAACACTAAAACACATATTACACACATTACAAACATTACACTAATTACACATATTACACACATTACACATATTACACACATTACAAACATTACACACTTAACACTTTCAATGCCAACAACGCTATATGTCGTTTGTTCATGCCGACCATTTATTGCCAACAACGCGATATAGCAGTTTTTTTTTTATTAGCGATTTGAATTTATATTTCAATCTAGTATCACGTTAGTGCTTCAAACTCTCTCTGAGCTCCATTGGGAAAATACCGCCCCCTATCGTCTCCCGGATGGTAATGCACCCTTTTGGAATGGACTCAATGAAAATGGATGAGAAAATAAAAATCCGGAATCCACATTTTACTCATTGTGGACCATCAGAACAGCGTGGAATACATATTTCCAGTATGCAGCGTTGTATCAATAAACGCGATCGATATTTGGAATGGCGATCAGGAATCGGAATACTTTTTTTGGAGAACATCTGATCTGAGGTAAGGAATCTATTTTACCAGTCTTGAGATAATCAGAGCTGTTTTCACAGAGATATCAGCGTTTGCCCTATGTGTGTGTGTGTGTGTGTGTGTGTGTGTGTGTGTGCTGATCAGGAAATGAGAGATTCGATTTGTCAGCTCGCTTTTCTAGCGTGCATAAGTACACATATACTATCGATAATCTAGCGTTTATTTGAAAACGATTCATAAATAGGCAGAAAAATTACAACGTTTTTTTGTGTATTCCAGAATATTCCACTAAAGGGCGATTATCACGGAATCTTTATATTTTCCTGAAACATAAAAAAAACTAGCGATTTTCAAAATGCTATAAAACGGAAATGAACCCATTAAAAAACAATCCGTTTCGACAATGTTGACTGCAAACAAGTCATTGATACTGTAAGCGACGGCCAGATTAGACACATAGCCATAATTTAAGACATAGATTATGCGTTTGCAAATATGAGAGCGCTATCATTGAAGTTGGTGGCGGCATTCAAGGGGGTAAAAAGGAAAAACACGGCCGGCACAGAAAGTGTTAACACTAATTACACATTTTACACACATTACACAAATTACACATATTACACAACCAGTGTTAAGAAAAGCAACATATTTCACAACCCCAGACATCATATCATGAATCTATTGCACAACCCCACACACACATATTGGGGGCCACAGTGGCTCAGGAGGTAGAGCGGTCGTCTGGTAATCAGAAGGCTCCCGGTTCGATTCCGGCTCCTCCCTGGCAGCGTGTTGAAGTGTCATTGAGCAAAGACACGTGAGTGAATGAGTGAAGGTGAGGCGTACAGTAAGTCGTAAATAGCTTTGGATAAAAGCTGTTATATAAAATGCAGTCCATTTACCGCATATCTTAACCCTTTCACTACCACACTACAGAAGGTTAACCCTTTCACTACCACACTTAACCATCTGTAGTGTGGTAGTGAAAGGGTTAACCTTCTCTAGTGTGGTTGTGAAAGGGTTAACCATTTGTCGTGTGGCAGTGAAAGGCTTTACCTTCTGCATTGTCACAGTGAAAGGGTTAACCCTTTGGTAGTGTGGTAGTGAAAGGCTTTACCTTCTGCATTGTCACAGTGAAAGGGTTAACCCTTTGGTAGTGTGGCAGTGAAAGGGTTACCATGAATCTGTTGCACAGTCCCTGCAGCCTCAGAACAACACGATCCTACCGTTTAATGGAGGCACTGTAGACACAGGTGAGTTTTTAAAGGGTTGAGCTTCCAACGGGGAACTCTGTATCGTCTGCCAGAGGGTAGGAGCTCATGCTGGGCGTGGACAAGATGAGATGGATCAGACAATATTCAGACAAATTCTCACCTGAGAACAGACTGTATATTGACTGGAGGGACCGGTCTTCATCCCTCCCTATAACCGGCATGGCAGTCTGCACCGGACGAGCGAGCTGAGATATGTGCAGAGACGTCTGCTCTGATCCCCCTCGTGCGCCCTGAGTCTGCTTAACAAGCGTCGTCTCGGATGTGAACGAGAACACCATCTTTCAACATGGCTCTTCCAGCTAAGGGCGCCGTCCAATGCCATGGCACTTGTAGGAGCACACCTGATTGATTGGTTCATTATGTACGACCACTGGACTATGATTCCCCACTGTCCCTTAGGGTCCAGTGTCATCTCCTCAGTTATTCTCACAGTTATTAAAGGGAGATGGTTGGCATCACACCACTGCACACAACACTCATATTTCAGTGAAATACGCTGAAGGTCTTTGTGCAGGAGGCTGAGGACAGCAGTGTTATCTGAAGATTTAAACATACGGTTCCTCAGCTGGCTGCTTGTACGCTATTTATTTTACGAGTATAAATTAGTATTTGTGTATGAAGTGAAAAGAGTTGGTGAGCTGACACAGCCCTGTGGGGCACCGGTGCTGCTCGGTCTAGATTCTGAACGGGTACCGCCGACCCGGACATGCTGGATTCGATTGGTGAAAAAGAAAAAAAAACGCCACTTCATTATACAAGGATTGACGCTCATCTGTTTCAGTTCCTGGATTAGCAGAGGGGGCTGTGAAGTGTATTAACCGCCTTGGATTCCAACCCAGGTCCCAGTGGTAAATAAAACATCTCCATGTCAGCCCAAGAGGAGCCCTCTCTCCGGACCAAGAGGCTTCAGACAGGGCTATACTCTGTCACCAGACGCATTGATCACTGCAGATAACGGCTGGAGGTTATTGGTCAAGGGCAGTGTTGTCACGGGGATCGACTCGTTGCCGTGGTTACTCATTATTGATCGCTGGAGTCTTATCGCCTCCATCTATCTCCCGCGTGTCAATGAGTGTGTTTACAAGCATACCTAGTCCCAGCCTCCTAGTGCGTTATCTGGGCTGCAGAAAATGCCATAAAATCTCCCTGTAATTCCCAGTTTGCTCACACATGCTTGATAGTTGTAATATTATATATAGTCTGGTGAGAAGAAATCACCCCGATTCTGTGAAAACCCATGTTTTTGTAGCTCCATCTCTAGTTGTTTACTTCTGTTCACAGCAGCTTCATCAGATAAGAGTAGAACAGGGACGAAGAGCACACAATTAAAAGTAAAGGTTAAACACAAGGTACAAGTAAAACAAAAGGTCAAATACAAAGTACAGGTCAAATACAAGGTACAGGTCAAATACATGGGGACACACTTTAACCCTGTGAAAAATTACATATAAATTCTAATACTACTACTAATAATAGTAGTACTAGTAGTAGTATTAGTAATACCAAAGGCAACCATAATAATAATAATAATAATAATAATAATAATAATAATAATAATAATAATAATAATAATAATAATAATAATAATAATAATAATAATAATAATAATAATAATAATAATAATAATAATAATAATAATAATAATAATAATAATAATAATAATAATTAATAATAATTAATAATAATGAATACTAATTAATAATAATAATAATAATAATAATAATAATAATAATAATAATAATAATAATAATAATAATAATAATAATAATAATAATAATAATAATAATAATAATAATAATAATAATAATTAATAATAATAATAATAATAATAATAATAATAATAATAATAATAATAATAATAATAATAATAATAATAATAATAATAATTAATAATAATAGTAATATTAGTAATAATAGTAAGATGTTCCTTTATTAATCCCCTTGTGGGAATGCAGGTGTCATAGCAGCAGGGGGAGGGGAGGTACAGGTAATAGAAGTGACAATAAAATAGAGAATAAAAACATCAGATAGGAGGCATACTAGAACGGAATAGAAATCATGAAAATAAAAGTGAAGATCTGGTCAGTAATAATAATATAAAAATAATACAATAATAATAATAATTATAGTAATAATGAAAATAATAAAAAATAATTATTATAATCCGATTTTGCTTCCCACCACCAGGCACAGAGGTCCGTCTGGAATGCAAAGGCAAGTTCCCCTACCTGGAGGGACCATGGGAGATGTGGTGGAGCGTCGACGGCAAGACCGTGGAACAGCTGGGGGACGCCCGCTTCACCAAGACAGCCAGGTCACTCCTCATGACTTACCAGCCAGGTCACTCCTCATGACTTACCAGCCAGGTCACTCCTCATGACTTACCAGCCAGGTCACTCCTCATGACTTACCAGCCAGGTCACTCCTCATGACTTAACAGCCAGGTCACTCCTCATGACTTAACAGCCAGGTCACTCCTCATGACTTAACAGCCAGGTCACTCCTCATGACTTAACAGCCAGGTCACTCCTTATGACTTAACAGCCAGGTCACTCCTTATGACTTAACAGCCAGGTCACTCCTCATGACTTAACAGCCAGGTCACTCCTCATGACTTAACAGCCAGGTCACTCCTCATGACTTACCAGCCAGGTCACTCCTCATGACTTACCAGCCAGGTCACTCCTCATGACTTAACAGCCAGGTCACTCCTCATGACTTAACAACCAGGTCACTCCTCATGACTTAACAGCCAGGTCACTCCTCATGACTTAACAACCAGGTCACTCCTCATGACTTAACAGCCAGGTCACTCCTCATGACTTAACAACCAGGTCACTCCTCATGACTTAACAGCCAGGTCACTCCTCATGACTTAACAGCCAGGTCACTCCTCATGACTTAACAGCCAGGTCACTCCTCATGACTTAACAACCAGGTCACTCCTCATGACTTAACAGCCAGGTCACTCCTCATGACTTAACAACCAGGTCACTCCTCATGACTTAACAGCCAGGTCACTCCTCATGACTTACCAGCCAGGTCACTTCTCATGACTTAACAGCCAGGTCACTCCTCATGACTTAACAGCCAGGTCACTCCTCATGACTTAACAGCCAGGTCACTCCTCATGACTTAACAGCCAGGTCACTCCTCATGACTTTTACCAAAACAGTCAGGTCACTCCTCATGACTTGAGTATGTATTATATGTATTCTAAGAGGTATATGTATCTCCCAGACTGCTGTTATATGACTATGGAGACTATACATGTATGTGTGTATGTATTCTCAGAGGTATCTCTCTCTCCCAGACTGCTGTTATATGACTATGGAGACTATACATGTATGTGTGTATGTATTCTAAGAGGTATCTCTCTCTCCCAGACTGCTGTTATATGACTATGGAGACTATACATGTATGTGTGTATGTATTCTAAGAGGTATCTCTCTCTCCCAGACTGCTGTTATATGACTATGGAGACTATACATGTATGTGTGTATGTATTCTAAGAGGTATCTCTCTCTCCCAGACTGCTGTTATATGACTATGGAGACTCTACATCAGGGGTCTCAAACTCAATTTACCTGGGGGCCGCTGGAGGTAGAGTCTGGGTGAGGCTGGGCCGCATCAAATATTCCACAAAAAAGGGTTTCAAGCATTCAAAAAAAAGTACAACTGATCCAATCTTCTCAATCCTTAGCAATAACATTTCAGAACATGAACAGTTCTTCAGAACATGAACAGTTCTTCAGAACATGAATGGTTCTTCAGAACATAGGCTTCTCAGTGGTGTCAGTGGACTCATCCACAGCTATGGAAATGCACTGTGAATTTTTTTTTATTCTAATACAAAGCTGTTTAATCAAATCACCAGCCAGTATTTCAGTTGTTCTGGTTGCTGTGCGATCTGAGGGGGATTTGCTTTTGTTTGCCTTCAAACATGGTCTCCATCACTCAGTCATACATTCTTTTCAAATTGCCACCCTTCACAAGAGCTACCGTTTCTTGGCATATAGTCACATTGGTTTGGTGCTGGGACTCAGGATGAATGCATATTTTTCAGTCCATTCACCTTTGAATTGCAGTCGACTTTTCTTTTACTGACCATCTTTGAAAATGGCTAGAAACTAGGCTAGTAACTACATTTATCTCACGGAGATAAAACTGGGAGCGAGTTTACTGTAGATGCGCTGTCAACTGACTCGGACTGAAAGAGAGAGACGACTTGCATTCCCTGAAGACCCGCCCTACTCCCCTACTCTGCATCTGATTCGCAGACTGTGGGTGAGGGGGGGGACGCTGACGGGATGCTGAATGTGATTGGACCAGACCCGTACACAGACACAGACACAGACACTAAAGTGTGGCAGTGCAGCCAGCCGCTTATGCAGAGCACTGCTCGCAGTCAGAGGAGATAGCGAGGATGCATTTGTCTTCCACTTTACTTGATATCACTCCGGAATCACGTTTCAACCAAGTCACTAACATAACGTTGCTGTCATGAGCCTGCGCTATGGTAGCCTACAAGTGATCAAATAAATAAAACTTCCAACTCTCGCGCAACGTCTCGGCAAACAGTTTCGCGCGGGCCGCATTAACACTACACTTTGATGTCAAGTAGGGGGCCGCAAAATATCATCCCTCGGGCTGCAATTGGCCCGCGGGCCGCGAGTTTGAGACCCCTGCTCTACATGCATGTGTATGTATTCTAAGAGGTATCTCTCTCTCCCAGACTGCTGTTATATGACTATGGAGACTATACATGTATGTGTGTATGTATTCTAAGAGGTATATGTATCTCCCAGGCTGCTGTTATATGACTATGGAGACTCTACATGCATGTGTATGTATTCTAAGAGGTATCTCTCTCCCAGACTGCTGTTATATGACTATGGAGACTCTACATGCATGTGTATGTATTCTAAGAGGTATCTCTCTCCCAGACTGCTGTTATATGACTATGGAGACTCTACATGTATGTGTGTATATATTCTCAGAGGTATCTCTCTCTCCCAGACTGCTGTTATATGACTATGGAGACAGGCAGGAGGAGAGCGTGCTGGTGATCCAGGACTTCCAGGCTGCAGACCTGCAGAGAGAGTTGAACTGTTCGGTCCGGAACCAGAGGGGGTTCGCCACGCGGCGCGCCCAGCTGGAGGAGGAGGGTAGGGACCCAACACCCTGCTTTTAACACTTCTACAGTACCATTTATAACCCGAGTCCTATCATTATAATCGGTTACTGATGACCTCCTGATGTTAGTAACGATACATAATTATAATAATACATGGGATTTTAATATAGCACTTTTCTAGAACTCAATTTTGATGAACCCTTTCACTGCCACACGACAAAGGGTTAACCCTTTCACTGCCATTAACCGTGGTGTGGTAGTGAAAGGCTTAACCTTCTGTAGTGTGGTAGTGAAAGGGTTAAAGTAGCTTAGAGCCCAATTCATAGTCTGACTGTGGTGCTGTTTTCTTACAGTTACTGTTACGAAGGATCAGATTAAACCGAATATATATATTTATTGATTGATATATATTGCATAATATTTGTATATCGTTTGATATCCCTTGTATATTCCTTGTACATATACACGGAATATCCCTTTAGCCTAGTACAGACCATAATATTTCATTCTCCTATTGGACAGCGGTCCACCAGGCGCCATTGCCATACCTCCAAGGTCTGGTTCAAAGTCACCGCCGGGGACTTGTCTGGACATGAACGGTTCTGCGCAAGGATATGAGACAGGAATAAAGCTGGTACTAGTTTGTTCACCTAACGTATAAATACGGCACAGGTGAATACAGAAGCACTTAGTCTAGAGTTACCCAATAAGTTGAAGCCTCACCCACGATACAACGTGCGGTGAAGTATGGCCTGTTTGGCCCCAAATAGAGCATTGAGACCGCGTGCGAATTAATAACTGAAGTATCAGAGTTTAACGCTGTACCGTCGAGTTCGACTTATTCTATTAAGTCAGTAATAGTCTATTTGTGTATAGTGTATCGTGCGGCTACCGTTCTACAGTGACCAGCATCACCAACGTTTCCTCGTACCAGCTAGAGTGCTTATCCAGGCTGGGCTGCTTACCCTGGCACTTTCACCCGAGGGGCCCTAGACGAGGACCGTGTGGATCATGTACACTGGATAACCTACCGACGACTGCATAGCCCTTTTCGGCTGGATTATATTTGCTTTTGGTCCTGTAATTGATGGAGCGGAGAATCGCAGACACCCACAATTGTGTGGGATTTACCCTGTGAGGAGCCACGTCGAGCCGCCTCTCAGAAGCCTGAGGCCGGCTAGCTTTCTTCCATGCGGAGCTGCATGCTACGGAGAACAGCTGTATTCGTCTGCGGATCAAGAGATTATTGCACCGTCTCCTGTACTTGGAGTCTCTTTATCATCGTTGACCCAGACTCTACTACCGACAAATCCTCTCCCCTTGCTGGCTTACGACCGGAGGGACCCTACCAGTATCTCCCGCTATATTACCAGAGTACCATAGATATAATTCCTAAGATTCAGGTTGTATTATTATCTCCTGCGTAATATGAGAATGGACATACGTTATTGATTTGCCTACGCACATTCCTTTGCCTTATAAGCGCATCCAAAGTAAAGTATATTATGTACTATCCTTGCTGCTAATAAATACTTAAATCCAGTTTTGTGTGGAACCGAGTCATTGTGGGAAGTGTTCATCATAAGATACCTGTGTACTGTATGGCCAGTAGGAATGTACATAAGACGGTAGTGGTTTAATGATACCATACTTATCAATACAGTCAGGGAATTGTACCCCTCAGTTACAGTTACTATTACAGTTATTATTATTATAATGCAGTTCATATTTTTGGATTCAGATTACCGTAACATTAAAGATCTCTCTCTCTCTCTCTCTCTCTCTCTCTCTCTCTCTCTCTCTCTCTCTCTCTCTCTCTCTCTCTCTCTCTCTCTCTCTCTCTCTCTCTCTCTCTCTCTCTCTCTCTCTCTCTCTCTCCCCCCCTCTCTCTCTCTCTCTCTCTCTCGTTGATAGTCTCTCTGCCCTCCGTGGAGCTAGGCTGTGGTCTAGGAGTGACCTTGTTCCTGATGTTGGTGATGTTTGTCGTCTACCACGTCTTCTGGCTGGAGCTGCTGCTGCTCTACCGCTCCTGGTTTGGGACAGATGAGCGGCACACAGGTAACCAGACACCAGAGAGACCAGAGCACTGTGGTGGTTTAACCAGAGACACCAGAGAGACCAGAGCACTGTGGCCGTTTAACCAGAGAGACCAGAGAGACCAGAGCACTGTGGTGGTTTAACCAGAGACACCAGAGAGACCAGAGCACTGTGGTGGTTTAACCAGAGACACCAGAGAGACCAGACACTGTGGTGGTTTAACCAGAGACACCAGAGAGACCAGAGCACTGTGGTGGTTTAACCAGAGACACCAGAGAGACCAGAGCACTGTGGTCGTTTAACCAGAGACCAGAGAGACCAGAGCACTGTGGTGGTTTAACCAGAGAGACCAGAGAGACCAGAGCACTGTGGTAGTTTAACCAGAGACACCAGAGAGACCAGAGCACTGTGGTAGTTTAACCAGAGACACCAGTGCACTGTGGTAGTTTAACCAGAGAGACCAGAGCACTGTGGTAGTTTAACCAGAGAGACCAGAGCACTGTGGTAGTTTAACCAGAGACACCAGATCACTGTGGTAGTTTATCCAGAGACAGTCTATATATAATGAGATGGAGCACTGTGGTAGTTAAACCAGAGACAGTCTATATATTGAGATGGATCACTGTGGTAGTGAACGATGATACTTCTTGGAAAGTATTGAGCAATAGTGACAGAGTTATACGGAAGGCTATCTGACTATCTAATGTACAATTCACACTCATACATTTGAGATTAGCACAGTAAGGTTGCAAAACGTTTGTGTCAAGTTGAGAAACCGTGAACAAAGCAAACCGTTTGCTTCACCCTTTTCTTTGCTTCACCCTTTTCTGTAGACAATAAGGAGTATGACATCTACATCTCGTACGCTCGTAACAGCGAGGAGGAGCAGTTTGTCCTGTCGACGCTGCAGAAGGTTCTGGAGAACGACCTGGGATACACTGTCTGTATCTTCGACAGAGACAGCCTGCCTGGAGGAAGTATGTATGACAATACTACTACTACTACTACTACTACTACTACTACTACTACTACTACTACTACTACTACTACTACTACTACTACTACTACTACTACTACTAATACTACTACTACTACTACTACTACTGCTACTACTACTACTACTACTACTACTACTACTACTACTACTACTACTGCTACTGCTACTGCTACTGCTACTACTACTACTACTACTACTACTGCTACTGCTACTGCTACTGCTACTACTACTACTACTACTACTACTACTACTACTACTACTACTACTACTACTACTACTAATACTACTACTATTACTACTACTAATACTAATACTAATACTACTACTACTGCCACTGCTACTACTGCTGCTACTGCTACTACTAATATTACTACTACTACTAATACTATTATTAATATTACTATTATTATTACTATTACTACTACTCCTCCTCCTACTACTATTCTACTACTACTACTACTACTACTACTACTACTACTACAACTGCCATTATTATTAATATTATTATTAATATTATTATAATTATTATGATGATTTCTATAATAATAATTATACACCATCTGATATCTGAGAGTTACACCACACATATATTTGACTGTGCCGTTAAGTCTGGAGGTGAGTGAGTATAAAAGCTGTCATATTTATCACCAATATACTTAATATATTAGTTCCAGAGACTACGCAGACCGTAGCACCCATAGCACAACCTGGCCTACTCCCCATGTCAATGTCCTCACTGAAGTCAATGTCCTCACTGAAGTCAATGTCCTCACTGAAGTCAATGTCCTCACTGAAGTCAATGTCCTCACTGAAGTCAATGTCCTCACTGAAGTCAATGTCCTCACTGAAGTCAATGTCGTTGTCGTCGTCGTCCCCCCCCCAGCCATCACAGATGAGACCCTGAGTTTTGTTGGGCGTAGCCGGCGCCTCCTTGTGGTCCTGAGCCCTGGGTACGGGTCCCAGGGCACCCAGGCTCTGCTGGAGCTCAAGGCCGGCCTGGACGGCATGGCGCGGGGTGGCCACCTGCGGGTGATCCTGGTTCAGTACCGGCCCCTGCGGCGCCAGAGCTGGGTCAGGGAGCTGAGGCGGGCTCGGGTGGCGCTGGTGCTGGTCCGCTGGCAGGGAGACAAGTCCAGCGAGCTGACGTCCAGGTTCTGGAAGAAGCTGAGGGTGGAGCTACCAGTCAGGAGCGTCAGAGAGAGGAGCATTCAGCGTGAGGACAGCGCCATGTTGGCTCTCAAGAGCATCCAGAGTGGGGAGAGCGCCATTTTGGCTCTCTAGAGCATCCAGCGTGAGGACAGCGCCATGTTGGCTCTCAGGAGCATCCAGAGTGGGGAGAGCGCCATTTTGGCTCTCTAGAGCATCCAGAGTGGGGAGAGCGCCATTTTGGCTCTCTAGAGCATCCAGAGTGAGGACAGCGCCATGGTGGCTCTCAGGAACACCCAGAGTAAAGAGAGCGCCATGTTGGCTCTCAGGAACACCCAGAGTAAAGAGAGCGCCATGTTGGCTCTCAAGAGCATTCAGAGTAAGGAGAGTGACATGTTGGCTCTCAGTAACATTCAGAACTCTAAGAATGCTCTCCCGTCGCATTAAAGTGCACACATTACGCCTCAGAGCCCCGCAGGAGGGCCTGTGCCCCTGGCCGACACCACTGCATTTCAAAGGCTATAGCGGCGCAGTCTTAAAGCTAGATGGAAGATACCGGTGTCGTATGAAACCAGACGACCTCTTGGTGACCTATTGGTACTGATCACGTCATGCTTGCAAAATAATGCACAGGTGATTGATTGATTGAAAATTGTATTAACAGATTGCAGAATGGGTACAATACAATACGGCTCAATACACACAATTGTTAAGGGGATGCAGACCAGAGAAAGACTTTCGTCTTGTTTACATCAGGGTCCCCCATTTTCAATTCATCATGAATTGTAAGTAAGGGTGCAATTATAGTAGCACCGTGCAATCCATTCTTTGTGGATCTAGCCCTTAGTGTCTCAATGTTCATCAAGGTATTAGTGTCTTAATGTTCCTTGAGGTCTTAGTGTCTCAATGTTCTTCAAGATCTTAGTGTTTTAATGTGGTATTTTAGATGTTAATTAATGATCAAGTGGTCAGAAATGGTAACATTTTGCACCAAATCTGTGTAACAAATGGGATCAACAACGTATGAGACATACAGTATTTGAGCCTGGAAACAGCCATCATAATGTTCTCAGCCCTTCTACACTATGAATATCCAACATTTGAACAGGCGCCTAACCAAAAACACAGCTTTTATTACAGATTTATGGCTGGAACTAAAAGAAAACCTGGCATACAGTGCTGAGCTGCGTCTCAAGCTGAAGCGGCATTTCTCCACAAAACAATGCTGATTTATTTTGCACATTGATGTGTCTGGAATTACCATAGAATTATAGAGTCGTTATCCATATTTCATTAGTGATGTAGCCTTTTTCTTTCTTTAATTTCTTCCATGTAAGAGACAACTTGAGTCAACTGTCTCTCTCTGTCTCTAGTGTCAGGTTGTAACATTCCACCTAGTACAACAAGATACAAGATACTTTAATCTTTAAACGTTCATCTCAGGTGACCTCTGACCCTACCTGGGGTGTTCACTACATCTGCACATTACAGCTACACATAGGATAATAGGAAACAGCACTTAACCAATATGTTACTCTTGGCTCAGCAGTAAGATCTAAAGGTTCCAAGGTCAAGGTCAACTTTGTTTATATAGCACATTTAAAACCAACCGAAGTTGCACCAAAGTGCTTTACAATATAAAACAGAGAAATACAAAAAATACAAAATACAGTATACACAAAATCAAAAGCTACAATACATTAACAACAATCACGACATGACCAGGGATGTAGGGCTTACCAAGCCTCAAAAAGCCAATGAAAACAAGTGAGTCTTCAGCTGAGCTTTAAAACTCTCTAGGCCTGAGCAGACCTCATTTGCAGTGGACCACTGTTCCACAACTTAGGGGCAGCCACCGCAAAAGCTCGGTCGCCTTTTGTTTTTAACCTTGGGACATCTAAAAGTACTTTATTGGATGACCTCAGTGCTCTAGCTGGGGTGCAAACATGGAGAAGTTCAGCTATAGGTACTGAGGGGCCAGACCATTCAATGCCTTGAACAAACACAAACATCCCAAATGGTCATATACTAGTTGTTTTACTTGTGATACAGGGGAACAGTCCAGTATATTTAGACCAGCATTGTAGACAATACCATATGACTACTGGGAACTCACGGTCAGCTGTGGGCTCTCAGGTCAAAGGTACCATAATATGATAAGGACTTAGATAGAGGTTAAACTACTACTTTTACTTGTGACTTGTGGAGCGATGAGACAGAAGAAGACACAGGACACTTATTAAGCTACCAGAGACTATTGTAATAGTTAGGATGGGTTAAAATGCAGAGGACACCCAGGAAGACACTTAGTTACCAGAGATTATTTTAATAGTTAGGATGGGTTAAATGCAGAGGACACACAGAAATACACTTATTAAGCTACCAGAGACTATTTTAATAGTTAGGATGGGTTAAATGCAGAGGACACACAGAAATACACTTATTAAGCTACCAGAGACTATTTTAATAGTTAGGATGGGTTAAATGCAGAGGACAAAGTCCTGGTATATGCGAAACTCTACTTAGTAACAAAGAGATTCCAGTTGTAATTTTCCACAGTACAGTATTATCATTGTCTGCCATTATTTTGTCATTATCATTCATGCCATTATTACCTTTTGCACGAGAACACTTTGCATTGATTGACACTGTGTCCATGGCTACCATGGCCCACGCTACCATGGTCCATGCTATCAGGAAACCATTTGTTATTATTATTTTTTGTGGATTCAATCATTCCTTTTCTGTAACCCTTGACTTAAACAGCACAGCTGGGGTTTGGAGAGGTGTTCGGTACATGTTCACAACTGAATGAGGACACTGTCCTGGAGAGAACATGGGGCCCTGGACCACTGTTTGAAGCTAGCAGGAGAAAAGGAGTGCAAGGCCTGCAATTTAGTTAAAGACAACATTTTTCATTAAATAGTAATCATTAAACATTTTAATTAAAAGTATACATCCACAGAGCTTTTAGAAAGGTGCGGAATAAAGTATTGCTTTTCCCCCAAACAATTATTGATTCATGAATTTATAATTAAAAAAGATTTGGCAGGTCCAAAATGTATGAGAACATTTTCGGTTCAAAATTGCACAGTAAGTCATCATGCCCTCTACCAATACCCTATATCAATACCTATATCAATACCCTCTATAAATACCCAGAAGAAAAGCTGTGATTGGACCATTTCTAATTTGCCTCATGCAGGACAAGGTGCTGAATCCTGTTACAGCAGCATCTGCTGGTTAATACACTTATTATACAAAATGTTAATCAACTGATGCTTTGAGTAAAGTGTTACAGAAATGTCTCCACTCTGACGTGAAACATTCAAAATCATGCACTTATTTGTTTTATTGTTGTTTTTCCATTTCATTGTATCTGTTAATTTTGTATGTAAATTAAATGCAATTTCCTGTTTTGTTTTGTTTTTTGGTCACATTACCATTCAGTGGAAATCTGAATGGAATAATACTCCAATAATTTGCTTTTTGTATCCTTGATCATAACATGTATGACTATTGTTTTCATGACTTTATTTTATTGTATTATATATATTTTTTAATAAAAGTCCATTCATTTCATGCCATACGTGTCATTCATACGTAATCCATCTCATGATACCCAGACAACAATGAGAAACAGTATAGACACATCTAGGATGAGGTGTACATCTCTACAGAACAATGAGATATAAACACATCTGGAATGAGGTGTACATCTATATGATATGATACATTTATTTATATTGCGCCCCTCAACCAATAGTTACATCGGCCCGGGGCGCATCCCGGGAAAGAAAGAGAAACAAAAAAGACAGGAGCAATAGGAAAACAGAAAAAAATACATGCAGTCCAACCAAGCAGATAGAGAACAGACAGACATAATACACCAGTCATACTACAATACAAAACTAGCTCATGGATTGTTTATGGCGAAAAGGTGGGTTTTGAGCATGGCCTTAAAGGTCTGTAGAGTGCTTGCAGATTTCAAGTTGAGTGGGAGCTTGTTCCAGAGTGTCGGTGCTGCAACTGCGAAAGCCCGGTTTCCCTTCAGTACAGTATACAGTATTGTATACAGTACAATGAGATATACACACATCTAGGATGAGGTGTACATCTATACAGCACAATGAGATATAAACACATCTAGGATGAGGTGCACATCTCTACAGCACAATGAGATATAAACACATCTAGGATGAGGTGCACATCTCTACAGCACAATGAGATATAAACATCTAGGATGAGGTGTACATCTCTACAGTACAATGAGATATACACACATCTAGGATGAGGTGTACATCTCTACAGTACAATGAGATATACACACATCTAGGATGAGGTGTACATCTATACAGCACAATGAGATATAAACACATCTAGGATGAGGTGTACATCTCTACAGCACAATGAGATATAAACACATCTAGGATGAGGTGCACATCTCTACAGCACAATGAGATATAAACACATCTAGGATGAGGTGTACATCTCTACAGCACAATGAGATATAAACATCTAGGATGAGGTGTACATCTCTACAGCACAATGAGATATAAACACATCTAGGATGAGGTGTACATCTATACAGCACAATGAGATATAAACACATCTAGGATGAGGTGTACATCTATACAGCACAATGAGATATAAACACATCTAGGATGAGGTGCACATCTCTACAGCACAATGAGATATAAACATCTAGGATGAGGTGTACATCTCTACAGCACAATGAGATATAAACACATCTAGTGTTGTGAAGGGCCAGATTAAACCGAATATATATATTTATTTATATATATATATTTAATTGTATTTGTATATTCTCTAATATTCCCTGATATCCCTTGTATATTCCTTGTACAATATGCATTGAATATCCATTCTAGCCTACTGAACATCCCATAATAGTCTCCATTCTACTATTGGTCGAGACCTTGGTGCCAGGCTGCCATACCCCCCAGACCCAGTTCAAGCGTACCGCTCAACATGTACGAACAAGTCCTAGTTCCGCGTAGGAATCTGGCTACCGCACCACTAATGGGACTATTTGTTCATAGTGCGTATATATACTGCGCTACTAAAGTAGGACTTCCTTTTCAGTCCAGTTTCTTACCCTCCAATAGAGTCACAGACGTAAAGCCTCCCCGCGACGCCACGTGTGGGAGTAAGGCCAAGTTCGCCTACCATCGGTATTGAGACATCGTGTATATCAATATTTGAATAGTCATATTTGGCACTATATCGTCGAGTTGGACGTAGTCTATTAAGCTAATAATAGTCTGTTAATATATAGTGCTTCGTGCGGTGAGAATACTACCGTAGTCAGTACCCCATCGTTTCGGGCAGAGAGCTGGCTGCTTAACCAGGATGATCGACTCCATGTGAGATTGCACCCGAGGAGCCCCAGAGCCGACGAGCGAGTGGACCTGTATACCGGATTATTCTACCGACGACAGCCCGCCTTCCCAGGCACGGATTATGCTTTGTATACGTTGATTATTCCATGGATAAAGACCCCCGACACTGCCGTGTGTTGGAACCCCCCCCCCCTGGAGAGGACGCAAGGTGAGGAGACGCTCTGCAAGACGAGGTCGCTTCACGTCTCTCCTCCGTGGACCGGAGGACGCCGGCCCACAAAGAGTCCATCTGCTTTCATCTGTGGTCCAAGGATCGCCGGCGCATTGAACGGCACTACAGTGGGTTCACCTGGGATACCCTTGGCCGGATGAGGCAGCCGGATTCTACCCCCCCCCCCTTCCTATTCCTGTCGGCTTACAAGCGACCGGATTAACCCCCCCTAGTGTATCCAGCCTATAATCATCAAAGTATCATTGCTGTTATTCCTTAACTATTCCAGGTCGTATATGTACCACCTGCGCCTTCAGAGATTGGACATTCTCTATTGATATACCGACGAATACTCTTGCCATAAAAGTGCATACTAATTCCCATTCATAAATGTGATTGATTTGATTAAGTGCTTGCTCTACACACCATCGCTGTGTAGAAATAAAGACCTATTTCTAATTCGTACATTTGTGTTGGATCCGTTTCATCTACGTGACAGTGTTCATCATAATATATTTATGCCGAGTACTGGGTGGCCGAATATTAAGTACAAAGGTAGTGGTAGTAAGTATCATATCTAGTAATACAGTCAGGGAATTGTACCCCTCAGTTACAATTGGTCCTTCGAGCCGGAGGGTAATTAGTGTAATATTAATATAGTGTTATTAATATTGAAATGGCCTATGATGAACACTCCACGAAACGATCCTCCTAACCAACACCCGCAGCGCGAACGACGGCTCCCTCAGTACTTAGAGGCTTACGCTGTCAGTCAACAACCTAGTCTTCTACTAACAGTAAACGCGGTAAAACTAGAAAGTAAAAGTATGTCTAACCCCAACGCCCAGACTACCCCGACCATAGAGGCCCCTACGGGCTCTAATGTAACTGACCAAGTTCACGGTGGGGACCAGTGGGAACCAGACATGACTTCACACCCCGCCAGTACTGAAGAAGTAGTCCCCGATGAGTCCCGGGAGGAATACAACGCTACCGAGAGAGAACTCGGCACGGAAGAAGACGGGGAGAGCACCGTGGAGATAGAGCTCCAAGGCTCCGCAAGGAGTACCCCGAGGGAAGGCTCCCCTATACAACCGCCTTCTCCCAGCGAGGCAGAGAGGACCCTACAGCAGGCCTTCCTCATCAGCCTGAACGCCGCTGCTGAACGCGACCGACTGCAGATCCAGCAGCGGAGCGAAGATGAGCATATACGTCTAGAAATAAGACGCATTCAGAGAGAAGAGAATGTGGCCCGAGACCGAGCAGACAGCCAGCGAGCAGCTGCTGGTGCTCTACGGGACGCAGAGCGCGACAGACAGCAAGCGCAACTAATAGAACAGCTGATCAGACGGACAACACCCTCTCCCTCCGCCAGAGGCTCCAGGAACTCGTCTAGACACACCTCCAGGGCGGCATCCCCTAGCCGAGTAAACAACCCTGAACTTGACCAACAGACGAGGTCTATACCCCCCACAGACCACCTCCCCCCACCGGTCCAAGCGAGACCTAGCAACCGGGAAGGAGCAGCATATCCTGTGGAGAGGCTAAACCAGAGACTACAAGCACTGGATGACCTAACTGAAGACGAAGAGGAAGAGGAGGAGAACCACGCCCGACGACAGCACAGTACTCTACCGGACCAGGAGGTCCGGTACAGCCCAGGCTATACTCCCTCGGAGCTGCGCTACAGACCCCCGACTCTATACCCGGGTGAGCACGACGCACGACCCGCACCGAGGAACAGCACCTGGACAAGCGGGCCATGGTACACTGCCGGTACCAGCCCATACCAAGGAGCGGGAGGAGACTCGCCTAGGAGGCCTCTCCCCCAACGCTCGCCGATGTATCCACAGTCAGCGTCATACATTGGCACGCCTATGGTACCCGACTTCACCCAAGAGAACCGGGCCCAGTATACAGAACTCCACATGTGTCTGGAGACCATGTTGGTGGATGTATTGGATGAACGCCATAAATACGCCATCCTACTGAAGCACTTAAAGGTACCCCGCGCACATAATATAGCGCTCGCCTACGCGACTTCCACCACCCCATACACAGCAGCGCTGGTAGCATTGGACCAGAGGTATGGGCGCATATGGGATTACGTGATCCAGGAGATCCGACACATCGACCGCTTACCCCCAGCAATAGACAATCGAGCACTGGACGACCTGTCCATCAGAGTGCAGTCCCTGGTAGGGATGTTGGGAGCGCAGAGAGAGAAGGGGAGGCATGAACTTTACGCCAACTCAAATGTGGAAAGGATCTTGGAGAAGCTGCCGCCCGCTCGACAGGAGCGTTTTAGGCGGCAGAGAGACCACCGAGACCCGAATGGCCCCGAACCGAACCTCCTCGATCTAGCGGACTTCCTGGCGAGAGAAGTCAGCAGCCTACGGCTAGATACATTTGGACGGAGCACCCCTGGCTCCAGAGAAGGAACCAGACGACTAAATGATGGAAGAAGATCGGTGACTGTGATGCACCAATCGGAGTCAGTACCGAGCAGCAGGAGCCACAGTACCCCCTCCAGAACGGAGAAGTGGAAGATAGTGTGCCCCTACTGTGAGAAAGAACACTGGCTAGCGCAATGTGACTCCTTCCCCAAGCTGAACGCGGAGGAAGCAAGTCAATGGATAAAGTCCAACAAGCGCTGTTTTCGCTGTGCGCGCTCACACATGGCAGCCGAATGCCGCTTAAAGAAAAGGTGCACCAAGTGCGATGGAGCCCATCTGGACATACTTCACGACAGTAACAGACGGCGCCCTTCACCCGCACCATCCAGCAGCAAAGCGAGCGTCATGTACATCGATCCCGCCAGCAGCAGTGGAGCCCGAGTACTCCTAAAAGTAGTGCGTGTGACACTAAGCTACCAGAATAAAGTCCTGGACACTTACGCCGTCCTCGATGACGGGTCAGAGAAGACCCTGCTGCTCGCCTCCGCTGCGGCCCAGCTAGGGCTGCGGGGAAGCGAAACCCAAATGACAATTCGGACAATAAGACGAGATTTGAAGATGATAAAGGGCGAGAATGTCTCATTCTCTATCGCAGCAAGCGGCCAGCCTGAGCGACGGTACCAGATTACAGACGCTTTCACCAGCCAAGAAATAGGACTGTCGCGGTACACATACCCCGTCGCCAAGCTGATGGAGAAATATGCACATCTGCGCAAGTTACCGATCCCGCTCATAGACAATGCTATGCCGACCCTGTTGATAGGCTCCGACCATGCAGACCTCATTGTCCCGATAGACCGGGTTCATACCGGACCCCGAGGCTGTCCTGCAGCAGTCGAGACCCGTTTGGGATGGACTCTCCAAGGCCCGCTCGCCAAATCTCTCAACCGAAGTACAGCCACTAGATGTCTCCACTCCCGAGTCACGGAGGGAGAAACCGCACTCCTGCAACACGTAGAGCGGCTATGGACCTTGGAACAAATGCCCTTTAAGAACGGAAGGAAAGACATTCGCTCTAAAGATGACATTTACGCCATTCACCTCCTCGAGACAGGGACCAAGAGAGTCCCGGTCAACGGCGTGTTGAGATACGCCACGCCACTCCTGCGGCGAGAAGGAATGCCTACTTTCCACGCCAAGACAGACGCCACAGAACGGTACCTGCTGAACACGGAGCGGCGCTTAGCCAAGAACCCCGCCCAAGAGAGTGTATACCGCGCTGAGATTGAGAAGCTCATCACAGCGGGACACGTCACAAAGATGGACATTAAAGAGGCTGACCAGACCACTGAATCGTGGTACGTGCCTCACCACAAGGTCCATCACAACGGTAAAGACCGCATGGTATTTAACTGCAGCTACCAGATCGGATCCCAAAATCTGAATAAAGAGTTACTGCCCGGTCCCACACTCGGCCCCTCCCTACTCGGCGTTCTACTCCGCTTCCGCCAGGAAAGGGTGGCCATCAGCGGGGACATTAAAGGAATGTTCCTGCAGGTGAGATTAGTAGAGGAGGACAAGCCCCTGTTACGGTTCCTATGGAGAGAGAAGCCAGGAGATGAGCACCCAGCCATCTACCAATGGGAAGTCCTCCCCTTCGGAACGACGTGCAGCCCCTGCTGTGCTACATTTGCACTACAGAAACATGTAGCAGAGGACCCAGCAGCGGACGAAGAGGTCCGACACAGCGTAAAGAACAGCTTCTACGTAGACAACTGTCTACAAAGCCTTTCAACCCAGGAAGAAGCCGAGGCTCTCCTGATTAAACTCCGCGCCTCATTGATCAAAGGCGGCTTTGATCTCAGGCAGTGGGCCAGCAGCGATCCGCAAGTACTGCGCAGCCTCTCCTCCGAGGACAAGGCAGCCAGCAGCGAGACCTGGATGGCTACAATCCCGGGAGAAGCCCAGGAGATGACCCTGGGATTGGTGTGGCGATTCAAAACAGATTCGCTTCACTACAGACACAAGCCCCTGACTACGGAGCAGGGAAGGCCGGCGGCGGCGCCGACCACCAGACGGAGTGTGTACACAACACTCGCCCGACAATATGACCCACTAGGATGTATTCTACCGTACACCAAAATGATTGTACGAGCATTGTGGGACAAGGACCAGGGCTGGGACGACCCCATTCCCGCACACCTTGCATCCACCTGGAGAGAGTGGGAGATGGAGCTCCACTCACTCCCAGGCGTTAATATGCGCCGAAGCTACTTCCCACCCACGGTGAGGCCAGAGACATGTAAATGGACTTACACGTCTTCAGTGACGCCTCAGAGGTCGCATACGGATCAGTAGCCTACTTGCGGGCCCAAGAAAGGGGGGTAGAGATCTACACAGCATTTGTCCTCGCCCGCTCGAGAATAGCCCCACGCAAGCAACAATCTATCCCACGTCTAGAGCTCTGCGCAGCCCTAGCCGGAGCGCACCTAGCCACGCTCATCCAACGTGAGCTCACCATACCGGTGTCTAGAACAATCCTGTGGTCAGATTCCACGACAGTACTCGCCTGGATCCAATCGGACTCATGCAAGTACAAAGTCTTCGTGGGAGTCAGAGTCACCGAGATTCAAGACTTAACCGAAGAGTTAACCGGAGAAACAGAGTGGCGCTACGTTGATACAAAACAGAACCCAGCTGACGTCATCACCCGGGGGATGCCCCTGGATGACCTCACCCGTCGCAATGTCTACAGTGACGGCCCCGCATTCCTAAGACTCCCGGAAGGAGAGTGGCCCACGCCTATCCCGAGGGAAGCCAGTCAGGAGGAGGCTGAGAATAAGAAGCCTGTGTTCTGTGGATTGAGCACTGTTATCTCCGCAGACCCCAACACACTCCTGATGGGGCGGCTAGATCCCACATTACCCCAGACAATGTACCGGCCTGAAGAAGCGAATGGCCGACGAATGTGGAGGTACAGCCAAGTATTAGCCGACAAGTTTTGGAGCAGTTTCCTACTACACTACCTACCGTCTCTACAGACCCGCCAGAAGTGGGTAAAGGAGAGAGACAATTTGACAGAAGGAACAGTCGTCATGATTATTGATCAATCACTGCCCAGAGCTATGTGGCCGGCCGGCCGCGTAAGCAAAGTGATCACCGGTGCCGACGGCAAGGTCCGAGCAGCTGAAGTGCTTGTCCAGGGTCGCACTTACACCCGTCCCGTGGCGAGGCTCATAGAACTGCCCCGACTCCCAGACACAATCGATGATGACCATGACCCTATAACCCTATGACTTTGTGAAGTTGACTGACCCCTACAGCAAACCCTTATGTGTAAATAGACAACGCGATTAATCTGTCTCTGTTTAACTGATTAGGTCTGGGACCAATCAGGGGGTGGCTGTTGTGAAGGGCCAGATTAAACCGAATATATATATTTATTTATATATATATATTTAATTGTATTTGTATATTCTCTAATATTCCCTGATATCCCTTGTATATTCCTTGTACAATATGCATTGAATATCCATTCTAGCCTACTGAACATCCCATAATAGTCTCCATTCTACTATTGGTCGAGACCTTGGTGCCAGGCTGCCATACCCCCCAGACCCAGTTCAAGCGTACCGCTCAACATGTACGAACAAGTCCTAGTTCCGCGTAGGAATCTGGCTACCGCACCACTAATGGGACTATTTGTTCATAGTGCGTATATATACTGCGCTACTAAAGTAGGACTTCCTTTTCAGTCCAGTTTCTTACCCTCCAATAGAGTCACAGACGTAAAGCCTCCCCGCGACGCCACGTGTGGGAGTAAGGCCAAGTTCGCCTACCATCGGTATTGAGACATCGTGTATATCAATATTTGAATAGTCATATTTGGCACTATATCGTCGAGTTGGACGTAGTCTATTAAGCTAATAATAGTCTGTTAATATATAGTGCTTCGTGCGGTGAGAATACTACCGTAGTCAGTACCCCATCGTTTCGGGCAGAGAGCTGGCTGCTTAACCAGGATGATCGACTCCATGTGAGATTGCACCCGAGGAGCCCCAGAGCCGACGAGCGAGTGGACCTGTATACCGGATTATTCTACCGACGACAGCCCGCCTTCCCAGGCACGGATTATGCTTTGTATACGTTGATTATTCCATGGATAAAGACCCCCGACACTGCCGTGTGTTGGAACCCCCCCCCCTGGAGAGGACGCAAGGTGAGGAGACGCTCTGCAAGACGAGGTCGCTTCACGTCTCTCCTCCGTGGACCGGAGGACGCCGGCCCACAAAGAGTCCATCTGCTTTCATCTGTGGTCCAAGGATCGCCGGCGCATTGAACGGCACTACAGTGGGTTCACCTGGGATACCCTTGGCCGGATGAGGCAGCCGGATTCTACCCCCCCCCCCTTCCTATTCCTGTCGGCTTACAAGCGACCGGATTAACCCCCCCTAGTGTATCCAGCCTATAATCATCAAAGTATCATTGCTGTTATTCCTTAACTATTCCAGGTCGTATATGTACCACCTGCGCCTTCAGAGATTGGACATTCTCTATTGATATACCGACGAATACTCTTGCCATAAAAGTGCATACTAATTCCCATTCATAAATGTGATTGATTTGATTAAGTGCTTGCTCTACACACCATCGCTGTGTAGAAATAAAGACCTATTTCTAATTCGTACATTTGTGTTGGATCCGTTTCATCTACGTGACAGTGTTCATCATAATATATTTATGCCGAGTACTGGGTGGCCGAATATTAAGTACAAAGGTAGTGGTAGTAAGTATCATATCTAGTAATACAGTCAGGGAATTGTACCCCTCAGTTACATCTAGGATGAGGTGTACATCTCTACAGCACAATGAGATATAAACACATCTAGGATGAGGTGTACATCTATACAGCACAATGAGATATAAACACATCTAGGATGAGGTGTACATCTCTACAGCACAATGAGATATAAACACATCTAGGATGAGGTGTACATCTCTACAGCACAATGAGATATAAACATCTAGGATGAGGTGTACATCTATACAGCACAATGAGATATAAACACATCTAGGATGAGGTGTACATCTCTACAGCACAATGAGATATAAACACATCTAGGATGAGGTGTACATCTCTACAGCACAATGAGATATAAACACATCTAGGATGAGGTGTACATCTATACAGCACAATGAGATATAAACACATCTAGGATGAGGTGTACATCTCTACAGCACAATGAGATATAAACACATCTAGGATGAGGTGTACATCTATACAGCACAATGAGATATAAACACATCTAGGATGAGGTGTACATCTATACAGCACAATGAGATATAAACACATCTAGGATGAGGTGTACATCTATACAGCACAATGAGATATAAACACATCTAGGATGAGGTGTACATCTATACAGCACAATGAGATATAAACACATCTAGGATGAGGTGTACATCTCTACAGCACAATGAGATATAAACACATCTAGGATGAGGTGTACATCTATACAGCACAATGAGATATAAACACATCTAGGATGAGGTGCACATCTCTACAGTACAATGAGATATAAACACATCTAGGATGAGGTGCACATCTATACAGCACAATGAGATATAAACACATCTAGGATGAGGTGCACATCTCTACAGTACAATGAGATATAAACACATCTAGGATGAGGTGCACATCTATACAGCACAATGAGATATAAACACATCTAGGATGAGGTGCACATCTCTACAGCACAATCCCTTTGTTTCTAAACTTCATACAATATCCATCCTCACAAGTGAAGCAGAAGGAGTGATCTGCTTTATTCCAGAACCTTTCTTGGAACACACTGGGACTGTGGGACAAGTAAAGCTCAAGACTCAATACAAGGTGATACTACTTGTTAAGGTGGTGGTTTTCTTTTGCAGTGTATTTAAATGAAACGTGTTTATGAGTGTCTCAGGGGACCAACCATGAATGCGTTAGAATGTGCCTGGTGTGGTCAGTGTGAATGAAGACGTCTGCAGACACCGTAACTCCTGGTGGTCAGTGTGAACGAAGACGTATGCAGACACCGTACGTCCTGGTGATGAGTGTGAATGAAGACGTCTGCAGACACCGTACGTCCTGGTGGTGAGTGTGAATGAAGACATCTGCAGACACCGTACGTCCTGGTGGTGAGTGTGAATGAAGACATCTGCAGACACCGTACGTCCTGGTGGTGAGTGTGAATGAAGACGTCTGCAGACACCGTACGTCCTGGTGGTGAGTGTGAATGAAGACGTCTGCAGACACCGTACGTCCTGAAATAATATAAGCTGCTGACTTGGAATTCCTGGAAAATATCAACGGGTGCTTGTTGTCAATTTGCATATTAATAGATCCTTGCATCTCAACGAGGGCAAAGGTGTAGAGATGCTGCTGAGACATTTTCTGTCGTTTATTGCATTGGTTCTGAAACCGCTTCACATCAAGGACCCCCACATTGACACGTAACAGGCCTGAGACCCCCACATTGACACGTAACAGGCCTGGGACCCCCCACATTGACACGTAACAGGCCTGGGACCCCCACATTGACACGTAACAGGCCTGGGACCCCCACATTGACACGTAACAGGCCTGGGACCCCCCACATTGACACGTAACAGGCCTGGGACCCCCACATTGACACCTAACATGCCTGGGACCCCCACATTGACACGTAACAGGCCTGGGACCCCCACATTGACACCTAACATGTCTGGGACCCCCACATTGACACGTAACAGGCCTGGGACCCCCACATTGACACGTAACAGGCCTGGGACCCCCACATTGACACGTAACAGGCCTGGGACCCCCACATTGACACCTAACATGCCTGGGACCCCCACATTGACACCTAACAGGTCTGGGACCCCCACATTGACACCTAACAGGCCTGGGACCCCCACATTGACACCTAACACGCCTGGGACCCCCACATTGACACCTAACACGCCTGGGACCCCCACATTCACACCTAACAGGCCTGGGACCCCCACATTGACACCTAACAGGCCTGGGACCCCCACATTGACACGTAACAGGCCTGGGACCCCCACATTGACAGGTAACAGGTCTGGGACCCCCACATTGACACGTAACAGGCCTGGGACCCCCACATTGACACGTAACAGGCCGGGACCCGCACATTTGATTTGTCTCAGGGCCCCTATCTGAGCAGTTTTTAGATGTGAATTAGAATTCCATAGTTTATAATGTATGTACTGTATACGTGGAGAGATAACAGTGGAGAGAGACCTATGTTCAGAATATAATATAGTCATTCTTGTATTCTCTCACTGAGCTCAGACTCTAGTGAATAAAATATTAGTGAAAGCTATGATCAGAATATGATATAGTCGGGCGGTCAGGTGGCGTAGTGGAGATTGCGCTCGTCACCAACGCAGGAGATGCTGGGTTCGAGCCCAGCTCTAGGCGTTGCTACCAGCTTGGCTAGTCGTTCATACTAATACAATTGGCAGTATTAGGGGGTGGGAAGCTGGTGGGTGAGAATCTGGCGTTGTGAACAGGTCAGGTCTCGGCGCTTGCTCAGCGGGGGCAGGACTTGGTGGAGATAGCGTGCCCTCCCACGTGTTACACTCCACCAATGAGAGTCCTCGCGGCCAAGTGAGAAGACGTCACTGGCAGTCGCCACACGTATCGGAGGAAGCGTGCGTGCGGTCGGCTTCGGGACACCCTTGTACCGACTCGTAGGAGAACATGCATACAGCAGCCAGGTAGGGGAGGGAATTGGCACAACGACTAAATTGGGACGGGGAGAAAAACAGAAAATTGGAGAAAAAAATTAAATAAAATACAAATAATATGATATAGTCATTCTTACAGTATATTCTCTCACTGAGCTACAACTCAGTCTAGAGAATAGAATAGTAGTGAAGGTACCACCCAGAGGTCTTTGAGGGGGTCCCCAGGGGTCTTTGAGGGGGTTCCAGGGGTCTTTGAGGGGGTCCCCAGGGGTCTTTGAGGGGGTTCCAGGGGTCTTTGAGGGGGTTCCAGGGGTCTTTGAGGGGGTCCCCAGGGGTCTTTGAGGGGGTCCCCAGGGGTCTTTGAGGGGATTCCAGGGGTCTTTGAGGGGGTCCCCAGGGGTCTTTGAGGGGGTTCCAGGGGTCTTTGAGGGGGTCCCCAGGGCTCTTTGAGGGGGTTCCAGGGGTCTTTGAGGGGGTCCCCAGGGCTCTTTGAGGGGGTTCCAGGGGTCTTTGAGGGGGTTCCAGGGGTCTTTGAGGGGGTCCCCAGGGGTCTTTGAGGGGGTTCCAGGGGTCTTTGAGGGGGTTCCAGGGGTCTTTGAGGAGGTCCCCAGGGGTCTTTGAGGGGGTCCCCAGGGCTCTTTGAGGGGGTCCCCAGGGCTCTTTGAGGGGGTTCCAGGGGTCTTTGAGGGGGTTCCAGGGGTCTTTGAGGGGGTTCCAGGGGTCTTTGAGGGGGTCCCCAGGGCTCTTTGAGGGGGTTCCAGGGGTCTTTGAGGGGGTTCCAGGGGTCTTTGAGGGGGTTCCAGGGGTCTTTGAGGGGGTCCCCAGGGCTCTTTGAGGGGGTTCCAGGGGTCTTTGAGGGGGTCCCCAGGGGTCTTTGAGGGGGTTCCAGGGGTCTTTGAGGGGGTCCCCAGGGGTCTTTGAGGGGGTCCCCAGGGGTCTTTGAGGGGGTTCCAGGGGTCTTTGAGGGGGTTCCAGGGGTCTTTGAGGGGGTCCCCAGGGGTCTTTGAGGGGGTTCCAGGGGTCTTTGAGGGGGTCCCCAGGGGTCTTTGAGGGGGTCCCCAGGGGTCTTTGAGGGGGTTCCAGGGGTCTTTGAGGGGGTCCCCAGGGGTCTTTGAGGGGGTTCCAGGGGTCTTTGAGGGGGTCCCCAGGGGTCTTTGAGGGGGTTCCAGGGGTCTTTGAGGGGGTCCCAGGGGTCTTTGAGGGGGTCCCCAGGGGTCTTTGAGGGGGTCCCCAGGGGTCTTTGAGGGGGTCCCCAGGGGTCTTTGAGGGGGTCCCCAGGGGTCTTTGAGGGGGTCCCCAGGGGATCCCAAGCAAATAGTCAATTAAATAGTATTACTTTAGTACACATACTAAACCTGCTGCGGGCCCCCGGACCCCAGCTTGAGAACCACTGGTTTATGGAACAGTTTGGTTTGGAAATAAACAACCATATTTATACACAGTTATTCAATATAGAAACGTTTAAAGGTTGAAAGTAATATGTCTGGAGGGAATATTTAAAATAAGTATTTTTGGAGAAACATAGTAGTGTAGTAGTAGCACTACAATACTGCAAATTAGATGTATGTGCAGAGTTGTAGTATTAATATGTACAGTGAGTAATTGATGCAAAGTCATTAGTTACTGGTTCATGTTACAGCCGGTCATATACAACTGGTTCAGCTGACTTAAGGAGATCGTCCTGATTGGTTCCTGCCATCAGCTGACTTAAGGAGATCGTCCCTGATTGGTTCCTGCCGTCTGTAGCTATTGCGTCATCAGGAAAGTGTGAGGAAGTGCCAGGAGACGTGGAGGAGCTGAGCAGCGTGATTTTTTTCCGTAGCCTATGTGTGCGAAGACGCTCTCTGATTGGCTAGCCGCGTACAGCGAAGACCCTCTCTGATTGGTTTAGCGCCGAAGGGTCTCTTCCGCCTTGTACATATATATTCTCTGCTTCAAAGTGGTTATGCTTTGGCCCTCTTTCGAAGTGGGTTATGCTTAGAGTTAGGGTTAGGGTTAGGGTTAAACTTAGGGTTAAGGTTAAGGTTAAGGTTAGGGTTTGGGTTAGGGTTTTAGGCGGAAGAGACCCTTCGGCGCTAAACCAATCAGAGAGGGTCTTCGCTGTACGCGGCTAGCCAATCAGAGAGCGTCTTCGCACACATAGGCTACGGAAAAAGATCACGCAGCTGAGCAAGGAGTGGAGAGGTGTGACACAGGTTTGGACCTTCAGGGCTAAGTGCCTTGCTCAAGAGCACTTCAGTGGTAGTTTGAATGAATGAATGAATGAATGAACAATAAAAGAATCAAGAAATCAAATAGATAATTTGCCGTGAAAAGAAAAACAATAAAGTAAGATGAATAATAATAAACAAAACAGTCTCTTGTTTGATGGGAATAGGAAGACGCAAGATGCTTATCAGGTCCTGCCCCTTATTGCAATAAACCCCTAACTACCCCTTATTGTAATAAACATTGACTTTTTTCAGTCTTTTATCTTTTGATATATCAATCACTTCATCATTAGTCCTGAGATACATAACCAAGTACCAAGTACCTTCTAGCACAGTGTTCAAAATGTCTCCCAACAGAATCATCTGCAAACAAAATGACTCGACGATCAGACAATCGATCAAGTTAATCACAATCCTTACTGTTGATAAATAATAGGTAATTTTTTATGTTATTTTAACCTGATCTGATCTCCCCTGTGTGTGCAGACGTGTCGGAGGCGGTCCTGCGCTGCATGCAGCTGAGTCGCCGTCTGCTGCTGGTCCTGAGCCCCGACTACCTGCTGGAGAAGAGCCTCAGTCTGCTGGAGTGTCGCCTCGCCATCTACCTGCAGCACAGCCACCACGTCGCCATGGTGACCATCCTCTACCGCTCGCTGAGCAAGACCTCCTCCGCCGAGGCCGTGCAGGTGAGGCGCGCCGCCGCCAGCAGCGTCACCTGGAGGGCCGGCCGCTCGGAGCCCGCGGGGTCCCGCTTCTGGAAAAGGCTCCGGCTGGCGCTGCCCGTGCGGCCCCTGGCGCTGGGCCGCAGGATGATCGACAGCACGTCCTCGCACTCCGACCTGGCGGCCCTGGCGCTCGCCCATCGGGCTCAGCGGGTGGAGAGCCGGGGCAGGAAGGCCGCCGTGGCCAATCACGGACGGGCCGGAGGGAGGGGCAGGCTGAGGAAGGGGAGGAGCCAGGGGCGGGGCAGGGCGGACGGACTGGACGGCAGGGAGTTGGGTTTGAGGTGCGGAGAGGGGCAGCACGGCAGGATCTGCTCGGGGTGCGCTGGTTTTGTTGGCATGAGGGAGAATCAGGGGTTGGTGGGCAGAGGGGCGGAGCTTACTGTGGAAACTCAGCAACCGACACACGCCAGCACAGACACACCTCCTGGAGCTGGCCCCGCCTCTGACCCCGCCTCTACCACCCCTCAACCCAGCCCTATCTCTGACCCCACTGCCTCTGCCTCTGACTCCACCCCTTTCCCTGACTCCACTGCCTCTGACTCCACCCCTATCCCTGACCCCACTGCGTCTGACTCCGCCCCAATCCCTGACTCCACCCCTATCTCTGGCCCCACTGCCTCTGACTCCGCCCCTATCTCTGACCCCACTGCCTCTGACTCTGCCCCTATCTCTGACCCCACTGCCTCTGACTCCGCCCCTATCTCTGACCCCACTGCCTCTGACTCCGCCCCTATCTCTGGCCCCACTGCCTCTGACTCCGCCCCTATCTCTGACTCCGCCCCTATCTCTGACCCCACTGCTTCTGACTCCGCCCCTATCCCTGGCCCCACTGCCTGTGACCACACCCCAGACACTGCTGCTGGTGCTGACACCACCCACACCGCTGTCCCCGACCAAGTCATTACCCAGCAGCCCCGGGACCACAGTGAGACAAGAGACAAAACTAGCAACAGATACTCCAAGGAAAAACTAAATGACCAGAGGATTGTAATGTCCCGCGTGCCCGGCAACGCCTGAGTCTTTCTGGGTCAAAGGTCACAGATTCATCTCTGCCCCACGCTGCGTTGGGAGGGTTGCTTGTTACAGATTGTCTGATCTCCTGTTTACAATAAATTGTAAATGCTGATGCAATCAATTGGATTACACCCCAACACAATGTATTTCCAACGTTTTCACCGTCTACAATCGCGGTGGACATTATTTCAAGTCATGACGTTTGTGTCCTCAGTCTCAGAATGCCTCGTCCCCTTTGGAACTTGGAGTAACAGGTTCATCACTAGTTATCTTCTGAAGTATCTGTACGCTGATTACTGTGTTTTTCCTCAGTAACTGTAACTGATAACTGTTACTAGATTTTTGTAATTTCACTACTGTAATCCAGTTACATGTAATCCATTACTACCCAGCTCTGCCCTGTGCACACAGCGAGCACTGTGGTTCCTCTTCCATGGCTCTGGAGCGGTTCTGAAGATATCTTGGTCTGCACACAGCGAGCACTGTGGTTCTTCTTCCATGGCTCTGGAGCGGTTCTGAAGATATCTTGGTCTGCACACAGCGAGCACTGTGGTTCTTCTTCCATGGCTCTGGAGCGGTTCTGAAGATATCTTGGTCTGCACACAGCGAGCACTGTGGTTCTTCTTCCATGGCTCTGGAGCGGTTCTGAAGATATCTTGGTCTGCACACAGCGAGCACTGTGGTTCTTCTTCCATGGCTCTGGAGCGGTTCTGAAGATATCTTGGTCTGCACACAGCGAGCACTGTGGTTCTTCTTCCATGGCTCTGGAGCGGTTCTGAAGATATCTTGGTCTGCACACAGCGAGCACTGTGGTTCTTCTTCCATGGCTCTGGAGCGGTTCTGAAGATATCTTGGTCTGCACACAGCGAGCACTGTGGTTCTTCTTCCATGGCTCTGGAGCGGTTCTGAAGATATCTTGGTCTGCACACAGCGAGCACTGTGGTTCTTCTTCCATGGCTCTGGAGCGGTTCTGAAGATATCTTGGTCTGCACACAGCGAGCACTGTGGTTCTTCTTCCATGGCTCTGGAGCGGTTCTGAAGATATCTTGGTCTGCACACAGCGAGCACTGTGGTTCTTCTTCCATGGCTCTGGAGCGGTTCTGAAGATATCTTGGTCTGCACACTGCGAGCAACATGATCGACGGGTCGCTCTATTTTGATATGTTGATCTATTTAGAGTGATTGAATAGTAATTATGTGGGTTTCGCCCATCCCTACCAAGGAATACACAGAGTATCTCTTTCAGATCAATGTTTTTCGAGCACTGGGAGACTTTAACAGCCTGTTATCCAGTGTGTGAATTATACCATTTCCGGAGCTCTCCTTACATTAAAGGAACACACCAACATTATGGGAAATGCTCTTACCATCTTCTCAGAAGTTGAGAGTCTGGGACCAAAAAGCATGTTGGTTTTTCTGTATGTGATCTTTGTGGAAGTTCAGCTGATCCTGTAGAAGGAGAGATCAATGCTTTACCTTTCATGTTATTGGGGACCCCCCTTATACTGACAATGGATTCCAATCTTTAATTTGGACAACAAACTTTAACTTGGATTAACTTGGATTATCTTTTGGAATCACTAACTTTGGGAATTGTGGGGACTTTTGGGGAGCAGCTCATTACAGAGGGAACAGTCGTATGGACAACAGGAATTTAATGAACTGAGTGGAATAGTTTGTGTTTTGTTTATTTCATTGATCTTTTGTTTCATTGACTGAACTATAGGCTACTGAGAGCATTTGTTTAGTTTTATTTGATTTTTGAGTTGGGTTTTAAACCACAGAATAGGAAAAGTGAGATTAGGCCGTTATGCCTTGGTTTTTTTTGTTTTTATTTTGTACTCTCTATGATTAATGATATAAAAATCACTACCTGCCATCTCTGCATTCTCCTTACTGGACAATCCCTTTTAATACAGCTTAGGGGTCTGTTACAAACTCTTGGCCAAAAACACCCCCCCCTCCCGGAGTTTTAAGATAGGCTAGTGGCCCGTATGTGCTTCCATTCGTTTGTGCTAAACTAGGCTAGCTTGCAGCCGAATAGCTTTCTACTGAACGCACAGAGAGGGAATTGGCTTCTCTTCCATTTTGCTAAAGAATAATAAAACATACATTTTGATCACAGAAGGTTGAACATTTATTCATGGGACTGTTGTCAGGTCAGTAGAGAAGCATTGTAGCACAGGAAAGTGATTGGCTGTTGATGGACAATGATCTCCAAAGGTTCAGCACTGGGCAACTTGCTGTGGGCTACAAACTAGAGTCGTAACATTGCCAGTCCAGTTTCCCAATCTCTCAGCTCTGTCGAAAATGAATGGGCTTCAAGCTGGTCGTATTTTTCGCTGTGTGTACATAAGTACATTGGGAGACAGTGGCTCAGGAGGTAGATCTGATCATCTGGTAACGGGAATGTTCCCGGTTTGATGCTGGCTCCTCCTGGTAAGCGTGTCGAAGTGTCCGCGAGCAATGAGCAGGTCGGTACCTCGCATGGCCAACTCCGCCGTCGGCGTGTGAATGTGTGAGTGAATGGGTGAATGTGAGGCATACGTTGTAAAAGTTATATTATATTAACGCAGTCCATTTACCATTTACATCTGCGCCTACGTGACATCTAATAACTACAAATGACTGTAGTGTAATTCATTTAGCTGACGCTTTTATCCAAAGCGACTTACAAGTTCTGTGCGACAAGACAGCAAGAAGGGTATAACTCTATCAGCTGAGTAACAATGTTCATCAAAGTGTTGCGTGTTACAGTGTAGGTTAGTTTATTAGGACAAGTGCATGACATTAAGGTTAGTCGGGGTTAGATTTTTTTTATTTTTTATTTTTTTTGATCATCTCAGTCAAAACCAGGTGTGGTGGACTCCCAAGTCAAGACCAGGACGCGTCTATTCTTTTACCAACGGATTTCCAGTTCCGCGTTCGCGTTCTGCGATCTGATTGGCTACTGACGTTTCTGGTGCGATCTGATTGGCCACTGACGTTTCTGGTCATGTGACATGTGCGCCCAATCGCGTGACGCGGCCATTTCCGCCTCGAACAGCAGCAAACTACCTAACGCCTAGTTTATCACTGGTTAAGCTTAGGCGACTCTTTCGAAGTTGGTTATGGTTAGAGTTTGGAATCAGGGCTGGTGTTCTATCGCCCTGCTCTAAGACAAACTCTAACCTTAACCAACTTCGAAAGAGTGCCTAAGCTTAACCGGTGGCAGAATTTGCCGTCACACGACTGCCACACTCTTTGCGTGTTGTGTTGTGAAAATGCCAGCCTTATAGTAGTTTCCGCAGTGTTTCACTATGTTTGTGAAGCTGTGTGTGTTCTGTATTACAGCTGTGGAGACATGGTGTGGCTCATTTTGACAAACGTTACTTGTAGTGCAAGATGGGAATAATAGTTTGTTTCCCCACGCTGTAGTTTGTAGTTTATTACATGCTAAACATCGCGCATTTCCAAGATAATCCAGTCTTTTTTCATAGATTGCGAGATAAAACGTGTTATGTGCAATAAGCCCAAACCGTTCTGGCTGATCCCATGAAACTCCAAATACTCCCAAATCAAAGGTATATGACATGTATATATATACCATCACAAAATCATCAAGGGGATGACTCAAAACTCTGATTGTGTTTGCCGACCATGTTTTTCGTCCGGTGAAACACAGGACTGTGATCGTTAGAAAAACACGTTTCAGATTCGGTAACATAAACATAGAATGTACCTTACCTTAACCGGAAGGTATTCCAATAAGAATAATTCCAAGTGATCACATCGCCATCGCGATTACCAGTGTATATGTCTATACACGTTTCGATGGTCAAATCCGCTTATGCAATGGAATTCCGAGGCGAGCACTGTGCATTTCTGTCCCAGCAGAAGGAGGGGCCACTAACCTAGGAGAAAATCAAAGTAAAGCTGACTATAAACCCCCAAGCCATTGCAGTTCAGACACGGACGATACTGCCACCTGGTGACAGTCGATCATAATGCAGTTCTAATGTGTGGGGACGTGCCTAAATGATGCAGATCGCTCCCGGCAGGTCTGTAGAGCGGGGATCAAAGTAAAAAGATCAAACGGTCCAAAAGCGTATTTTTGGCACTGAGCGGTTGCCGCCCAAAAACGTAATATGTCGTTTTTGGCAATGAATGTGTTAAAGGTGCTATTTTTTTTTGATCATCTCAGTCAAAACCAGGTGTGGTGGACTCCCAAGTCAAGACCAGGACGCGTCTATTCTTTTACCAACGGATTTCCAGTTCCGCGTTCGCGTTCTGCGATCTGATTGGCTACTGACGTTTCTGGTGCGATCTGATTGGCCACTGACGTTTCTGGTCATGTGACATGTGCGCCCAATCGCGTGACGCGGCCATTTCCGCCTCGAACAGCAGCAAACTACCTAACGCCTAGTTTATCACTGGTTAAGCTTAGGCGACTCTTTCAAAGTTGGTTATGGTTAGAGTTTGGAATCAGGGCTGGTGTTCTATCGCCCTGCTCTAAGACAAACTCTAACCTTAACCAACTTCGAAAGAGTGCCTAAGCTTAACCGGTGGCAGAATTTGCCGTCACACGATTGGCGCGACCAGAAACGTCAGTGGCCAATCAGAGCGCAGAACGCGAACGCGGAACTGGAAATCCGTTGGTAAAAGTATTCAGGCGACCAGGACATACCAAGACCAGGTGTGGTGGACTCCCAAGTCAAGACCAGGATGAAAGTGGGGATCTGGACTGAAGCAAAGTCCAACCTGAGGGACGACTAGACTAGAACACGTTGAATGCAATCTTGTTGATACATCTTGATTGTTATAATGATGCCAATCAGCACGATATAAAACTTTATATAAAAAGAACAATGGAAAGAGTGCATCTTCTGATTGTGATGTCATGTTTTTGTGACCTCTGCCTTGGTCTGAAGTGGAACAATGAATTAATTGATTAAATTAATAATGAGATAGAACTCATAAGACTAACCCTTACTTTAACACTTTGACTGCCACACTCTTTGCGTGTTGTGTTGTGAAAATGCCAGCCTTATAGTAGTTTCCGCAGTGTTTCACTATGTTTGTGAAGCTGTGTGTGTTCTGTATTACAGCTGTGGAGACATGGTGTGGCTCATTTTGACAAACGTTACTTGTAGTGCAAGATGGGAATAATAGTTTGTTTCCCCACGCTGTAGTTTGTAGTTTATTACATGCTAAACATCGCGCATTTCCAAGATAATCCAGTCTTTTTTCATAGATTGCGAGATAAAACGTGTTATGTGCAATAAGCCCAAACCGTTCTGGCTGATCCCATGAAACTCCAAATACTCCCAAATCAAAGGTATATGACATGTATATATATACCATCACAAAATCATCAAGGGGATGACTCAAAACTCTGATTGTGTTTGCCGACCATGTTTTTCGTCCGGTGAAACACAGGACTGTGATCGTTAGAAAAACACGTTTCAGATTCGGTAACATAAACATAGAATGTACCTTACCTTAACCGGAAGGTATTCCAATAAGAATAATTCCAAGTGATCACATCGCCATCGCGATTACCAGTGTATATGTCTATACACGTTTTGATGGTCAAATCCGCTTATGCAATGGAATTCCGAGGCGAGCACTGTGCATTTCTGTCCCAGCAGAAGGAGGGGCCACTAACCTAGGAGAAAATCAAAGTAAAGCTGACTATAAACCCCCAAACCATTGCAGTTCAGACACGGACGATACTGCCACCTGGTGACAGTCGATCATAATGCAGTTCTAATGTGTGGGGACGTGCCTAAATGATGCAGATCGCTCCCGGCAGGTCTGTAGAGCGGGGATCAAAGTAAAAAGATCAAACGGTTCAAAAGCGTATTTTTGGCACTGAACGGTTGCCGCCCAAAAACGTAATATGTCGTTTTTGGCAATGAATGTTGTTGTGAAGGGCCAGATTAAACCGAATATATATATTTATTTATATATATATATTTAATTGTATTTGTATATTCTCTAATATTCCCTGATATCCCTTGTATATTCCTTGTACAATATGCATTGAATATCCATTCTAGCCTACTGAACATCCCATAATAGTCTCCATTCTACTATTGGTCGAGACCTTGGTGCCAGGCTGCCATACCCCTCAGACCCAGTTCAAACGTACCGCTCGACATGTACGAACAAGTCCTAGTTCCGCGTAGGAATTTGGCTACCGCACCACTAATGGGACTATTTGTTCATAGTGCGTATATATACTGCGCTACTAAAGTAGGACTTTCTTTTCAGTCCAGTTTCTTACCCTCCAATAGAGTCACAGACGTAAAGCCTCCCCGCGACGCCACGTGTGGGAGTAAGGCCAAGTTCGCCTACCATCGGTATTGAGACATCGTGTATATTAATATTTGAATAGTCATATTTGGCACTATATCGTCGAGTTGGACGTAGTCTATTAAGCTAATAATAGTCTGTTAATATATAGTGCTTCGTGCGGTGAGAATACTACCGTAGTCAGTACCCCATCGTTTCGGGCAGAGAACTGGCTGCTTACCCAGGGTGGTTGACCCTATGTGAAGCTGCACCCGAGGAGCCCCAGAGCCGACGAGCGAGTGGACCTGTATACCGGATTATTCTACCGACGACAGCCCGCCTTCCCAGGCACGGATTATGCTTTGGATACTTTGATTATTCCATGGATAAAGACCCCCGACACTGCCGTGTGTTGGAACCCCCCCCCCTGGAGAGGACGCAAGGTGAGGAGACGCTCTGCAAGACGAGGTCGCTTCACGTCTCTCCCCCGTGGACCGGAGAGAGCCGGCCCACAAAGAGTCCACCTGCTTTCATCTGTGGTCCAAGGATCGCCGGCGCATTGAACGGCACTACAGTGGGTTCACCTGGGATACCCTTGGCCGGACGAGGCAGCCGGATTCTACCCCCCCCCCCCTCCTACTCCTGTTGTCTTACAAGCGACCGGATTAACCCCCCTAGTGTATCCAGTCTTATAATCATTAAAGTATCATTGCTGTTATTCCTTAACTATTCCAGGTCGTATATTTACCACCTGCGCCTTCAGAGATTGGACATTCTCTATTGATATACCGACGAATACTCCTTGCCATAAAAGTGCATACTATTTCAATTCATAAATGTAATTAAGTGATTAAGTGCTTATTCTACACACCATCGCTGTGTAGGAATAAAGACCTGTTTCTAATCCGTACATTTGTGTTGGATCCGTTTCATCTATGTGAGAGTGTTCATGATAATATATTTATGCCGTGTACTGGGTGGCCGAATATTAAGTACAAAGGTAGTGGTAGTAAGTATCATATCTAGTAATACAGTCAGGGAATTGTACCCCTCAGTTACAATTGGTCCTTCGAGCCGGAGGGTAATTAGTGTAATATTAATATAGTGTTATTAATATTGAAATGGCCTATGATGAACACTCCACGAAACGATCCTCCTAACCAACGCCCGCAGCGCGAACGACGGCTCCCTCAGTACTTAGAGGCTTACGCTGTCAGTCAACAACCTAGTCTTCTACTAACAGTAAACGCGGTAAAACTAGAAAGTAAAAGTATGTCTAACCCCAACGCCCAGACTACCCCGACCATAGAGGCCCCTACGGGCTCTAATGTAACTGACCAAGTTCACGGTGGGGACCAGTGGGAACCAGACATGACTTCACACCCCGCCAGTACTGAAGAAGTAGTCCCCGATGAGTCCCGGGAGGAATACAACGCTACCGAGAGAGAACTCGGCACGGAAGAAGACGGGGAGAGCACCGTGGAGATAGAACTCCAAGGCTCCGCAAGGAGTACCCCGAGGGAAGGCTCCCCTATACAACCGCCTTCTCCCAGCGAGGCAGAGAGGACCCTACAGCAGGCCTTCCTCATCAGCCTGAACGCCGCTGCTGAACGCGACCGACTGCAGATCCAGCAGCGAAGCGAACACGAGCAGATACGTCTAGAAATAAGACGCATTCAGATGGAAGAGAATGTGGCCCGAGAACGAGCCGGTGCTCAACGGGACGCAGCGCGCGACAGACAGCAGTCGCAACTAATAGAACAGCTGATCAGACGGACAACACCCTCTCCCTCCGGCAGAGGCTCCAGGAACTCGTCTAGACACACCTCCAGGGCGGCATCCCCTAGCCGAGTAAACAACCCTGAACTTGACCAACAGACGAGGTCTATACCCCCCACAGACCACCTCCCCCCACCGGTCCAAGCGAGACCTAGCAACCGGGAAGGAGCAGCATATCCTGTGGAGAGGCTAAACCAGAGACTACAAGCACTGGATGACCTAACTGAAGACGAAGAGGAAGAGGAGGAGAACCACGCCCGAAGACAGCACAGTACTCTACCGGACCAGGAGGTCCGGTACAGCCCAGGCTATACTCCCGCGGAGCTGCGCTACAGACCCCCGACTCTATACACGGGTGAGCACGACGCACGACCTGCACCGAGGAACAGCACCTGGACAAGCGGGCCATGGTACACTGCCGGTACCAGCCCATACCAAGGAGCGGGAGGAGACTCGCCTAGGAGGCCTCTCCCCCAACGCTCGCCGATGTATCCACAGTCAGCGTCATACATTGGCAGGCCTATGGTACCCGACTTCACCCAAGAGAACCGGGCCCAGTATACAGAACTCCGCATGTGTCTGGAGACCATGTTGGTGGATGTATTGGATGAACGCCACAAATACGCCATCCTACTGAAGCACTTAAAGGTACCCCGCGCACATAATATAGCGCTCGCCTACGCGACTTCCACCACCCCATACACAGCAGCGCTGGTAGCATTGGACCAGAGGTATGGGCGCATATGGGATTACGTGATCCAGGAGATCCGACACATCGACCGCTTACCCCCAGCAATAGACAATCGAGCACTGGACGACCTGTCCATCAGAGTGCAGTCCCTGGTAGGGATGTTGGGAGCGCAAAGAGAGAAGGGGAGGCATGAACTTTACGCCAACTCAAATGTGGAAAGGATCCTGGAGAAGCTGCCGCCCGCTCGTCAGGAGCGCTTTAGGCGGCAGAGGGACCACAGAGACCCGAATGGCCCCGAACCGAACCTCCTCGATCTAGCAGACTTCCTGGCGAGAGAAGTCAGCAGCCTACGGCTAGATACATTCGGACGGAGCACCCCTGGCTCCAGAGAAGGAACCAGACGACTAAATGATGGAAGAAGATCGGTGACTGTGATGCACCAATCGGAGTCAGTACCGAGCAGCAGGAGCCACAGTACCCCCTCCAGAACGGAGAAGTGGAAGATAGTGTGCCCCTACTGTGAGAAAGAACACTGGCTAGCGCAATGTGACTCCTTCCCCAAGCTGAATGCGGAGGAAGCAGGTCAATGGATAAAGTCCAACAAGCGCTGTTTTCGCTGTGCGCGCTCACACATGGCAGCCGAATGCCGCTTAAAGAAAAGGTGCACCAAGTGCGATGGAGCCCATCTGGACATACTTCACGACAGTAACAGACGGCGCCCTTCACCTGCACCATCCAGCCGCAAAGCGAGCGTCATGTACATCGATCCCGCCAGCAGCAGTGGAGCCCGAGTACTCCTAAAAGTAGTGCGTGTGACACTAAGCTACCAGAATAAAGTCCTGGACACTTACGCCGTCCTCGATGACGGGTCAGAGAAGACCCTGCTGCTCGCCTCCGCTGCGGCCCAGCTAGGGCTGCGGGGAAGCGAAACCCAAATGACAATTCGGACAATAAGACGAGATTTGAAGACGATAAAGGGCGAGAATGTCTCATTCTCTATCGCAGCAAGCGGCCAGCCTGAGCGACGGTACCAGATTGCAGACGCTTTCACCAGCCAAGAAATAGGACTGTCGCGGTACACATACCCCGTCGCCAAGCTGATGGAGAAATATGCATATCTGCGCAAGTTACCGATCCCGCTCATAGACAATGCTATGCCGACCCTGTTGATAGGCTCCGACCATGCAGACCTCATTGTCCCGATAGACCGGGTTCATACCGGACCCCGAGGCTGCCCTGCAGCAGTCGAGACCCGTTTGAGATGGACTCTCCAAGGCCCGCTCGCCAAATCTCTCAACCGAAGTACAGCCACTAGATGTCTCCACTCCCGAGTCACAGAGGGAGAAACCGCACTCCTGCAACACGTAGAGCGGCTATGGACCTTAGAACAAATGCCCTTTAAGAACGGAAAGAAAGACATTCGCTCTAAAGATGACATTTACGCCATTCACCTCCTCGAGACAGGGACCAAGAGAGTCCCGGTCAACGGCGTGTTGAGATACGCCACGCCACTCCTGCGGCGAGAAGGAATGCCTACTTTCCACGCCAAGACAGACGCCACAGAACGGTACCTGCTGAACACGGAGCGGCGCTTAGCCAAGAACCCCGCCCAAGAGAGTGTATACCGCGCTGAGATTGAGAAGCTCATCACAGCGGGACACGTCACAAAGATGGACATTAAAGAGGCTGACCAGACCACTGAATCGTGGTACGTGCCCCACCACAAGGTCCATCACAACGGTAAAGACCGCATAGTATTTAACTGCAGCTACCAGATCGGATCCCAAAATCTGAATAAAGAGTTACTGCCCGGTCCCACACTCGGCCCCTCCCTACTCGGCGTTCTACTCCGCTTCCGCCAGGAAAAGGTGGCCATCAGCGGGGACATTAAAGGAATGTTCCTGCAGGTGAGATTAGTAGAGGCGGACAAGCCCCTGTTACGGTTCCTATGGAGAGAGAAGCCAGGAGATGAGCACCCAGCCATCTACCAATGGGAAGTCCTCCCCTTCGGAACGACGTGCAGCCCCTGCTGTGCGACATTTGCACTACAGAAACATGTAGCAGAGGACCCAGCAGCGGACGAAGAGGTCCGACACAGCGTAAAGAACAGCTTCTACGTAGACAACTGTCTACAAAGCCTTTCAACCCAGGAAGAAGCCGAGGCTCTCCTGATTAAACTCCGCGCCTCATTGATCAAAGGCGGCTTTGATCTCAGGCAGTGGGCCAGCAGCGATCCGCAAGTACTGCGCAGCCTCTCCTCCAAGGACAAGGCAGCCAGCAGCGAGACCTGGATGGCTACAATCCCGGGAGAAGCCCAGGAGATGACCCTGGGATTGGTGTGGCGATTCAAAACAGATTCGCTTCACTACAGACACAAGCCCCTGACTACGGAGCAGGGAAGGCCGGCGGCGGCGCCGACCACCAGACGGAGTGTGTACACAACACTCGCCCGACAATATGACCCGCTAGGATGTATTCTACCGTACACCACCAGGGCAAAAATGATTGTACGAGCATTGTGGGACAAGGACCAGGGCTGGGACGACCCCATTCCCGCACACCTTGCATCCACCTGGAGAGAGTGGGAGATGGAGCTCCACTCACTCCCAGGCGTTAATATGCGCCGAAGCTACTTCCCACCCACGGTGAGGCCAGAGACATGTAAAATGGACTTACACGTCTTCAGTGACGCCTCAGAGGTCGCATACGGATCAGTAGCCTACTTGCGGGCCCAAGACCAGGGGGGAGAGATCTACACAGCATTTGTCCTCGCCCGCTCGAGAATAGCCCCACGCAAGCAACAATCTATCCCACGTCTAGAGCTCTGCGCAGCCCTAGCCGGAGCGCACCTAGCCACGCTCATCCAACGTGAGCTCACCATACCGGTGTCTAGAACAATCCTGTGGTCAGATTCCACGACGGTACTCGCCTGGATCAAATCGGACTCATGCAAGTACAAAGTCTTCGTGGGAGTCAGAGTCACCGAGTTTCAAGACTTAACCGAAGAGTTAACCGGAGAAACAGAGTGGCGCTACGTTGATACAAAACAGAACCCAGCTGACGTCATCACCCGGGGGATGCCCCTGGATGACCTCACCCGTCGCAATGTCTACAGTGACGGCCCCGCATTCCTAAGACTCCCGGAAGGACAGTGGCCCATGCCTATCCCGAGGGAAGCAAGTCCAGAGGAGGTGGAAATTAAGAAGTCTGTGTTCTGTGGATTGAGCACCGTAGCCTCCACCGACCCTAACATAGACGATTGCACGTCCATAGAGAGTGCACAACAAAGAACATTCCTGCGGTACCACCCGGAGTGCAAGTCCCCCGCTGATATGTCAGCAGCTAACTACGAGGAAGCAGAATTGCTTCTACTGCAGCGAGCCCAGAGAGACTCGTTCCCCGATGAATTGGCCTGTCTACAGGGAGGAAAGCCCGTCCCATCCGACAGCAGATTAATTCACCTGGCCCCCGAGAGCGACGCTCATACCCTCATCAGAGTGGGTGGTCGCCTACGCAGAGCCCCCAATCTACCGGATGACATTAAATACCCGATCGTATTGAACAGCCGACACAAGGTCACAGAGCTGATTATAAAGAAATACGATGAGGATGTACATCACGCAGGAGCAGAAAGAGTCCTCACGGAGATTGAGGGAGTACTTAACTCGAAGCCCCTCGGATATGTCTCCAGTGATGTGGCGGATATCGACCCAGTTACCCCCAACACACTCCTGATGGGGCGGCTAGATCCTGCATTACCCCAGACAATGTACCGGCCTGAAGAAGCGAACGGCCGACGAATGTGGAGGTACAGCCAAGTATTAGCCGACAAGTTTTGGAACAGTTTCCTACTGCACTACCTACCGTCTCTACAGACCCGCCAGAAGTGGTTAAAGGAGAGAGACAATTTGACAGAAGGAACAGTCGTCATGATTATTGATCAATCACTGCCCAGAGCTATGTGGCCGGCCGGCCGCGTAAGCAAAGTGATCACCGGTGCCGACGGCAAGGTCCGAGCAGCTGAAGTGCTCGTCCAGGGTCGCACTTACACCCGTCCCGTGGCAAGGCTCATAGAACTGCCTCGACTCCCAGACACAATCGATGATGACCATGACCCTACAACCCTATGACTTTGTGAAGTTGACTGACCCCTACAGCAAACCCTTATGTGTAAATAGACAACGCGATTAATCTGTCTCTGTTTAACTGATTAGGTCTGGGACCTATTCAGGGGGTGGCTGTTGTGAAGGGCCAGATTAAACCGAATATATATATTTATTTATATATATATATTTAATTGTATTTGTATATTCTCTAATATTCCCTGATATCCCTTGTATATTCCTTGTACAATATGCATTGAATATCCATTCTAGCCTACTGAACATCCCATAATAGTCTCCATTCTACTATTGGTCGAGACCTTGGTGCCAGGCTGCCATACCCCTCAGACCCAGTTCAAACGTACCGCTCGACATGTACGAACAAGTCCTAGTTCCGCGTAGGAATTTGGCTACCGCACCACTAATGGGACTATTTGTTCATAGTGCGTATATATACTGCGCTACTAAAGTAGGACTTTCTTTTCAGTCCAGTTTCTTACCCTCCAATAGAGTCACAGACGTAAAGCCTCCCCGCGACGCCACGTGTGGGAGTAAGGCCAAGTTCGCCTACCATCGGTATTGAGACATCGTGTATATTAATATTTGAATAGTCATATTTGGCACTATATCGTCGAGTTGGACGTAGTCTATTAAGCTAATAATAGTCTGTTAATATATAGTGCTTCGTGCGGTGAGAATACTACCGTAGTCAGTACCCCATCGTTTCGGGCAGAGAACTGGCTGCTTACCCAGGGTGGTTGACCCTATGTGAAGCTGCACCCGAGGAGCCCCAGAGCCGACGAGCGAGTGGACCTGTATACCGGATTATTCTACCGACGACAGCCCGCCTTCCCAGGCACGGATTATGCTTTGGATACTTTGATTATTCCATGGATAAAGACCCCCGACACTGCCGTGTGTTGGAACCCCCCCCCCTGGAGAGGACGCAAGGTGAGGAGACGCTCTGCAAGACGAGGTCGCTTCACGTCTCTCCCCCGTGGACCGGAGAGAGCCGGCCCACAAAGAGTCCACCTGCTTTCATCTGTGGTCCAAGGATCGCCGGCGCATTGAACGGCACTACAGTGGGTTCACCTGGGATACCCTTGGCCGGACGAGGCAGCCGGATTCTACCCCCCCCCCCCCTCCTACTCCTGTTGTCTTACAAGCGACCGGATTAACCCCCCTAGTGTATCCAGTCTTATAATCATTCAAGTATCATTGCTGTTATTCCTTAACTATTCCAGGTCGTATATTTACCACCTGCGCCTTCAGAGATTGGACATTCTCTATTGATATACCGACGAATACTCCTTGCCATAAAAGTGCATACTATTTCAATTCATAAATGTAATTAAGTGATTAAGTGCTTATTCTACACACCATCGCTGTGTAGGAATAAAGACCTGTTTCTAATTCGTACATTTGTGTTTGATCCGTTTCATCTACGTGAGAGTGTTCATGATAATATATTTATGCCGTGTACTGGGTGGCCGAATATTAAGTACAAAGGTAGTGGTAGTAAGTATCATATCTAGTAATACAGTCAGGGAATTGTACCCCTCTGTTACAAATGTGTTAAAGGTGCTATCGATAACATTCAGCCACTAGATGGTGCTATCAATAACATTCAGCCACTAGATGGTGCTATCGATAACATTCAGCCACTAGTTGGTGCTATAGATAACGTTCAGCCACTAGATGGTGCTATAGATAACATTCAGCCACTAGATGGTGCTATCGATAACATTCAGCCACTAGTTGGTGCTATAGATAACATTCAGCCACTAGATGGTGCTATCGATAACATTCAGCCACTAGATGGTGCTATAGATAACAGTCAGCCACTAGATGGTGCTATAGATAACATTGAGCTACTAGATGGTGCTATAGATAACATTCAGCCACTAGATGGTGCTATAGATAACAGTCAGCCACTAGATTGTGCTATAGATAACATTCAGCCACTAGATGGTGCTATAGATAACAGTCAGCCACTAGATGGTGCTATCGATAACATTCAGCCACTAGATGGTGCTATCGATAACTTCAGCCACTAGATGGTGCTATCAATAACATTCAGCCACTAATTGGTGCTATCGATAACATTCAGCCACTAGATGGTGCTATCGATAACATTGAGCCACTAGTTGGTGCTATCGATAACATTCAGCCACTAGATGGTGCTATCGATAACATTCAGCCACTAGATGTTGCTATAGATAACATTCAGCCACTAGACGTCGCACTAGAGCACCAGCTTGTCATTTATCCAATCAGGTGCATTCCACGTGGGGAAATGGGAAGTAAGGAGGGGAAACATGCAACATGTAAACAACATTAACCTTTTTTAAATGATAAATGAATCATCATTGTTTGGGGGGGAAAGCAATTATTTTATTCTGCACCTTTCTAAAAGCTCTGTGGGTGCATTATTTAAAACGTAAACATTTTATCTATAGCACCTTTAAACCTAACCTTAACCTTACTGGAGTCCTCATAACCCTAACCTCAACTATGGTAATTATGTCCTGCAAAACCACAGCTCCCCAGGGGGCAGAATGACAGGTTAACAGGCTGGTTCCTCTTTCCATGTGAGGTCTAGAGAGAGTGGAACGGAGACAAAGACTCCATAACTCCAGCTCCTGGGAAACAGCCCATAATAGGCAGGTTCCTGACTCTGGGAATCTCAGAGAACGGTGACCAATAAATAACGAGATGCACACAGTGCTCTATTTAATGCATCATATTCTGGTTATTACCTTGTTATCCCATTCACAAATACATCTGTGAACATGAATGAACAGATGGTTTCCAAATATATATCACCTTGGGACAAATCTTAATATCGGCATACCGGTATTATCCCAATTATCACACTCAGGTTTATTGTACTCTGACCATTATCTGTGTTATTTGAAGCCATCCATAATATGGTATATTGTTATATTATATGTATTATGTTTTACCAGCGTTCTATAACAAGGAACCTATAAAAGAAGGAAGGGTCATCACGTCAGAACACCAGCGTTCTATGCTCTGCTTACTGCCAGACTTTGGTGCCAGTTCTATTGAAGCCTGTATTAAAATTGTAAATATACCAGGAAAATATACATCAACCAATATGTCAAACGTTAGCTACTGTAGTTAACAATGTGACAAAGTGCAGATGATTCTGACATCCGAGGTAATAACCGGTTTAAGTGAGTCATAAACTTTGAGGAGACGGTTGATCCCGTTCAACTCAACGTCGGCCGACCTGGACGTCTCCACACATGGCACCACCGCGCGCTCAGGCTGGTGATGTCCAGGGGTGGGGGTGCAGGCTGGTGATGTCCAGGGGTGGGGGTGCAGGCTGGTGATGTCCAGGGGTGGGGGTGCAGGCTGGAGGTCTGTGATCCTACACACAGGAGAACAAGGGTAAGTATGATGCGGAAGACTGAGCATGCAGGTAACACAAGGAGTAACACAGAATAGGTCCAGAGAAGGTCCTACTACCAAGGCAGGTGAAACAACACTCCGGACCAGGAGTGGCACTGTGGCAGGGGTGCAGGCCTCTTATCCTGGCTCCGTGATGACGTGATGAGTCTCCGGTGTGTAGACAGGCTGAGAGTGAAGCAGGAACATGGAGGGACCCATTATGGTAGCGGTGACCTGCTGATAGACAGGGGAGAGAAAGGCCCTGGCTGTGGCCGTAACAACAGTGACGTGACAACCCTTCCTTCTTTTATAGTTTCCTTGGTTACCACTGAGAGATAGTGTGGTAGTGGATCACTTCTGAGAGAACGTTGGGACCGTGACCTCATCCTCCAACATCTCAACAGGCTCTGCACTTCTCCATGCTGGCACAGAGGCCTCTTCCAACATGGCTGCCTGCCTGCCTGTAACCATTGGTAACCACTGTTCCCACAGTGACTTGTTTACAACATCTAGTAATAAATTAACTATTAGTTATTATACATTTGTGTTGATATATTTCTCATATATCAGCTCATAGCAACAGCTGTTTCTTCCAACATGAAGAGAAATGGACATTGTGAACATCTTTTATGCTGTTATGATATTATTCTTATTAATTCTTATTAATTCTTCTTCTTCTTCTTCTTCTTCTTCTTCTTCTTCTTCTTCTTCTTCTTCTTCTTCTTCTTCTTCTTCTTCTTCTTCTTCTTCTTCTTCTTCTTCTTCTTCTTCTTCTTCTTCTTCTTCTTCTTCTTCTTCTTATTATATTGACATTACAGTGAATTATGAAACAGGACTTTAACAGGTTTGTACCGTCGTAGTCTGACATGAAATGTAATGTAAACCCCTCTGGATTTCCTGAGTGATGATGTTATTAATATTATTCAATAATGAAAGAGACACTAGATGTCACTCTTTCACCTTTCAATGTGATGCTGCTGCTGTCAGTCTGTGGATCAACGTGTATATGAGAGAGAGAGAGAGAGAGAGAGAGAGAGAGAGAGGAGAGAGAGAGAGAGAGAGAGAGAGAGAGAGAGAGAGAGAGAGAGAGAGAGAGAGAGAGAGAGAGAGAGAGAGAGAGAGAGAGAGAGAGAGAGAGAGAGAGAGAGAGAGAAAGAGAGAGAGAGAGAGAAAGAGAGAGAGAGAGCTAGAGCAAGTGAGAGAGAGAGAGAGAGAGAGAGAGAGAGAGAGAGAGAGAGAGAGAGAGAGAGAGAGAGCAAGAGAGAGAGAGAGAGCAAGAGAGAGAGAGCTAGAGCAAGAGAGAGAGAGAGAGCTAGAGCAAGTGAGAGAGAGAGCTAGAGCAAGAGAGAGAGAGAGAGAGAGAGCTAGAGCAAGTGAGAGAGAGAGAGCTAGAGCAAATGAGAGAGAGATAGAGAGAGCTAGAGCAAGTGAGAGACATTGAGCGAGAGACAAGAAGCAAAGACAAAGAGAGCAAGAACCAAAGAGAGAGAGAGAGAAAAAGAGTGAGAAGCAGAGAGAGAAAGAGAGCAAGAAGCGAAGAGAGAGAAAGAAAGAGAGAGCAGGAGAGAGAGAGAGAGAGAGAGAGAGAGAGAGAGAGAGAGAGAGAGAAGAGAGAGAGAGAGAGAGAGAGAGAGAGAGAGCATAAGGTATGCAGTCCAACAGGCTTGATGAACAATGGACTTCAGAAACAATTAGAGGCTGCTGGCCAGTTAGACAGAAAGCTGTGTGTGTGTATTTGTGTGTGTGTTTATACAAGTACAATGTGTGTAGAATATAATAGAATATCTTTATTTATCAAGAACATTTTACATATACCCGAAATGAGTCCTCTGCATTAAACCCATCCCATCCCAACCAGTTAGGAGCAGTTAGGACTAGTTATGAGCAATTAGGAGCAATTAGGACAGGTTATCACCGGTTAGGACCAGTTAGAACCAGTTAGGACCAGTTAGGACCAACTTTTGACTGGTTAGGATCGGTTAGGACAGGTTATGAGCCGTTATGAGCAGTTAGGACCAGTTAGAACCAGTTAGGACCAGTTAGGACCAACTTTGACTGGTTAGGATCGGTTAGGACAGGTTATTAGGACAGGCTAGGCTACATCTGCTCCTCCCTCCCCATTAACATGGACCCCCTGCAATTTGCATACCGCCCCAACAGGTCCACGGAGGACGCCATAGCCCATGTGCTGCACACAGCAGCATCACACCTGGACAAGAGGCAGGGGAACTATGTGAGAATGCTATTCATCGACTACAGCTCGGCATTCAATACCATAGTCCCCTCCATACTCATAGCCAAGCTCAGGGACCTGGGCTTGAACTATGACCTCTGCCAGTGGGTCTTGGACTTCCTGATGGGCAGACCCCAGGTGGTGAGAGCAGGCAACTGCACCTCCTCATCCATCACCCTCAACATAGGGCCCCCCAGGGCTGTGTTTTGAGTCCCCTCCTCTACTCCCTGTACACACACGACTGTGTGGCTTAGCGGAGTAGCAATACAATCATCAAATTTGCTGACGACGGTGGTGGGCCTGATCTCTGCCAACGACGAGAGGGCCTACCTGGAAGAGGTCAAGGTCCTGGCGGGATGGTGCCAGGAAAACAGCCTCTCTCTGAACGTCAGCAAAACAAAGGATGATTGTGGACTTCAGGAGGTCGGGGGTCAAGGACTACAGCCCCCTCAGCATCGACGGGGCACCGGTTGAGAGAGTCAACAGCTTTAAGTACCTCGGAGCCCACATATCCGAGGACTTGACATGGACCACACATTGACAGTGTTGTGAAGAAGGCACGACAACGCCTCTACTTCCTCAGGCGCCTAAGGAAGTTCCAAGTCAGTCAGAAGATCCTTAAGAACTTCTACTCATGTACAATAGAGAGCATCCTGACTGGCAACATCACCTCCTGGTTTGGGAATAGCACTGCACAAGACCGAAGCAGACTACAGAGAGTGACACGTTCAGCCGAACGCACAATTGGAGGGGGGCTCCCCACCCTCCAGAACATTTACAACAAGTGTTGCAGGGGCAAGGCTAAGAGAATCACTAAGGACTCCAGTCACCCGAACAACTGCCTCTTTGAACTGCTGCGGTCAGGCAAGCGATACCGGAGTCTCAAGGCGAGCACAGAAAGACTCAGAAGAAGCTTCTATCCCCAGGCCATCAGGCTGCTAAACGAACAATGAACACTACACAACAACAACCATCAAACGCACATAGCACACACATCCACACGCACACACTCACTTTAAACAAACACACTGTAGCACCCACTCCCCACACTTTATATTTATTGATGAAGGATTGCACTACAACTCGTACACCTTACTGTAAATTGTACCTAAATTGTACCTCATCCCATTTCTGCTTTGCACTATATAGTACTGTACATTAGTACACTGCATAGTATTGTATATTATATGGTAACTCAGTTACGTCTATTCTGCATCGAACATTGTACATATGTCTATACTGAACACTGTGACCTCATTTTCTACTTCTAAATTACATGCTATACTATGTTATTTGATACTATCTTGTCTAGCACAGTCTCTGGAGCGTAACAGTAAGAAGCATTTTGTATGAAAGTATTCTGTACTTCTGTATGACAACTATTAAAGAAACTTGAACTTGAAACTTATGAGCAGTTAGGAGCAGTTAGGACTAGTTAGGAGCAGTTAGCACTAGTTAGGACTAGTTAGGAGAAGTGGGCAGCCATAGTCTGGCACCAGGGAACTGACTCCAGCAACAATGTATGTACCTGGCATTATGTCTTTATGGTGTGGAAGGAGACCTGCGTGCCTGGAGGAAACACACACCACTTGGCAAACATCTGATTGGTTGTTGATGCAGGGAGCTATTGCTTTTGGCCAATCAGATGTTGTTTTCAATTATGACCAATTATGACCAGTTAGGACTAGTTAGGACCAGTTAGGACCAGTTAGGAGCAGTTAGGAGCAGTTGGGACTGGTTAGGACTAGTTGGGACTAGTTAGGAGCAGTTATGAGTAGTTAGGAGCAGTTAGGACTAGTTAGGAGCAGGTAGGACCAGTTAGGACCAGTTAGGAGCAGTTAGGACTGGTTAGGATGGGTTAGGAGCAGTTACAGTAGGAGTAGTTAGGAGTAGTTAGGACTAGTTCGGAGCAGTTAGGACTAGTTAAGAGTAGTTAGGGGTAGTTAGGACTAGTTAGGAGCAACTAGGACTAGTTAAGAGTAGTTAGGGGCAGTTAGGACTAGTTAGGAGCAGTTAGGAGTAGTTAGGAGCAGTTAGGACTAGTTAAGCGTAGTTAGGAGCAGTTAGGACTAGTTGGGACTAGGTAGGAGCAGTTAGGAGTAATGACCCAGAAAGCTAACGTTATACTAGCAAGCCTTTCTGTCAATAACATTGCCTGTGATTACCAAGCAGTATGATCTGACATTATGTTGGACAAAAAGGCTGGCCTGCTTGCCAGACATCTCATTGTCCCCAAATCAACAACTTTTATTCCACGTCAAATATGCGTGGTATCACTGTCAGTATCACTGTCAGTCACTGTCAAGGAGGCTACACTCATTGTTGTGAGTTGGATTGGACTCACAACAGGCACAACTGACAGGCACAACTAACAGGCTCCACTGACATTAGACAAACCCAGAGACACCATACCAGAGGTATCTAGTATACTACTCTATATTAACACTTTGGCTGCCATGGGTTAAATTCATTATCAACCGTAGGTTGCCGGCTCTATTTGTCTATAGAGAAAGTCCCCTTCTTTGCAGGGCTATAACTTTTTAAATTCTATTGCTACATTGCCATTATTAGGGCCCATTCAAAGTCCTATATGTATTGTTCATTGTGTAGCAACGTTAAACTTTTTCATTCACATATTCATAGTAAAGTATGGTCTAATGTATAAGTATGTTTTCATCTCTTTCTGCAGCTTTCTCCAGAACGTGATCTATAGCTCCAAATGCATTATATTGATGATGCAATACAGTTTTATGGCAATCAGCGCGATATAAAAAATTCCAACTAGACGTACTTCTAGAAGTTACTACACATCATCTGATGTTGACCGGATGGGCTAGGGGCCGTTTATAATTCCGTGGGCAGCGTTATACCAATCATCTAATGTGGGTCAAATGTTGATCATAGCAGTTAGTATCGAAGATGGTAATTTTACACGCTAAAACTCACCCCAGTCTCCGCACGCCGTTGGGCGATCATCGTAGAGTAGACATTTTATCATTATGGGATGTAGATTTATCCGGTTCATTTCCAGCTTGTATAATGGTATATACGTCCAAATCATGTTGTTTATCGAGTTATTGGCAATCGATCGCTATGTAGTGTGTCGAGATCGAGCCTCGGGACCTATAGCGAGTGCCCGGAAGTAATACGGGCGACCAGCACAACCTCTACAGCACTTCCTGTTAAGCGATTGCGGCGATCGGCCACCAGATGGCGCTCCTGAACCGCCAGAGAGCTCAGTGGGTCCTCCTGGTGGATCTCAGGCCAGCGGAGGGGAAATATGAATCCGGTCCCAGATTTTTGAAATATTGATATCAAAGACGCTGTAAAGCGTCTTCTGCAACTTGAGCATGGCCGGGAATGACGTGTTTAGGCGTTTCCCGGCACCCAAAGTGTTAACACTCTTTAGACAAACCCAGAGACACCATACCAGAGGTATCTATTATACTACTCTATATTAACACTCTTTAGACAAACACAGAGACACCATACCAGAGGTATCTAGTATACTACTCTATATTAACACTCTTTAGACAAACCCAGAGACACCATACCAGAGGTATCTAGTATACTATTGTATATTAATACTTTAGACAAACCCAGAGAGACACCATACCAGAGGTAGTTTAGTATACTACTGTATATTAAGTAAGGGATAATGTATAGCTACGAGGTCATTGTCGCAAAATAATTGACCGACACGGTGTTCTAAATAAGATAAGATAAGATAAGATATTCCTTTATTGATCCCCTTGGGGAAATTCAGGCATCATAGCAGCATGGGGGGAGGGGGGGGGGGGGGTACAGGTAGTAAAAACAACACAGGCAGTGTAAACAATTTGGTCAATTTGGTCAATATAATTTACTATCTGACTAGCTGAAGAAAATATTCACATTATTCACAGTGTCACATAAGGTGCAGTATGCATAGGGTAGTGTTATAATTTATTATCTACTGAGTATACATTATTCACAGAATCACAGTATCCACTGAAATATACATTATTCACAGTATCACAGTATCCACATAAGGTGCAGTATGCCTAAGGTAGTGTAGGTTGTCCTCCTTGGGTTCCTATAAGTCCCAGGTCAATGTCTGGTACAGTAGCAGTCGCTGTCGCTACCCCCTGTTGTGGAGCCTGGAGGCTGCTAGTCGCTGCCCACTGTTGTGGAGCCTGATGGCCGCTGGTATGAAGGACTGTCCGAGGCGGTTAGTTGAGTGTCGGGGGGGAATGAGTCTGTGGCTGAACGAGCTTCTCATCTTGACTAGCTCGTCGTAGAGGGGGTGGTAGGGGTTCTCCATGATGGCAGCCAGCTTCCTTATCATCCCCCTCTCTGCCATCACCTCAAGTCTAGGTAGCTCGACTCCCACCACGGAGCTAGCCTTCCTCACCAGCTTGTTGAGCTTGTTGGTGTCCCTTGAGTTGATGTAGTCTCCCCAGCAGGCCACAGCATTTAAATGCAGTGAAGGTCAATTATTTTGCGACAATCAGGGCCGCCTGGGAGAAATGCGAGGCCCTGTGCGAGATTTAAACGAAGGTGTCCCCCCCCCCCCCCCCCCCCCCCCCAAAAGGTAATGTTTTTTTTTTCTTTTCTTTTTTATACAGTCAACATATTCTTAAATAATAGCGTTGCCCGAGGCTGGGCATGATACAGTCAACATATAGCAAGAGAGAGAGCGAGAGAGAGCTCCCGCTCTACAGTCAATATACAGTGTTATCGCTGCACAGACCCGGCAATGCCCCTGACCCTCCACCAGAGCAAGGCCAGAGAGAGAGAGAGAGAGAGAGAGAGAGAGAGAGAGAGAGACACATTGGTGGAAAGAAATTGAAATGCTATTTGGCCCTAAACAGAGGACACAGTGGCAGAATACCTGAGCACTGTGACTGAAGATCCTTGACTAGGTACAGACTCAGCGAGCACAGCCTAGCCATCGAGAAAGGCCGCCATAGGCAGACTGTGTGTGTTAGAAAGAGAGAGAGAGAGAGCATGTGTGTTTGTGTGTTAGAGAGAGAGAGCATGTCTGTGTGTCGTGTGTGTGTGTGTTAGAGAGAGAGCATGTATGAGAGAGATAAGCAAAGATGAGCCCCTAAAGGATATTCAACTTTTAATGGAAGAACAAAACAGAAGGAAAAGATAACTTCACAAAGGCAACATGAATATACTAGATCCAAAAGGACAAAGATCAACACTTAAATCCAAAGAGAAGAGGGTCTATACCAGAGAAAACAAAGTAGCAAGGAGCCAATGGCCGACATCAGCTAAATAGTCTAACTGCAAATAGAGTAGCCAGGTACTGACACCAGGCCACACACAGCTTTGGCCAACGCTACCCAAGCTACACAAACGACCAAGACAATTCACACACAGCACATGTCGTATCTCCAAATGTTGTGAAGTGACATATGTTTTGCCTGGAAAAAAACATCGTTATTAACAAAACATTCGGGAGGGGAAGGAAGGAAGAGTGGGGTAATGTCCAATGGACATCTTACCTGCACCAAAGAACGCAGGGTGAAAGGCCGCAACACAGGTCTCCACGTTGACGAAAGGCCTCTCGCTGGCGGGACAAAAAGAAGCTATGGCCGGAGCCTTGTCATGGTGCAGGCCCGACTACATCTTCTGTCAAAGATGATGTCGTAGTCAGAGTGCCAGGGCCTGCTATTCTCACGGCTAATGTCAATGGTCGTAGCACAAGCTAACAGCTAACTCTAGGCTAACTGATAGCATCAAGCTAACGTTCCCAGCCGGGCGAAAACGAGCAGCTAACGTCGTAGCTAAACAGCTAACTGGCTAACAGTTAGCTCAACCCGGCTATCGCTAACCATTAGCTAACGCAGAAGCAAGCTATGCGGCTACCACTGAAAAACTGTACAACGTGAGAAAAGCAATACAGGCCAACACTTCAGACAGCCGCTGTATTTTCCTCTTCTCATACGAAGAGAGAAGGGAAAAAGAAGGCAATACACGTCCCACTACAGAGTGGTGTTTACCATAGCGGTGCCGGCAACAAGTCCCTCGCGGACTATAGCCGACTTGAGCATGGAGATATTCTCATAATGAAACACCAAGCTCACCTCCCTCGCACCAGGTGCTGACACCAGGCCACACACCGTTAGCTACTACAACAGCTAGTCGGCCCGTTTGGCTCCAGAGAGAGAGAGAGAGAGAGAGAGAGATATCCACGGCTGGAATAGAATAGAGTGCATTAAAAACTCACCAAACGTCCATGAGGATGGAGACAACCGCGTGGAGTTGACGAAGTTCATCTGCCGAATGACCGTCCTCTTCATCTTGGCATAACAATGCTGCACATGCTCTCTCTAGGTTAGCTAACGCTAGTTAGCCTTTAGCTAAGCTAGCTACTAGCCAACATCATCATGGCTATATCCCGACTGAACCACACGTTAGCACTCAATATTATAACGTAGCTAAAGCTAACTAGCTGTCCCTGTCTTTAGCCGGGATGGCTAGCCTGACTGAACTGTCTAACATGCAACAACTTTCATCTTCAGTCCATCTGCCGAACGATGTCCTCTTCATCTTGGCTGGCATAACCTCCAATGCTGCACGCGCGAAATAGTCAGACGCTACCTTACCTGTAACCCCTCCCCTCATTGAAACCAATTCTGCTGCAGAGCCTCAGAGCTGCCTCCAATAGTGTATCTGCAGAGCCGCAGAGCCAGGAACAATTCAGACACATTCTACAAACGTGTCTAATGTGAAATATATAAGCATATAAGCAAAACTAGATTTTAGGTCTGTGATGAAAAAGGGCTTCTCGGGAAGGGGGACCTCGCAAAAAAAAAAAAAAAAAAAAATGTGTGCGAGGCCTCCCTTCCCGCGTGGCCCTGTGCGACCGCACTGCTCGCACACCCCCTGGCGACAATGACCGAGTATAGCTATACATTATCCCGCTTATTACATGGCTAACTTACTAACAATATACGTAATTCATTTTACACCATCGACAAGACGAGATCAAATGCAGACGCAGTTGTTCTGTTGCTCCTCTGTCATCGGCAGGTGTGGACTTGATTGAACCTGATGTAGTGCAGCTGTGCGAGATAAAGCTGGGAACGAGGTTATAGCTTTCGTGACTGTGATCAAAATGCTTGATTGTGATCGGTCAATAGCGTTCTGTTGCCCCTAACAGCGGTCATTATTGCGCGTTGCTCATAGCAGCGGTAAATTATCGAGAAATAATTGACCGCTGCTAGGGCTAACGGAGCGCTATTGACCAATCACAATCAAGCATTTTGGCGAATGTTAAAACGCCACGTAATAAAAGCCATTACACCACGTGCAGTTGTGGGTCGTGAGAATTAGACCATGCCTAGGGGGGGTCTAACGACCACCCCTAGGCATGGTCTAATTCTCACAACCCACTCCTGCCCGTGATGTAATGCTTTATTAACACTCTTTAGACAGACTGACTAATAGACTAGGCTACAATGTTACATTTCTACAAGGCTTTTTCTCTCCATGTACATCCAGTCCTTGTAATTCAATGAATGAACAATGAATACTTGAGGCTATGAGTCCACTATGAGACAGTGATACAGATACCACGCATATTTGACGTGAAAAAAAGTTTTTGATTTGGGGACCATGAGATGTGTGGCCAGCAAGCCAGCTGTGGATTACAGGTTGAGATGTGTGGCCAGCAAGCCAGCTATGGGTTACAGGTTGAGATGTGTGGCCAGCAAGCCAGCTATGGGTTACAGGTTGAGATGTGTGGCCAGCAAGCCAGCTGTGGGTTACAGGTTGAGATGTGTGGCCAGCAAGCCAGCTGTGGGTTACAGGTTGGGTAGCAGATTCATTTAGAACGGTGATTAATCTTGAACCCAACTACATGTGTATTAAATGTTTTTTCCAATAACGTCAAGCATACAAACATAATAATAAATACACAATAAATGCAATAAATATACAATAAACAATACAATATACATGAAGTGCAATCATGAGAGTTTGTACAATTACAGATTATGGTGGAATGGTTGGTGAGGATTTAAATTGACCAAAGGATACCAAAGTATTGAGTTTTAGAGTGTGTTGTCTGCTGTTCCACGTGTCAGGAGCACAGAAGCTAAAAGCAGACTTCCCGAGTTCAGTACAAACTCTAGCTTTAAGTGGGAGCCAGTCATTAGAAGGTGTCCTATAGGTGCTTTAAGTGAGAGCCAGTCATTAGAACGTGTCCTTTAGGTGCTTTAAGTGAGAGCCAGTCATTAGAACGTGTCCTATAGGTGCTTTAAGTGAGAGCCAGTCATTAGAAGGTGTCCTATAGGTGCTTTAAGTGAGAGCCAGTCATTAGAAGGTGTCCTATATGTGCTTTAAGTGAGAGCCAGTCATTAGAAGGTGTCCTATATGTGCTTTAAGTGAGAGCCAGTCATTAGAAGGTGTCCTATATGTGCTTTAAGTGAGAGCCATTGGAAGTTGGAACATGTAACATAGGGTCCAGATGCCAATGCAGCTCTCGCCTCTCTGCTGGGAAGGACCATCCAACCCATCTATACAGGACACAATGGTGAGAACTATAACCATCACCAGTGATAAACATAATGTATGAATGATATACAGAGAACTATAACCATCACCAGTGATAAACATAATGTATGAATGATATACAGAGAACTATAACTGTAACTGAGGGGTTACAAATCCCTGACTGTATTAAAGATTGTGATAGATTAAACCACTACTACATATTATTATTATTATTATTACTTGCCAGACAGTACAGTTAATTATGGCAGACACTCAAATAGACGGCACGGTGACAAGGAGATATCATTTACAGTATTTTATTATTATGCAGAAGATACAACTGATAATTACTGGGTCGCTCTTTTATGGCGAATGATATTAGAAAGTCAGAGAGTAGCAAAGTCAGTGGGAATGAATAATTCCTAGGCTAGGTATACTAGACCAGACGCCGCCTGGCGTGAGATGGCAATATAGGGGGGCAAAACGAGGGTACAGCTGGAGACTGGTGATATCCTCCCACAGAGTTGTAAGCTCCAGAGGAATGAAGAATGTACGGATACTCAGGCTGGTCACTTGAAGAAAAGGGGTTCTCATACGGATCCGATCTTTATAATCTAAGTGCTCAGTAGCAAGGTAATAGCTGTAATCCAATGCCCGATAGCAATGATGATAGCCAGCCAGCTTCGTCCCCGAAGCTAGCCCAATGTAGAATCTTCAGGGTAGTTAAATCCAAACGACACTGGTATTAACGATGCTCTTCTCCACGGTACTACGTTTCCACAAGTCACTATAATCCACAAATAATGGTTCTACAATATCGCCGCGGTAGGTTCCAATGCGCACATGTCCAATAGTTCTGCTACTAGGCCCACCTCGTGTTCGGATACTAATTACTTTAAGTCCACACACACTTGCTAAGGTTTACGCTAGGTACTAAACGAACGAACTGCTTGTTAATGCTGCACACCAAACAAACTGCTGTAATACGATTCACACTAAATGACGACTCTTTACTTCACGTTAAGTTAGGTCGAACTTGACTCTGCTACTAGACGGACTGGGTTAACGTTACTGCGTTAACTGTAATGACGAACTGCACAATACGTTAGGTTCAACTACTGCTGTTGCATTACTTCGGACGAACTGCTACTGTTTGCGCCTTCCACAATATATATACTTAGAGGGCTTTCTAGTGCGCAACCGAAGCTCTTGTCTGGAATCAATGCGCTGGCCCCAGGCATGTCTCAACTTGTCCAGACTCGTCTTTGAACTTGTCTGAGGGGCGCGATTCTTTGGCGCCGCCAACGTCAAGGGCATTATCCAATGAGGAAAGCGAATAATGCTATGATTCAAACGGAGGCTTAAAGGGATATAGCTTATATATATAAATAATATACAAGTTATATAAAACAATAAAACGTAGATTCTCAATGTTAATCTGGCCCTTCAGAACAGCCGCCTCCTAATTAGTCCGCACCTAATTAGTAAAGGGAGCACAGATTAATATTAGGGTCCAGTCAACTTCTCCATACATTGTTGTGAGGAGTTGGAGCAATCTACAAAGTCAGTAGGTCATGGTCGTCATCAGGGGGGTCAGGGATCTCCGGCAGCTCTATCAACTTCGCCACAGGTCGGGTGTAAGTCCGCCCCTGGACTATGACTTCTGCCGCTCTGACCTTCCCATCGGCACCAGTAATCACTCTGCTCACGCGGCCGGCCGGCCACGTAGCTCGGGGTAGTGACTGGTCTATTATCATGACGACTGTGTCCACCTTAAGGTTGTCCCTGTCCTTTACCCACTTCTGACGGGCTGGAAGGGATGGTAGGTAGCATAGGAGGAAGCGGGCCCAAGACTGGTCAATCTGTGCTTGGTTGTGACTCCACATCCTCCGTCCGTTCCTGTCGTCCTGTCTGTACACCGTCTGAGGAGGGGCCGGGTCCGGCCGCCCCATCAAGAGGTAGTTTGGGGTGATGGGTTCGAGGTCAGCTACGTCGCTTGGAGCGTAGCTGAGGGGGGTGGAGTTCGGAACTCCCTCTTCTTGAGCCCACGGTTCTCTCACAGGCATCTTCGTCCACTTCAAGAGTGGGGTTGCGTGTCCGAACACTCCGTCGACCTCGACCCTCTTAGTCTTCTGCTCGAGAAGAGCTATGGTGTACTTGTCCTCCTTGTAGCGAACTAGTTTACGTTCGTTCTTGAATGACAGCGAGTCTAATGTCCATAGTCTCTCGACGTGCTGCAAGGGGGTAGTGTCTTGGTCGCTCACCTTCGTGTACAGGCAGCGGGTGGACGTTGGTTGGCTGGCAGGTCCGTAGAGGGGGCCCTGGAGCGTCCACCCCAGTCGGGTCTTAACCGCGGCTGGGCATCCTTTGGGTCCGATGTGGGCCGCCTTGGTTGGGACAATGAGGTCCGCGTGGTCGGAGCCGATGAGTAGGGTCGGTGTAGCTCCGCTGATGAGCGGTATGGGCAGTAGGCGTAGGTGATCGTACTTCTCCATCAGCTGTGGGATGGGGTAATCGTAGCTTGACAAACCTATGTCGTCGCTCATGAGCGCCTTGTTGATGCTGTACCGCTTCTCAGGGTGGTCGATCGCTGCTATGGTGAACGAGACGTTTTCACCTTTTATAGTCTTTAAGTCTCGACTAATGGTACGGAGGGTCATCGTCTCCTCTGGGCCCCGCAGGTCCAACTGGGTCGCGGTGGAGGCGAGGAGGAGTGTCTTCTCCGACCCGTCGTCGAGGACGGCGTAGGTGTCGAGTACCTTGTCTCCGTGGCTGAGGAGTACTCGTAATACCTTGATGAGCACTCTGGGGCTCCCACTATACGTGGGGTCGATGTGGAGCACTTCTGTTGGTGAGTTGCCTTGTAGAGCTAGTCTTGTCTTGTGGACCTTGCGCAGTGATTCGCAGTAAGCGGCGTCATGCGTGTTAGCCTTAAGCCGCTGATCCATTTCGGCGGGGGTCAGTGTCTTGTGGTCGTCGCACTGTGACAGCCAGTGTCCGCCGTGGCAGAAAAAGCAGGTGATCTTCCATTCCTCTTTGGCGGGGGAGTGGTGACTCGTCTGTGGTGGCACCGCCTCGGCGTGGTACATCACCGTGATGGGCCTACTTTGGTCTCCTGGTGGGCGTTTATTGCTCTCATGCAGGACTTCTAGGTGGGCGCCGTCACACTTGCCGCACCTTTTCTTGAGGCGGCACTCGGCTGCCATGTGGCCGCGCGCGCAGCGGAAGCAGCGGCGGTTATCCTTAAGCCACTGACTTATTTCAGCTGTAGTCAGTCCTTTGAAGGCGTCGCACTGTGACAGCCAGTGTTCACTGTCACAGTACTGACAGGCAGCCTTCCATTTCTCCTTGGCGTGGGGGTTGTGACTCGTCTGCCGTGACACCGCCTCTGCCTGGTGCATCACGGTGACGGGCCTGCCGTTGTCTTTAAACCTTCTCGGTCCATCTTTAGGGTTAGAGCCGCCCCACGCGAAGGTGTCGATCCGTAGGCTGCTGACCTCTCTGGCTAGGAAGTCAGCAAGGTCTAGGAGTGATTGTTCTGGGCCGTGGGGGTCACGGTGATCTCTTTGCCGCCGAAAACGTTCTTGGCGGGATGGGGGGAGCTTCTCTAATATCCGCTCCACGTTGGAGTTGGCGTATAACTCGTGCATCCCCTTCTCTCTTTGTGACCCGAGCATCCCTACCAGGGATTGTACTTTAATGGATAGGTCATCCAGGGCTCTATTGTCTTTAGCTGGGGGGAGGCGTTCAAACTCCTGTATATCTTGAATTACATAGTCCCATGTACGTCCATAACGCGCGTCGAGGGCCACCAGGGCATCAGAGTAGGGGGTCCTTGAGTTAGAATATGCCAGCGCTATGTTGTGCGCTCTGGGTACTTTAAGGTGCTTGAGGAGGATGGCATATTTGTAGGACTCGTCCTGTACTCCGGACATAATGGTCTCTAAACACATGCGCAGTTCGGTATACTGCGCTCTGTCTTCACGCGTAAAGTCTGGGAATGTGGGTGTCCCAATGTAAGATGCCATGGATGGCTGTGACACTGATGCGCGTAGGGGGAGAGGCCTCCTTGGCGAGTCTCCCCGTACGTGGGGTCGTGGGTTCGTGGGTTCGTGCTGGGTGGGAACCAGAGGCCGGGCCCCCAGGTACTGCTCCTCGGTGCTGACTGTTGATTAAACTCACCCCTGGGACGGGTTGGGGGTTCGTAACGCAGCGTCTCGGGGCTGAGGTCGGGGCTGTACTGTTCCTCCTGGTCCGAGATGGGTTCGTGCGTGTGGGCTTTATGTCCTCCCTCTTCCTCCGCTAGGCTTTGTAGTCGCTTGGTTAGTTTCTCGGCGACGTAGGCTGGTTCTTCCCGTTGGCTGGGTCCCGTGTAGATTGGTCGGGGAGGGGACTCGGCGACGTAGGCAGGTTCTTCCTGTTGGCTGGGTCCCGTGTAGATTGGTCGGGGAGGGGAAGGTGCCCTCGACCCGTGTCGTGATGATCTCCGGGAGCTCCGGGTGGAAGAGTGGGGAGTCACCCTTTGGAGCGCTAGCTCCATCATTTGCGCCTGCAGACGGTCTCGCTCCGCCTCGCGCTGTGCATTGGCGGCGTCGCGCTGTGCATTGGCGCGGTCTCGTTCCGCCTCGCGCTGTGCATTGGCGGCGTCGCGCTGTGCATTGGCGCGGTCTCGCTCCATGGTTTCTTCAGCCTGGAGGCGCCTCTCTTCCAGTCTGATGGTCATCGTGGCGTCAGCCTGGAGGCGACTCTCTTCCAGTCGGAGGTGTTCGCGTTCACTCTGTAGGCGGTTACGCTCACTCTCTTGTTGCGCTTGGAGACGTTCTCTTTCCGCTGCAGAATGTTCGCGCTCACTCTGTTGTTGCGCTTGGAGACGGTCGCGCTCACCCTGGATGCGGTCTCTTTCGGTCGAAGCTGTCAGCGTGGCGATCAAGACTTGCGCTAGCCTCTGGTCGGTCTCGCTTGGGGATGACGCTGATGATGGTGATCTGCAGTTGACAGGGCTTGGCATTGACCTGTTCTCTTTACGCGCTCCGGGGTCCATCTCGAGGGCGCTGTTTCTTATCTCCTCCCGCGCTCCGAGGTCCATCTCAGAGACGCGGTATTCTTTTCTTTGGTGCGCGCCGAGGTCCAACTCGGGTCCGCGCTCTTTATCCTCTTGTGCTCCGAGGTCCATCTCGGTGGCTCTGTCTTTATCTTCTGGCGCTCCGAGGTCCATCTCGGTGGCGCTGTGGTCGTTGGGCATAGTCAAGTCATGTCCCGCTTGTCCCCCCCGTGAGCTAAGTCAGTTTCGTTTAAACCAGCTTGGGTCTCTACTAGTGGGGCCGACAAGTCGATTAGGTTGGGCATACTTAAGCTATTAGTTTTATCCGTGCTTAACGTCTTTTTAGATAAGCTAGGAGGTAGAACGACAGCGTAGTCCTCCAAGTGTGGAGGGGGCTGACGTTGGCGCCTAGGGCGCTCTAGTTTGGGAGAGCCGTTTGGAGAGTGTCCGCCGCTGGCCATATTACTATTAATATGATTAGTATTACTGATACCCTCCGGCTCGAAGGACCAATTGTAACTGAGGGGTTACAAATCCCTGACTGTATTAAAGATTGTGATAGATTAAACCACTACTACATATTATTATTATTATTACTTGCCAGACAGTACAGTTAATTATGGAAGACACTCAAATAGACGGCACGGTGACAAAGAGATATCATTTACAGTATTTTATTATTATGCAGAAGATACAACTGATAATTATTGGGTCGCTCTTTTATGGCGAATGATATTAGAAAGTCAGAGAGTAGCAAAGTCAGTGGGAATGAATAATTCCTAGGCTAGGTATACTAGACCAGACGCCGCCTGGCGTGAGATGGCAATATAGGGGGGCAAAACGAGGGTACAGCTGGAGACTGGTGATATCCTCCCACAGAGTTGTAAGCTCCAGAGGAATGAAGAATGTACGGATACTCAGGCTGGTCACTTGAAGAAAAGGGGTTCTCATACGGATCCGATCTTTATAATCTAAGTGCTCAGTAGCAAGGTAATAGCTGTAATCCAATGCCCGATAGCAATGATGATAGCCAGCCAGCTTCGTCCCCGAAGCTAGCCCGATGTAGAATCTTCTGGGTAGTTAAATCCAAACGACACTGGTATTAACGATGCTCTTCTCCACGGTACTACGTTTCCACAAGTCACTATAATCCACAAATAATGGTTCTACAATATCGCCGCGGTAGGTTCCAATGCGCACATGTCCAATAGTTCTGCTACTAGGCCCACCTCGTGTTCGGATACTAATTACTTTAAGTCCACACACACTTGCTAAGGTTTACTGTAACTGAGGGGTACAATTCCCTGACTGTATTGATAAGTATGGTATCATTAAACCACTACCGCTTTATGTACTTTAATTACTGGCCATACAGTACACGATATATGAATATGATGAACACTTCCCACAATGAAATCGGTTCCAAACAAAGGTATAATCAAGTATTTAATGGAGCAAAAGGTACATAGGATACTTTACATTATTCTTTGAATGCACTTGTAAGGCAAAGGAATATGCGTAGGCAAATCAATAATGAATGTCCATTCTCTGGTTACGCAGGAGGTAATTATACAACCTGAATCTTAGGGAATTATATCTATGGTACACTAGTAATATAGCGGGAGATACTGGAAGGGGTTCCCCCCTGGTTGTAAGCCAGCGGGGGGGTAGAAGATCTGTCGGTAGTAGGACGTCTGGTTAACGATGATTAAGGAGACTTCAGGTACAGAAGCCGGTGCAGTAGCCTCTTGATCCACAGACGAATACAGCTGTTCTCCGTAGACTGTAGACTGTAGCTCCACAGTGAAGAAAGCTAGTCGGCCTCAGGCTCTCTGAGGCGCCGACTCGACTTGACTCCTCGCGGGGTAAATCCAACACGTGCAGGCGTCGGCGATTATCCGCTCCATAAATCACAGGACCAAAGCAAATATATTCCAGCCGCAAAGGGCTATGTAGTCGTCGGGTAGATTAATCCAGTGTACATGTCCATACGGTTCTCGTCTAGGTCTCCTCGGGTGAAAGCACCATGTGGTCAGCCCAGCCTGGATAAGAACTCTAGCTAATACGAGGAAGCGTTGGAGATGCTGGTCACTGTAGAACTTTAACCGCACGATACACTATACACAAATAGACTATTAATGACTTAATAGAAATATGTCGCACTCGACGGTATAGCGCCAAACTCTGACAATTCAGTTATTAATTCGCACGCGGTCTCAATGCTCTATTCTGGGGCCAAACAGGCCATACTTCACCGCACGTTGTATCGTGGGTGAGGCTTCAACTTATCGGTAACATACTAAGTGGACGAAGGGTGAGGAGGGTAAGGAGGGTAAGGGGCTTCTATAGTCACCTGCGCCGTATTTATACGCACGGTGAACAAACTAGTTCCAATCTCATTTCTGTCGCGTATCCCTGGGCAAGGCCGGGCATGTCCAGACACATCTTGACGGTGACTTTGAACCTGACTCCGGAGGCCGGTCCCTGGCGCCGGTGGACCGCTGTCCAATAGGAGAATGAACTATTATGGTCTGGGCTAAAGGGATATTCCGTGTATATGTACAAGGAATATACAGGGGATATCAAACGATATACAAATACTATGCAATATATATCAATAAATAAATATATATATTCGGTTTAATCTGATCCTTTGTAACAGCCGCCCCCTAATTAGTCCCACCTAATTAGCTAAGCAGAGACAGATTAACCGCACTGTCCACTACTCAATGTCTGTTGTGAGGGGTCTGTCAGTTCACAAAGTCATGGGGTCATGGTCGTCATCGATGGTATCGGGGAGCCTTGGCAGTTCTATTAGCCTCGCCACGGGTCGGGTGTAGATCCGCCCTTGGACGAGCACTTCGGCTGCTCGGACCTTTCCGTCGGCACCGGTGATCACTTTGCTTACGCGGCCAGCCGGCCACATAGCTCGGGGTAGTGACTGGTCGATAATCATGACGACTGTTCCTTCTGTCAAATTGTCTCTCTCTTTCACCCATTTCTGGCGGGTCTGTAGAGACGGTAGGTAGTGGAGTAGGAAGCTGTTCCAAAACTTGTCAGCCAATACTTGACTGTACCTCCACATTCTTCGGCCGTTCGCTTCTTCAGGCCTGTACATTGTCTGTGGTAGCGCGGGGTCCAGCCGCCCCATCAAGAGTGTGTTGGGGGTGACTGGGTCGACATCTGCTACATCACTTGAGACATAACCGAGGGGCTTTGAGTTCAATACTCCCTCGATCTCTGTGAGGACTGTCATTAGGACTTCTTCCGCCACGGTCTGGGCCCCAAGCACGGCGTACAGGGCTGTCTTTATTGAACGTACTTCTCGTTCCCAAGTTCCACCGAAGTGAGGTGCATTCGGGGGATTAAACTGGAAGTCAATCTGGTATGGAGCGAGGTGGGTCTTAAGTTCTGGGCCCATAGCTTGGAAGCTCTCTCTCAGCTCTCTTTCTCCGCCTTTGAAGTTTGTCCCGTGATCAGACAATAATATAGACGGTTTACCTTTCCGCGGTGTGAATCTTCGGAAGGCCATAAGGAATGAGTCTGTGCTCATGGTTGGAAGGAGTTCTATATGCATCGCTCGGGTGGTCATGCATTTGAATACAATACCCCACCGCTTCTCGGTTCCTATTCCTTTCTTTATATACAGCGGGCCGAAACAGTCCATACCGGTGGAGTGAAAAGGCTTGTCGTCGAGTCGGAGGCGACAGGGAGGTAGGTCAGCCATCCGGGGTATACTGGGCTGCGCGCGCCACTTACGACAGTCTAGACAGGTTCGCTGGAAGCGCCGCACTGCTTCTCTCCCTTGCAGTATCCAATAACGACGTCTGATCTCCGCGAAGACTCTCTCTGCCCCGGCGTGATGCACATCCTCGTCGTATTTCTTTATGATCATCTCTGTGACCTTGTATCGGCTGTTTAAGACTATCGGGTACTTGACGTCATCCGGTAAGTCTGGAGCTCTCCGCAGACGACCACCCACTCTGATGAGACCATGGGCGTCGCTCTCGGGGGCTAGGTGGAGCAGTCTGCTGTCTGATGGGACGGGCTTTGCTCCCTGTAGACAGTCTAGCTCATCGGGGAACGAGTCTCTCTGGGCTCGTTGTAGTAGAAGAAGTTCCGCTTCTTCGTAGTCAGCTGCAGTAATGTCAGTAGTGAGCTGAACCTCTGGGTGGTGCCACAGGAATGTATTTAGCTGCGCACTCTCTAGGGTGAGGCAATCGTCTATGTCGGGGTCTGTGGAGACGAGTGTGTTCAATCCACAGAACATAGATTTCTTGTTTTCTGCCTCCTCTTTACTCGCTTCCCGTGGGGTGGGTGTAGGCCACTCTTCTTCCGGGAGCTTAAGGAACTCTGGCCCGTCACTGTATAGGTTGTGACGGGTGAGGTCATCCAGGGACATTCCCCGGGTGATGACGTCCGCTGGGTTGTGTTTTGTGTCCACATACCTCCAGCTTGCTACTTCTGTTAAATCTTGAATCTCTGTGACTCTGACTCCCACGAAGACCTTGTATCTGCACGAATCAGACCGGATCCATGTGAGTACTGTCGTGGAGTCTGACCACAAGATTGTTCTTTGCACCGGAATGGTGAGTTCACGTTGGATTAACGTGGCGAGTTGCGCTCCTGTTAGGGCTGCACAGAGCTCTAGACGCGGGATAGATTGTTGCTTTCGTGGGGCTATTCTTGAGCGGGCCAGGATGAAAGCAGTATGTATTTCTCCTCCCTCCTCTCAGGCACGCAAGTAGGCCACCGAACCGTAGGCTACTTCGGAGGCGTCGCTGAAGACGTGCAGGTCCATCTGGCACGTCTCCGGCCTCACTGTGGGTGGGAAGTAGCTGCTGCGTATGTTGACACCTGGGAGTGAGCTGAGTTCCGTCTCCCACTCTCTCCATGTGGATGCAAGGTGTTCGGGTATGGGGTCGTCCCAGCCCTGGTCCTTGTCCCATAACGCTCTTACAATCATCTTTGCCCTGGTGGTGTAAGGTAGAATACATCCCAACGGGTCATATTGTCTGGCGAGTGTTCTGTATACACTCCGTCTGGTGGTCGGTAGTGCAGTCGACCTTCCCTGCTCCTTGGTCAGGGGTGTGTGTTTATAATGGAGCGAGTCTGTTTTGAAGCGCCAGACTAGTCCTAATGTCATTTCTTGGGCTTCTCCTGGGATGGTCGCCATCCAGGTCTCGCTGCTTGCTGCCTTGTCCTCGGGGGAGAGGCTGCGCAATACTTGCGGGTCGCTGCTGGCCCACTGCCTGAGATCAAAGCCGCCTTTGATCAGGGAGGCGCGGAGCTTGAGTAGAAGGGCCTCGGCTTCTTCTGGCGTCGAGACGCTTTGCAGACAGTTGTCCACGTAGAAACTATTTTCTACACTTTTTCGGACCTCTTCATCAGCTGCTGGGTCCTCTGCGACGTGTTTTTGCAGTGCAAACGTAGCACAGCATGGGCTGCATGTGGTTCCGAAAGGGAGGACTTCCCATTGATAGATGGCTGGTTGCTCATCCCCGATCCTCTCTCTCCATAGGAACCGCAGCAGGGGCTTGTCCTCCTCCACTAGTCTCACCTGCAGGAACATCCCTTTGATGTCGCCGCTGATGGCCACCTTGTCCTGGCGGAAACGTAGTAACACGCCTAGTAGGGAGGGGCCGAGTGTTGGGCCGGGCAAGAGCTCTTTATTCAGATTTTGTGATCCGATCTGGTAGCTGCAGTTGAACACAATACGATCCTTGCCGTTGTGGTGGACTTTGTGGTGCGGCACGTACCATGATTCGGTCGTCTGATCGGCCTCTTTAATGTCAATTTTCTTTATGTGTCCCGCTGTGATTAGCTTGTTAATCTCAGCGCGGTACACAGTCTCTTGAGCGGGGTCTCTGGCTAGGCGCCGCTCTGTGTTCAATAGATACCGCTCCGTCGCTTCTTTTGGGGCGTGGAAGGTGGGCATACCCTCTCGCCTCAAGAGTGGAGTTGCGTATCTCATCACTCCGTTGACTTTGACTCTCTTTGTCCCTTGCTCGAGGAGTGCTATGGCATAAATGTCTTCCTTGGAACGAATGTCTTTCTTTTCGTTCTTAAAGGGCATTGTCTCTAGTGTCCATAGCCTCTCGACGTGCTGTAGGAGGGTGGTGTCTTCTTCTGTCACTCTGGAGTGGAGGCAGCTAGTGGCTGCTGTTCGGTTAAGAGACTTAGCGAGGGGGCCTTGTAATGTCCATCCTAGGCGGGTCTCGACTGCTGCAGGACAGCCTCTGGGCCCTGTGTGGACCCGGTCTATCGGGACTATGAGGTCTGCATGGTCGGAGCCTATCAGCAGGGTCGGGGTGGCACCGTCTATGAGCGGGATAGGTAGTTGACGCAGGTGCACATATTTATCCATCAGCTTGGCGATGGGGTAGGTGTACTGCGACAGGCCTATTTCTTGGCTGGTGAAAGCATTAGTAATCCTATACCGTCTCTCTGGCTGCCCGCTTGCTGCGATAGTGAAGGAGACATTCTCGCCCTTTATCGTCTTTAGATCTCTTCTTATTGTCCGAATCGTCATCTGGTTTTCGCTCCCCCGCAGCCCCAGCTGGGCCGCAGCGGACACGAGGAGAAGGGTCTTCTCTGACCCGTCGTCAAGGACGGCGTAAGTGTCCATGACCTTGTCTTGGTAACTCAGTGTTACGCGGACCACCTTTAAGAGCACCCGGGCGCCCCCGCTGCTGGCGGGGTCAATGTACATAACACTTGCCTTTGTGCTGCTTGAGGGTGCAGGCTTTCTTCTGTTACTGTCGTGTAGGACATCTAGGTGGGCTCCGTCACACCGACTACACCTCTTCTTTAAGCGGCAGTCGGCTGCCATGTGACTGCGCGCACATCGGTAACAGCGTCGGTTGGACTTTATCCATTGACCCACCTCGTCGGCGGTCATCTTCTTGAACGTATCACATTGTGACAACCAGTGTTCTTTTTCGCAGTACGGGCACACCATCTTCCACTTCTCTTTCATCGAGGGGGTACTGTGGTTCTTGCTGCTCGGTACTGATTCTGATTGGTGCATGACGGTCACCTCATACAAGGAGAAGAGAACATATCACTCCAGTCCTGGCCACTCTGCACTGGCTTCCAATAACTCATAGAATTGATTTTAAGGTCCTTTTCCTAACATATAAAGCTCTTAATGAGCAAGGCCCAAAATACATAGCAAATTCCCTAGTTAGTTATCTGCCCTCAAGAACGCTACGGTCATCCACTACAGGTTTACTAGACACGCCCAGAAACCAAAAAAGGATAGGAAGTATGGCATTTGCCAACTATGCCCCAAAACTATGGAACACACTACCAACACACATCAGAAACGCCAGCTCTATACACATTTTTAAAGGAAAATTAAAAACGTACCTATACAGTCTAGCTTACAAATAGTTATGGCTTGGAAAAACCTGATGGATCCATGAGGCTAGGATAAGCCTTGTGGACCCAACTTTTTAGATGAAGGAACGGGTACATAGGAGACACGCCTCCAGTTTTTCAAAAGTTTTTTGACACGCCTCAGCTTCTGAGCTGAAGGCGTGTTTTTGCGGACCTCCCAAACTTTCAAACTTTTTAGATGAAGGAATGGGTACAATAGGAGACACGCCTCCAGTTTTTCAAAAGTTTTTGACACACCTCAGCTTCTGAGCTGAAGGCGTGTTTTTGCGGACCTCCCAAACTTTCAAACTTCTTAGATGAAGGAATGGGTACAATAGGAGACACGCCTCCAGTTTTTCAAAAGTTTTTGACATGCCTCAGCTTCTGAGCTGAAGGCGTGTTTTTGCGGACCTCCCAAACTTTCAAACTTTAGACTGTTTTCTTTATACGTTTTTCTTTTTCTTTCTTTCTACCACAAGACGCGGCCACTGATGGGTCCATGGGACTTGGATAAGTCCTGTGGACCCAACTCTGGCCACTGACCACATGAGCGAACGGGTACATACGCACACAATACACGGCCACTGATGGATCCGTGGGACTTGGTAAAGCACTATGGACCCAACTATGACCACTGATAAAAACGTAACTACACTAGCATTATAAGACCTAAACATTGCTACCTACCATACAAGTGCATTGGTTTAGTGCACTTCCGGTTGCCACTGAGCGGAAATGTTTGTGCGAACCTGTTCTCCCAAACTGGTAAGCAAATGACTGTTTTTACGTTATTTTCATTTTTACGTTACTATTATTATTATTATTATTATTATTTTCTTTTTAACATTGATCTTAACTGATCACTATGACTTTATTGCTTTTATCGTTATATATGCCTATAATTGTGTACAGCACTTTGAGCTACATGACATGTATGAAAGGTGCTTTATAAATACTTACTTACTTACTTACTTACTTACCAATCTTCGGCCATCGTTTGCTCTCCTAGGTCCCTCTCTGGAGCTTGGGGTGCTCCGCATGAACGTATCCAACCGTAGGCTGTTGACTTCTCTCGCCAGGAAGTCGGCTAGGTCTAGGAGGGATGGCTCGGGACCGTTAGGATCACGGTGGTCTCTTTGCCGCCTGAAGCGCTCTTGTCGGGCGGGCGGAAGCTTCTCTAAAATCCTCTCGACATTAGAGTTCGCGTACAGCTCGTGCATACCCTTTTCTCTTTGCGCCCCCAGCATCCCTACCAGGGATTGTACCTTGATAGACAGGTCATCTAGTGAGCGATTGTCTGTGGCTGGGGGTAGGCGGTCAATATGCCTTATCTCTTGTATTACGTAATCCCATATGCGTCCATATCTTTGGTCGAGTGCTGCTAGAGCCGCTGTGTATGGGGTAGTAGAGGTGGCATAGGCCAGCGCTATATTGTGCGCTCGGGGCACCTTGAGGTGCTTCAGTAGGATAGCATACTTGTACGGTTCATCAGTTACATCGGACATCATTGTCTCTAAGCACATTCGTAGCTCCGTGTACTGTGCTCTGTTCTCGTGGGTGAAGTCCGGAAATGTCGGTGTGCCAATGTATGATGCCATGGATGGCTGGCACATCGGTGAGCGTTGGAAGAGAGGCCTCCTAGGCGAGTCTCCTCTTACGCCTCTTGGTGGGCTGGTACCTGCTGGGTACCATGGCCCGCGTATCCAGGTGCTATTCCTCAGGGCTGGTCGTGCGTCAAGCTCACCCGTGAATTGAGTCGGGGGTCTGTAGCGCAGAGCCGCGGGGGTAGAGCCTGGGCTGTACTGGACCTCCTGGTCCTGTGGAGTTCTGTGCTGCTGTCGGGCTTGACTCTCCTCCTCTCCCTCTTCTTCTTGCTCTGGCAGGTCCTCTAGATCCTGTAGTCGTCTATTTAGCCTCTCCGCGGTGTAGACCGTTTTTTCCTTGTAGCTGGTCCTCGCGTGGACCGGTCGGGGAAGGAGTTCGGAGGGGGGTATAGGCTCTCTCTGGTGGTCGGGCTCGGGGTCGCTTGATCGGGTAGGGGAGGGTGCCCTTGACCCGTGTCTTGACGAGGCCCTGGAACCCCGTGCGGAGGGAGGGGGTGTTGCCCTGGCGATCAGCTGCTCCATTATCTGCGCTTGTAATCGGTCGCGCTCGGCTTCGCGCTTGGTGAGAGCGATGTCGCGCTCTGCTTCTCTTTGGGCACCGGCAGCGGCGCGCTGGGCTTCGGCGGCGGCGCGCTCTGCTTCGGCGGCGGTGCGCTCTGCTTCGGCCCGGTCTCTTACCATATTCTCTTCCGTCTGAAGGCGTCTAATCTCTAGACGTATACGATCTTCGTCGCTCCGTTGCTGCGCTTGAAGGCGTTCTCTTTCCATGGAAGAATGTTCGCGCTCGCTAAGCATCTGTGCTTGGAGTCGATCGCGCTCTGTAGAGGCTGCTAGGCTGGCGAGGAATGCCTGTGCCAGCATCTTGTCCGCCCCGCTGGGGGAAGACGCTGGTTGAGGTGATCCGCTCCTGGCAGTACTCGTTGGAGATCTGTTCTCCTGTGGCGAGTCCTGGAGATCCATCTCCGGGGTGCTCTCCTCTTCTTGTAGCGGGTAGAGTTCCATCCCTGGAGAGCTGTCTTTATCCTGGAGCTCTCCGGGGACTACTTCTTCGGTCTTGGCGGGGGGTAAAGTCGTGTCAGGTCCCTCCTGCTCCCTACCGTGAGCTTGGTCAGTTACGTTAGAACCCACTAGGGCCTCTATTGGCGGGGTAACCTGGGCGATAGGGTCGGACATAATTTTACTATCTACTTTTTCCGCGTTTACCGTATGTAGAAGGCTAGGTAGTATATTGGCAACGTAATCCTCTAAGTACTGAGGTGTCTGCCGTCTACGCTGCGGGCGATCTACTTTAGGAGAACCGTTTTGTGGAGTGTTCATCATAGGCCATGTCAATATTAATACCGCTATATTAATATTACACTAGTTACCTCCGGCTCGAAGGACCAATTGTAACTGAGGGGTACAATTCCCTGACTGTATTGATAAGTATGGTATCATTAAACCACTACCGCTTTATGTACTTTAATTACTGGCCATACAGTACACGATATATGAATATGATGAACACTTCCCACAATGAAATCGGTTCCAAACAAAGGTATAATCAAGTATTTAATGGAGCAAAAGGTACATAGGATACTTTACATTATTCTTTGAATGCACTTGTAAGGCAAAGGAATATGCGTAGGCAAATCAATAATGAATGTCCATTCTCTGGTTACGCAGGAGGTAATTATACAACCTGAATCTTAGGGAATTATATCTATGGTACACTAGTAATATAGCGGGAGATACTGGAAGGGGTTCCCCCTGGTTGTAAGCCAGCGGGGGGGTAGAAGATCTGTCGGTAGTAGGACGTCTGGTCAACGATGACTAAGGAGACTTCAGGTACAGAAGCCGGTGCAGTAGCCTCTTGATCCACAGACGAATACAGCTGTTCTCCGTAGACTGTAGCTCCACAGTGAAGAAAGCTAGTCGGCCTCAGGCTCTCTGAGGCGCCGACTCGACTTGACTTTTCGCGGGGTAAATCCAACACGTGCAGGCGTCTGCGATTATCCGCTCCATAAATCACAGGACCAAAGCAAATATATTCCAGCCGCAAAGGGCTATGTAGTCGTCGGGTAGATTAATCCAGTGTACATGTCCATACGGTTCTCGTCTAGGTCTCCTCGGGTGAAAGCGCCATGTGGTCAGCCCAGCCTGGATAAGAACTCTAGCTAATACGAGGAAGCGTTGGAGATGCTGGTCACTGTAGAACTTTAACCGCACGATACACTATACACAAATAGACTATTAATGACTTAATAGAAATATGTCGCACTCGACGGTATAGCGCCAAACTCTGACAATTCAGTTATTAATTCGCACGCGGTCTCAATGCTCTATTCTGGGGCCAAACAGGCCATACTTCACCGCACGTTGTATCGTGGGTGAGGCTTCAACTTATCGGTAACATACTAAGTGGACGAAGGGTGAGGAGGGTAAGGAGGGTAAGGGGCTTCTATATTCACCTGCGCCGTATTTATACGCACGGTGAACAAACTAGTTCCAATCTCATTTCTGTCGCGTATCCCTGGGCAAGGCCGGGCATGTCCAGACACATCTTGACGGTGACTTTGAACCTGACTCCGGAGGCCGGTCCCTGGCGCCGGTGGACCGCTGTCCAATAGGAGAATGAACTATTATGGTCTGGGCTAAAGGGATATTCCGTGTATATGTACAAGGAATATACAGGGGATATCAAACGATATACAAATACTATGCAATATATATCAATAAATAAATATATATATTCGGTTTAATCTGATCCTTTGTAACATTTACGCTAGGTACTAAACGAACGAACTGCTTGTTAATGCTGCACACCGAACAAACTGCTGTAATACGATTCACACTAAATGACGACTCTTTACTTCACGTTAAGTTAGGTCGAACTTGACTCTGCTACTAGATGAACTGGGTTAACGTTACTGCGTTAACTGTAATGACGACCTGCACAATACGTTAGGTTCAACTACTGCTGTTGCATTACTTCGGACGAACTGCTACTGTTTGCGCCTTCCACAATATATATACTTAGAGGGCTTTCTAGTGCGCAACCGAAGCTCTTGTCTGGAATCAATGCGCTGGCCCCAGGCATGTCTCAACTTGTCCAGACTCGTCTTTGAACTTGTCTGAGGGGCGCGATTCTTGGCGCCGCCAACGTCAAGGGCATTATCCAATGAGGAAAGCGAATAATGCTATGATTCAAACGGAGGCTTAAAGGGATATAGCTTATATATATAAATAATATACAAGTTATATAAAACAATAAAACGTAGATTCTCAATGTTAATCTGGCCCTTCAGAACAATAACCATCACCAGTGATAAACATAATGTATGAATGATATACAGAGAACCATAACCATCACCAGTGATAAACATAATGTATGAATGATATACAGAGAACCATAACTATCACCAGTGATAAACATAATGTATGAATGATAAACAGATAACCATAACCATCACCAGTGATAAACATAATGTATGAATGATATACAGAGAACTATAACCATCACCAGTGATAAACATAATGGCTGAATGATATACAGAGAACCATAACCATCACCAGTGAAAAACCTAATGGCTGAATGATACACAGAGTCTAGTGGCTTAAGAGTGGAAGCTGCTGCATGTCTTGTCTATACGCCACATCTTCGTGGTCCAACACAGACAGAAAAACTGCTTCAACCACTCTCTTTCTGCTAATAATAGGGAAGCTGGCTCTATTCCTATACAAGAAGCCACTATTTTGCAGCAGTTTACTGTATGTATATGTAGATGGGCTGGGACTTTATCTAATTTATTTCGATTAATTAACTACAGAAAAAATTTAAATCATCGCATGATGATTTTTCTTTATTGTGTAAGAATGTTACCTTTCAAAGGAGACCAGACTCATGGATGTGCTATAAGTATAAATTATAATAAATCGCAAATTACCTTTTTTCTTAGTCTGGTTTGTTCATAAAAAATTATTAAATAAGAGAAATTGAGATCAATCAAGATATATTTTGTTCAATGGTCAACTGTTCTGGAATGTACTGTACTTAAAAGTACTGCGTTTTACTTTTACATCGAAAGTGCTTGAGATTACAAAAGGTCGACTTCCGGTTTACGTTCAGATCGGATGGCGGCGTAACTTTCCCGAGCTCCGTGACCACTTCACTTTAATATTGATTACCACGCAAATTTTACGACATACACTCACATTATACCTCGTAGATATGGCGAAACAAATACCGAACAAGATTGGGACATTAAATGAGGTGGACGTTGAATGTATCAGGTCTTTATTCCGTGCTGAGCTCGATGCTAGCATGCTGCAGCTAACCAACAGACTGGACTCACTCCAGGAGGATGTAGCTAGCATGACCACGCGGCTCTCTAGGGTGGAAGAAGGGATGGCAGAGGTGGCGGTCGTAACTGAAACCAACTCCACCGAGATCTCAGCGATTGAAGACAAGTTCCTTTTTTATGAAAATAAGATGGCTGACCTAGAGGACCGGAATAGAAGGTGCAACGTCAGAATATATGGCTTGCCCGAAAACATTGAAAACGATGCGCCGATTCAGTAATTCGAAAAGATGATTCCACAGTGGTTTCAGACCGTCTCTAAACCAGAGATGGAGCGGCCGCATAGAATATTCAGGAGCGGTCCCCCGGAGAAGGGCGAACGTCCACGCGCCTTTATATTTTGCTGCCTGCGGTTCCCTATATGTCAGGCTATTCTCCAAGAGGCCAGGAAACACCCTCCAAAAGTGGGTAATTATACCCTCAGGTTCGCAGCGGATTTCAGCGACTACACCGCCAGACGTCGCAGGGCCTTCTCTAAGGCTATGGGAGTTGCTCGGAAGAGGGGCATAGAAGTCTACCTATTATACCCTGCGACTCTGAAGATCAAGATGGGCCGCGGAGTCGTCTCCTTCAACCGCCTGTTCACGTCGCCGTCCGAGGCGGAGAGGTTCCTTCGAAGCGGCACGGCGGCCCCCCCGGCCGAGGATGGAGAGCCGGCCCCGGCGGAGCAGGCAACGGGCGCCGGGGAGTGACAGGCCTTGGAGCCTTGGTATGCTAAGCACGAGCTATGCTAACTTTCCGGCTCTCCAAGCTATCACTAACATTACCACTCGCCTACCGCGGCCTTTCGGACCAACAGAACGGTAACACTCAAGGTTTATCTACGCTGTATATTTCCAAAAATGGGTATGCACACTGACTATTTTCAAGTATAATTCAGACGACTTGTGCTTTTTAACGCATTTGCCTTTTTATTGTCTGAACATTGAACTTCACACTGAACTTCGCATTGACTGTTATGCATATTGTCTTTTTTCAAGTTTGCACTTGGACGAACTGTGCTTCACAGGTTTCACCCAAACGAACTATGTTCTAACGTATCTGCCGGTCAAGGGGGATGGTCCTCTCTCGGCGGAGCTACCTACGTGAATCAGGATATAACAGGCCTTGAGCCCGATTAAACTAAGCTCGAGGCGTGCTGGTTGCCCAGCTTTCCTAGCTAACATTGCCGTTGCCACGTGTCTACTATGACTTTTTTGCTCCAGGTGGACGATTACTCTCAAGGTTTGTATCCACTGTGTTATCTGAATGACGGGTACGCATGTTGCCCTTTTCTCAAGTTTAACTCAGACGAGCTGTGTTTTAATGCACCTGTTTTTATCATCTGCACTTTGAACTTCACATTGAACTCTGAATAGATTTCTTCTCTCAGTTGAGTGAAGTGGGTTCCTTTTTTCTAAATTGTTACAATATACCTTACAAGTTATTAGTATGGTTAAGATACATAATGTTGTTGTGGTTGCTGTGCTCAGTCAGGGTTGACCAACTGATGTTTGATCGATACCTGACAAGTATTCTGATGTGGGGGAGGGGGGAGGGAATGGGGGATTGTGTTGTTTTTTGTTTTTCTTTCCAGTCGACTCGCTCTGTTTTATTTTTGTTTTCACGCTCACGCTCAGAACTCAATAGGACCTTAACAAGTGGATATGTATCTATTATGGTGTTCTACTCCAAATGAATTACATTCAGTCACACTGCAGCCTTTTTAGACTATGGCTCATTTGAACATATCGATCTGGAATATAGGGGGTCTCAATATACCGCATAAACACACAAGTGTACTAACGTGGCTAAAAAGGAAGGAAGTGGACCTTGCTTTACTGAGTGAAACGCACCTTTTATTGGCGGATAACGCAAATACATTTGACCATATGTAACCTGAGGTATACTAGTACCCAGGAGTTCTCTGGCCAGGTACTGCTAGCCTTGAAAAGGAAGTCCCGTGATACTTTGACCAAACTCACGTTTGGTCTCGTCAGCTGGCATTTACACTCCAGGTGATTACATTTGCAGAGGAGGTTGTGCTGCCCCACAGGTTTTTAAGGTATGAGCACTATAATTTGATAGATCTGTGCACCCTTGCCCACTTCCATTTATTGTTTATCATTTATCATTTATCCTATCTATTTTTTGTGTAGACGTGTTTTGTGTGGCCAACCATCCTGGTGTCTGGGAGCACAGTTGCTGGCTGGCAATTGGGAGCTTGAGGTGGGCGTGACATTTTAATTGTTAATTGATGCGTTTGTGTGGCACATTCAGTATTACATTGTGTTAACAATTGTTTGTATTTCTAGGCTGGACCGACACGGCGTGTAGGGCAGCCACTGTTTTTCCTCTTTTTAACTTCTCTGTGCGTCAAGTGATTTCCTTTTTAGAGTTTTAATTAGTTTCCATTTTTACCTCTGTGCCATCTGGCCGCTTTATTTTATTGTGTATTTTATCCAGCAGTGCAGTGATGTGTCCTATTTATTAGACGTGCTGTGTGTGTGCTCTATAGAGGTGCATTGCTGAGTTTGTGTGCAATATTCTTTTTAATTACTAGTAATGGTGGTCTAGATTGGTCCAGTTGGTTATGATCCCTTTTTAGTGTTTTTATTTAATAAAGTGTCAAATCTTGGGAATACAAAAACCTCTGTTGTACGCCTGTTCTTTTATTAGAAACCCTGTGTGGTCTGGGAACTCAGAACATAAATGTGTAACAATGAATGAGGGTCTCTCCCCTTAACAGAGAGTGGCGCAGTTTCTATATATTCAACCCTTAAGGTTACACATAACATAAGTTCTTCTTTTAGCACCAAGGCCTGTGCGGTAGCAATAATAGCGAAGTGAAATTTGAATATTAAACTGTTAGATGTGTGGTCTGATGCAGATGGTCGAATTACTATTGCTAAAATAGAATGTTCTAACCGGAAAATTGCGCTGCATACGCCCCTAATTTGTATGACGCTAACTTTTATGCTGTACTCACTGCAGCTATGCTGAAACTACCTGATTACTCATTAATAGTAGGAGCTGATTTTAATGCAGTTTGGGATCCATTGATTGATACTGTAGGTCCAATCACGCTGAAACCTCGGATCAGAAGCAAGCTACCACAGCCCTACAGGCCTGGGCCCTCATGCATCAACGTGTTCTACGCACAGATCTGTGCGTAACCCGTGCGTACGATCATTTCTAAGCAAAGAGTGGGATTCATCAATTTCGATTTGAACTTGACTTCGTGCGTACATCTACGCACATTTCAGACCTGGCGTACCTAGCTCCCAGTGGTAGAATATATTATTACAACAAGGAAATGAGCTTCTGTGCATAATAACACTGGATGTTCTGTATGAACCGTAGTTCATTATAGTTCATTGTAAGATAGCAACAGTAGTGTAATTATGGTCAAAACCCTATAAATAGCATTTGGGATAATAGATCTTTCTCTCAGAATGAATGCAGCATGTCATATATGTTACGATGAATTGAAAATGGGGGACCCTGATGTAAACAAGACGAAAGTCTTTCTCTGGTCTGCATCCCCTTAACAATTGTATGTATTGAGCTGTACTGTACTGTACCCATTCTGCAATCTGTTAATAAAGTTTTCATTCATTCATTCATTCATGGTTTATATAGCGTTATCGGAATATACGGGGTGTAGGCTACTGACTGACTGCGCTCCGCGTAGCTTGATTGATTGATTGATTGAAAAGTTTATTAACAGATTGCAGAATGGGTACAGTACAGTACAGCTCAGTACATACAATTGTTAATTGGGGATGCAGACCAACTTTTGTCTTGTTTACATCAGGGTCCCCCATTTTCAATTCATCATAAATCATAAAGCTCAACTCGTTATTATTTTGCGCACAGACCGCCGAAACACGGGAACGTTTTGATTATATTTAAAAGGCTTTACGTTAAACGAAACAAGTGGAATTTCGAAGCTGTAAGCAGAATAAGTCATATGAATATAGTGTTCTTCCCCCTTTTTACTGTACAAGAAAGAATAGAAAACGCATTGCAATGACTGATTGTAGTATGCCTCTAGAAATCATATGCAGCAGGTAGAAAATTGACGGGAGATCCATAGCGATTTGGAATAGAATTGAGGAGAACTTTAATCCGTGGGTATTAATCAAACAACACGGGAAAAGGCAGTCATATTCCAGCGCGGTCTTTATTAGCCGACAACAAAATAGATGCCTCTAAAAATCATATAGCCAATCGAACACAACTAATAAAGGCATTCATACAGCACGGTTATAATGACACACAACCAGCGCCAAACAGTGGTCAACGAACGGTCTTTATTAGTATTTTGAGCTGTCCAGGCAGAATTGCAGCAATGGTTTTAGGGAGCCGTTGATATCTGACATCACCGTTTACAAGTCCGCCTTTTATTTATCCCATAAATCATAATACGCGATAGTGTCTTCTTGGTTCGACAGCAGTGAATTCTCCGTGGAGTTTCTCGGAGTCCCGCTCGGGTCGGTCCATTATTTCACATCCCATGGGGGGTGTTTCCTCATTTTCATGACCATATATGGATAATCATGCACGAGCATTGACGGTAGAACAAAGTGGTATTCATCAACACGGAGGACCATAGAGCCTGCGTACGCACGTGTGATGAATGCCGACTTCCCTGTGCGTACGCTAGTTCTACATTCCGTGCTTACGTGTGGAAGTAGGTCAAGTTCAAAGTCCACGTTGATGCATGAGGGCCCAGGGTAATCGATATGTGGCGATTGCTCAATCCGCGAGAGATTATTCCTTTTTCTCGTTGAGATATAAGACCTTTTCCAGGATTGATTATGTTTTTTCTTCCCCACGTCTCTTTGATAGCTTTGATGTTGACTTATTGCCCACAGTGGCGTCGCGTGGGTAAAATAACAGGGGAAGCCAAAAAAAATTTATAAAAAAAAGAATTATTGAATATTTTTATTAATATTTTTATTTTTATTTTTTTAAGTCAAGCAGTCACCATGTACACTACAGTATGGCTCGGCGGCCAGTCAAACTTTCTTTTTATTTATTTAACAGATTGCAGAATGGGTACAATACAGTACGGCTCAATACACACAATTGTATAAGGGGATGCAGGCCAGAGAAAGACGTTTGTCTTGTTTACATCAGGGTCCCCCATTTTCAATTCATAGTGACATTTATGACATACAAGACATCATGACATTTATGGCATAGGGACATACATGACATACAGGTATTTAGTATGGTTACATTTGTGACATATACAATATTCAAATATACAGTACTGTTACCCATAGATCCTGACAGAGTATATGATGGGGAGAAGACTGTACATTAGGAGGGGGTGGGTGGGTGGGAGAGAAATATACATACGGCCGGGAGAGAATATGACGTCTAGAGTCTAGACAAACAAGACAAGACAAACGTATTTCTCTGGTCTGCATCCCCTTAACAATTGTGTGTATTGAGCCGTACTGTATTGTACCCATTCTGCAATCTGTTAAATAAAGTTTTCATTCATTCATTCATTCATTCACGTGTCTGTTGCGCGGCGCGCCCAGCCATCAGAGCGCTCCTACTGTAAAATGAGGAAACAGCCATTTCAGCCTCAGTTTTACTCGTTTATAAAAATGATTTAAAATGTTTATTAGCAACGCCAAGCTTTCAAACCCCGCCGCATCTGTGTGTGAAACCCTAATGGAACGCTGGGTACCTTTGACATTTATATCCGATATATTTTGGACCCACCGCTTGCTTTTAAGCAGTGCTTGATGGTGCACATTAACCTGGCTACTACGAGGAATAAGTGACTGCGTATTCCAGCCCCTGGCTTGCATTGCAGTCATGAAAGGGTCTACAAGCTTGCCTGATAACGTTAGTAACGTCCTTAGTCAGGCTGCTCAGTGCTTACCTGGTCAATAATGTGGTCCTCCTCTTGCCAGATAGATTTGTTAAATCATAATATCCACAGTGGTGTGCTCTGCTGGTCCTCAGTAAATGTCCCGCCGGCGAAAATAAGTTGCTATTAAAGTGCTAAATGTTAGATACACTAATAGAGGATTCGAACGTGCCCGCTCTGTTAATAACATTTTCAATCAATCCCGCGAGGGGATGACGTTCAGACGTGTTCTGACCTGCCCCGCCTCCAGGGGGGAAAATATGCTGAGTGCAAAGGGGAGGCCACACCCGTTTTAAACTTTTAGGGTGTGGCAGTCAGCTCGAATCTGATTGGCTAGGATCGGATTTGGACTCTAGATACATGAATCACATGCTGGAAGCCTGGGCCCTCATTCATCAATGTGTGCGTAGAACATGTTCTATTTCCACACGTAAGCACGGAATGTAGAACTAGTGTACGCACAGGGAAGTCGGGATTCATCACACGTGCGTACGCAGGCTCTACGCACACCTGTCATGATGAATCCCACCTTGGCTCTGCGCCGCGGCTTGTGGACGCTTTCACGTATTTGCATACCAGAAACGCCCCGATTAACCATATACGGTAATGGAATACACCCATGAAATGTGGAAAAATGGACTAAGCCGAGGGAAGCGTGTCATGAGACAGGCTGACAGACGTGTACACTTACGGTGATGTCGGATATGATATCTATTAACCATTGCTGCCTGGGCAGCGCAAACACTAATAAATACCGCGCTGGAATATGACTGCCTTTTCCCGTGTTGTTTGATTAATACCCAGGGATTAAAGTTCTCCTCAATTTTATTCCAAATCGCGATGGATCTCCCGTCAATTTTCTACCTGCTGCATATGATTTCTAGAGGCATACTACAATCTATTTTGATGTCAGTATTGGGTAGCCTATATAAACAATAATAGAGAGCATATACAAGAACAATGAATCTCACTGCATGTATGATGTAGCCTGCCTTTCAATACATGAACTTGAATTCCATCATGTTTGTGTGCGGGACTCACAAGGCTGTTGTCACAATGGGTGGTACCGGTACAGTAATAATTACAGTCCACACAATATCACGATCCATGCCATAGCCTATGTTCTATTAGGACATGATCTGTGACGACAAATGTTCTAGAATGTTTGAAGATATCATACTCTGACAGCATGCCTATGATCAACAAAAACGCGAACTTGAATCCCATCATATACATAGTCTGTCCACTATCTGGTGTCATTGCAATGCGTTTTCTATTCTTTCTTATACAGTAAAAAGGGGGAAGAACACTATATTCATATGACTTGTATTCTGCTTACAGCTTCGAAATTCCACTTGTTTCGTTTAACGTAAAGCCTTTTAAATATAATCAAAACGTTCCCGTGTTTCTGCGGTCTGCGCAAAATAATAACGAGTTGAGCTTTATGATTTATGATGAATTGAAAATGGGGGACCCTGATGTAAACAAGACGAAAGTTGGTCTGCATCCCCAATTAACAATTGTATGTACTGAGCTGTACTGTACTGTAGCCATTCTGCAATCTGTTAATAAACTTTTCAATCAATCAATCAATCAAGCTACGCGGAGCGCAGTCAGTCAGTAGCCTACACCCCGTATATTCCGATAACGCTATATAAACCATGCTGCATTCATTCTGAGAGAAAGATCTATTATTCCAAATGCTATTTATAGGGTTTTGACCATAATTACACTACTGTTGCTATTTTACAATGAACTATAATGAACTACGGTTCGTACAGAACATGCCAGTGTTATTATGCACAGAAGCTCATTTCCTTGTTGTAATAATATATTCTACCACTGGGCGCCAGGTACGCCTGGTCTGACCTGTGCGTAGATGTAAGCACGGAGTCAAGTTCAAGTTCGAAATTGATGAATCCCACTCTTTGCTTAGAAATGATCGTACGCACAGGGTAAGCACAGATCTGTGCGTAGAACACGTTGATGAATGAGGGCCCTGGAGAAAGAGACCTACCCCCTGCCTCCTCTCTATAGCTGCAGTGAGCATAGTGAGGCTGACAGTGTGTTAGAGGGAGTGAGAAGGAGAAGAGGGAGACATTTAAAAAAAATTAAAAAATTATGTAAAAAGAATGTAAACTACACTTTGACTGCCGGGACACGTCTTTTCACGTCTTTGCTGGCCATGCTAAAGTTGCCGGGGGACGCTGTACAGCGTCCTTATATCAATATTTCAAAAATCTGTGATCGGATTCATATTCCCCCTCCGCTGGCCTGAGATCCACCAGCAGGACCCACTGAGCTCTCTGGCGGTTCAGGAGCGCCATCTGGTGGCCGATCGGCGCAATCGCCACACAGGATATTGAATAGAGGTTGTCATGACGACCGTAGTACTTCCGGGCGCTCGCTATGGTTCATGGGACTCTGGCTCGTCACGCTACACGGTGATCGATTGGCAATAACTCGATAAACAACATGATTTGGACGTATATACCATTATACAAGCTGGAGATGGACCGGGTAAAAATATATCCCATAATGATAAAATTTCTACTCGACGATGATCGCCCAACGGCGCGCAGAGACTGGGGTGAGTTTTAGCGTGTAACGTTACCGTCTTAGATACTAACTGCTATTATCAACATTTGACCCACATTAGATGATTGGTATAACGCTGCCCACGGAATTATAAACGCCCCCTCGCCCATCCGGTCAACATCAGATGACGTGTAGTAACTTCTAGAAGTACGTCTAGTTGGAATTTTTTATATCGCGCTGATTGCCATCAAACTGTATTTCATCATCAATATAATGCATTTGGGGCTATATATCACGTTCTGGAGAAAGCTGCAGAAAGAGATGAAAACATACTTATACATTAGACCATACTTTACTATGAATATGTGAATGAAAAAGTTTAACGTTGCTACACAATGAACAATACATATAGGACTTTGAATGGGCCCTAATAATGGCAATGTAGCAATAGAATTAAAAAAGTTATAGCCCTGCAAAGAAGGGGACTTTCTCCATAGACAAATAGCGCTGGCAATCTATGGTATATCATTAATTTAACCCAAGGCAACCAAAGTGTTAAAATTTTAAACGTCTCTCCAAGCTGGTGAAATTGGAAAAGCTTCATGCCACGTTGATCTCTTCATTGCAGCACAACTACTCTAGTCAACTGGAGCTTCAAATGAAGGTAGTGAAAAAAAAGATTAACTCCATTTTAAGACAACAATCTGAATTTCAGATGCACAGAACAAGACAGCACTACTACTTTCATGGCTCCAGGCGATTGTGGATATGCAACGGGGCAAGGCTCCCGGATGGGACGGCATTCCACTGAACTCTATCTTGCATTCTGGGATGTACTCTGTCCCTTATTACTCGCAATGATTTTACACTCAATCAAAGAGGGCAATTTTTCCAGAGACGTCAATATGGCGCTTATATCTGTTTTACTCAAGAAAGATAAGGACCCCACCGAATGTGGCAGCTACAGGCCCCTAAGTCTTCTCTGAGCCGATCTTAAGCTATATGCCAAGGTTCTAGCCACCCGACTTCAAAAGCATATAACATCTCTAGTTCACCCTGATCAGACCGGCTTCATAAGAGGCCGCCTGGTTACTGACAACATCAGCCGGTTACTGCACGTGATTGATGCCAGCAAGGATGTTGCAGTTCCTACAGTGGTCATGTCCTTGGATGCAATGAAGGCATTTGACAGATTGGAGTGGTCTTACTTGTGGGCAGTTCTTAGAAGGATGGGGTTGGGTGAGGGTTTCATTCATATGATCAAAGTTCTCTACACAGGGCCTTCGGCCATGATCTTAACAGGGAAGTTCTGCTTGCCACTCTTCTCTGTCTCGTGCTCTTCCAGACAGGGTTGTCCTTTTAGTCCCGGACTTTTCGCCTTATCCCTCGAACCTCTAGCTCAATACATAAGACAATCCCAAACTATATCTCCTGTTTCAATTCAGGGCACACATCACCATATCAGCTTATACACAGATGATGTACTCCTGTTTATGCAGAATCCCTCCGTCTCTCTACCTCATCTGCTCAGCGTGATAGATGAAGATCAACTGGCCAAAGTCTGCTTTTTTTCCACTTAATGAGCCTGCGAAGGCTACCATCCTACCTGCAAACATACTTATGGTGGAGCACTTTAAATGTCTCTGGATTTAAATATTCCCCACTATTAGCCAGACGGTAAGGTATAATTACTCCAGCTTGGGTGACAGGATTACGAATGACATCAACAGATGGTCCAAATAAAAAAAATGCATTACAAGCCTGTGCGTCAATAATTCAAATTAATATTTTACCCAGAATACATTTTATCAGCTCAATGCTCCCGTTACCTCCTCCTGTTGGTTACTGGCAGAAATTGCACTCTGCCTCATATAAATTCATTTGGAACAATAAACGCCCGCGCTTGAAGAGATCAACTGCTCAAAGAAGTAAACTTGATGGAGGCTTAGCATTTCCAGACTTTAAATATTATTTTCAAGCTTTATCTCTGAGACCTCTGACCACTTGGTTTGACGCTCAAGCAGCCGTGTCTTGGCGACCATTGGAGTAGAAGATGGTGTCCCCACATAGACTTCAGGATATTGTGTATACCAACATATCAATTAAGCAATGCAAATTACGATTTGGCCCTCTTATCACACATGTGATCCAGACTTGGCATGACACCCAGAAAGTGGGGACTAACCGCCATCAATGGCACACGCATTCCCCTCTATTCAATAACAATCTCCTCCTTATTGAACAACCTATTAGGTACCCTAGGTGGGAAAAGAAAGGCATCCACACGTTGGGGGATATCTTCGATAACTCTGGTCTCCGCTCTTTCCAGGATCTATCCAACAGATATGATCTCCCCGGTACCTCCTTTTTCTTCTATTTACAAATAAGAGCAGCTCTGAAGGCTCATGGCGTTCCATGTGACGTTCCACTAGTGCATCACCGCTTTCACAAATTATTTTATGACAAAGAGAAATCGAGAGGCTTCGTTTCTGACTTTTATCGCCATTTAGTTATGTCCTCGTATAAATACCTCCCCCTGGATACGATTTGTAGAAAGGATGTCCCGGAGTTGGATGTAGATTTTGATTGGGATGCAGTCTGGGAAAATGTTCGATTATCCTCAGCAAACCCAGATCACCAACAGATTCATCAACATTTTGTTCACAGGACTTATTTGACCCCCAGACGATTGAATCTAATGGGTCTCAGACCTGACTCTCGATTTACCTTATGTCCAAACGATGCCACCGGAACATTTATGCATATGTACTGGGAATGTCCCCCTGTTGAGCTCTTTTGGGAAAATGTTACCTCCCAGCTATCAGATATTTTCTCTCTGACCATACCTGTTATGCCTTCTGTATTGTTATTGAATGATGTTTCTCAATTACCGACCTCTATACATGTGAAGAGACTCATTCTAGCCGGCCTCACAGGCGCCAAAAAGTTTATTGCCTCGAGATGGATACACCCAGATAAATTATGCCCGAAGGTATGGATTCTCACTTATCTTGATGTGATGTGATGTTATAGGGGTTAATGAGTCGAATATCGCAATCTGGTTGGCAGCCAGTGGCGGCCCGTGGGTGCTTCGCCACTAGGGGCGCTATACCAAACATTTTGCAAACATGTACAGTACCACGCAACAGACTCATGGCAAGACGTGAGCGATTCGACTCACGCTCACGGCAATGAATCGGCTCTTATGAACGAGTCGCTCAGCTGTTACTACAACAACACACAACCAGTCAAATAAAGTATAGTCTAGACTCTAATTCACAACTTGAAACACAATATATAAATAGAAAAGTTAGAAACAAAACTCGCCCCGTCTCCAAACACAGGCAGATCTCTCCCTCTCTCCTTCTCTCTCTCACACACAGCGCGACGTGGAATCAATTCGTTACACAATCAGACCTATTATATACCAAGAATAACTTCAGTATGAGTACAGGGCTGTACACATATTTTGCATATTGTTAAACGAGCCAAGGCTAGCTATTAAACTATCGATATGAATCGAAAATCTGGGACCCTGATGTAAACAAGACAAACGTCTTTCTCTGGTCTGCATCCCCTTAACAATTGTGTGTATTGAGCCGTACTGTATTGTACCCATTCTGCAATCTGTTAATAAAGTTCTCATTCATTCATTCATTCAAACATAGACGATATTGAACAAGCCATAATCCACGTATTTTCAATCCAAACGCGCGAGAGAGAGAGAGAGAGACTCACTGTTTAGTTGACACGTCCAGGGCAGGAGGGCTTGCCTTGATAAAGTAGAGTATCACTGTTGATGTATTCCAGACCACTGTCCACTGTGTCCAGACTGCATCCGCCATATAGCTTGTTAGCCAAGTGTTAGCTTGTTAGCAGCACCACACAACAGTCACAAGTACTTCATTCCTTTGTCCATTTCCGCTCGAACAGACTGCAAACTACCTGGCGTTCTATCGCCATGCTCTAAGACAAACTCTAACCTTAACCAACTTTGAAAGAGTGCCTAAGCTTAACAGTCTAAAGAACTTGCAGTCACGGCACGCTCTAAGACAAACAACCTAGGACCAACCTAGGAACCAACCTACTAAGCTAGAATTGGAACATTAGAAATTGGATTCGGCCAATCAGAGATCGTCTCTGTGAAATTCTGCTACGGAAAAAAATACTGGCGTCGGCCAATCAGAGAGCGTCTACGCGAAATGCGGCTACAGAAATTCTTGACGCTACTGGCTAGATCGCTTCAAATCGCGCCCGGATTCCAACATAATAGTCATATTTCAACGCACAACGCGTTATGCACTGATTGGCTGTGACGGATACAGCGATCAAACTGTGACGCGCACTCAGAGCGATATCGCGTCTAGCCCGGGCAGAGAAATACGAAAAAATAAAAAAAATAAAAAAAACGTGATGTCACTTCCTGCTCAGGAAAACAAGTGTTTTTTTATTTGAGATAATAACGTTATATTGTGCATTGGAAATACAAACATACTTAAAATTAGTAAATATTATTCATTTTAAACATGTTTATATTATTTATAGGGCTATAAAACAAAAAACGAAAAAGTTTTATTTTCTTCTTCTGTGATTTAACAGCAGGTGGGTCGGCGCCCTTGCGCCCCTAGTGGCAGAGCCGCCACTGTTGGCAGCTGTTGCAAAGATAAAAGAGCGCATATTATTATATTATTATTTTTATTATGTCAATTTATTGTCATTATTGTTATTATTATTACTACTGTTATGTGAAGTCCTGTCTATTATTGTTGTTTATTATTATTATTACTGTACTGTGTTGTGTCTTGTTATGAAAAAAAAGAAAAGCAATACAAATATTTGATTAAAAAAAAATGATTACAAAAGGTCCTTTGCGCTATATATATATATATATATATATATTGTTCCTAAAATTGCTGCACTTTGTTAAAAATTGCATTGATATGTTGGTCTGTGTAGTAGCTAATACAGGATTTTGCTGCTTAAACGTATGTATAATGTATATCCATTGATTCACTCGTATACCAACATTCATTTGAATTGAAACATTTTGCTTTTTGCATCAAATATTGATATGCGATTAAAATGAGATTTATTTCGATTAATTAACTATAAAGTCTCGAATTAATTCGATTAACATTTTTAATCAAGTCCCACCACTAGTATATATGTGTGTGTGTTTGTGGTATATCTAACATATGTGTGTGTTTATGCACCGTTTAGGCCGTGCTGCATTACTCCATCGCTGGGTCAATGGAGTCCGCCAGGACCACTATAAATACCCATAGATCATAACTCCTCTCTTGTTGCATATAACTGATCCATGAGCGTATGGATTGTCTTTGGCCCATAACATTATATCTAAACGTCCACTGAGACAATATAATATCCCACAGGCCTGGCTATCTGTCACTTTTACTGTTGGTGGACGACGCGTTCAGAAGACAGGAGATTGATATTGGTTGATTCAATTAATATAGATCATAGTTTGAAGTATTACATTTGTCCAGTTGGATCTGGCACTGCAGGCTGCCAAAGAATACCAGAGAGAGAGAGAGAGAGAGAGAGAGAGAGAGAGAGAGAGAGAGAGAGAGAGAGAGAGAGAGAGAGAGAGAGAGAGAGAGAGAGAGAGAGAGAGAGAGAGAGAGAGAGAGAGAGAGAGAGAAGAGAGAGAGAGAGAGAGAGAGGGAGAGGGAGAGGGGGAGGGGGAGGGGGAGGGGGAGGGAGAGGGAGAGGGAGGGGGAGGGAGAGAGAGGGAGAAAGAGAGATTGAAAGATCTGTAACTGGATTAGTTGTCTTTTAACTTTGACTGGTAATGAAAACGTGGTAGTTTCCATGTCGCCTTTGGTTTACTACAAGCCATGTAAAACTCACTATATTGTTTCTGGAGTGAGCAGGGCATCAGGGTTCAGAGCAGGGGTCAGGGTTTAGAGCAGGGGGTCAGGGTTCCTGCGCTGAAAGGAAATCTTCTGTTTTCATTGAGATGAATCCCTTTAATCCCTTTAAAGGGACTCAGCCTCTTCAGAGCCACCGATACAGAGAGTTGTGATCAGTTTGTACTTCAGGAGTACACTATGTTATCAACTCTTCTTTAAAGACACATCAAAATAGATGTTTATGTTCTTTTATCACATATGTCTTGCACTAATAGTCACATATACAGCAGTATCTGTCCCAACAATGACAAAAGGTTATTCTGTAGGGATTCTTAATGGTATTTTAGAGTTTGTAACTAAATTGAACAAATGTTAGCTTGCTAGCTAACGTTACTAATGTTGCGTAACGTTGCTAACGTACACTTCCTAGCTAATGGGTCGCCCGCAATGCACATTCAGCGCTATTGGCTACTGTAAACACCACCAGCTATTTTACAGGAAACACATAAATATGTGGAATCAAATAGCATTCTGCTAGCTGTTTCATGGGGACTTTAACCTCTTAAGGTTCAGCGGCCCTCATATGGGCCACCACGCATGCTTCCGCATGTCGCTGCACTTTGCCCTCGTCTGCCGGCTCCAAGCTGCATTTTTGCCGTGCAACCAATACATTGTTGGAAAGTTGAATTTGCCGCCTTTCAATCAGCACCACACTCAACCTGTTGCGTGCTTCGGGTCTCGAGTGACAAGACGATGTAACTTTGTTATATAAATGCAGCCCATTCCATTTCCAGACATTTAGAATTGATTTTTAAACTGGGGAGATGACATTGATCAGGGAGATATATTTTTTTTATCTACTTTTTCTCCCCATTTTCTATTTTTCTCCCATCCCAATTTCGTGTTGTCCAATTCTACCCTCCCCTGTCTCGAACGTTGTTAGACCATGCCTCCCACTGGTCGGCTGCAATGTGGACGAAGCCTTGCATCACGTGTCCCCTCCGGTACACGAGGAGGCAGCTGTCGCATCTTTTCACCTGCACAGCGCAATCTCTCAGTGGCGAGGAGTAACGCATGGGAGGCTCACGCTGCCCCCGATACTTCCTGATTCTGGTGTACAGGCGCACCAACCGACCTGTAGGAGTCGCTGTCCACAACGTCCGATCCCCACCCACCGGCTTTCCCACCCCCTAATACTGCCAATTGTATTAGTATGAACGACCAGCCAAGCCGGAACCAACGCCGAGAGCTGGGCTCGAACCCAGCATCTCCTGCGTTAGTGGCGAGCGCCTTGCCCACTGCGCCACTTAGCCGCCCTGATCAGGGAGATTTGAAGGATGACTCGGGAAGAGAGAGGCGGTTGCACTACGATTGAAAAAAACAATATTGAGTAAACACTGCTGCCACTTAACAAAACTGCTGTGGCCAAACTCTATCTTGGTATGGCTCTGGCCTTGCTAACCGCCTGTCTATTGTTCTATAGGAGAGGAGATCCGCTGTTATACCCTGCTATTGTCCCAGCAGCTAAAACCATTGAATACGAACCTGTTCCCTTGCTATTGTCTCCTCTTTCAGCAATGAACCTGAGATGTAATCGGAACAGGAAGTGATGCTAATTTACCGCTCGGATTAAATACTTGAATGGGGTTGTAAGTTTAATGAGCGTTGAGGAGTAACTTATTACTTGTAATGGTATTACAGTAATCTAATTTCAATCTAATTAAAATCTGTTTCATCCATCACAGTCACTGATAGAAACATTCTAATTCATGAGATTACTCAACACTCATACAAATTAGAGCATGAGGATGATATATATTATATTATATCATCAATATCATATTTTATTCAGAAGTAGAAATCTAACCTGAAAGTCACTGAGAGTAATTAGATTACATTACAGGGTTTCAGTATTCCAGTGGATTATGTTACAGATTATAATTTGTTAGGATTGAGGGTAGTGAGGGAAGGAGAGTAGAACCCAATTTGCAGGAAAGGAATGGAAGGAGGCAGAGATGGCAGGATACGTGTAGATAAAGACTTTACTGGGACAACTACACGATACAAAAAAGAACATAAACGGCACAGCCGAGCTGGCACTAATAACAGCGAACTGAACTGTGAACACGGAAAATAAAAGTCAACGAAACGAAACACTAACAACACTTACTGTAATGTACTCGAGGAGACACGGACACGACTTAGCTTGTAGACGTGTAGTTTATTTCTGATAGACAGTCGCGACCTACGGCAACTCCGTTGGGCCGCGACGGATGCAGAAAGCAAATCACATCAGTGTGTTAGTGTGGTGTAGTGAGATAACACACAGTATGTTACATCTCCCTTCTTTTAGCAAAAAACAATACACAATAACACATGCATGGATTTCCACACCAAACGTTTTAATCAAAACTGCTTGTTTATTTTAAATTATTTCACACTAACTAGATAATCAGACTTTAATTAGAAACAGACTATCCAACTGTAGTACTATAATGACTATAACAATTAACAAAATAACAGTCACTGTGAGAACTTTACTTTAGCTAATGACTTTGCCAATAACCTGAAAATGAGTGTACTTAAAGTGCAAACAGAACAGTCAATTATAGATTCAGTCCATGGCATAATTCACTTAAAGATTGAGTCTATCTGGAGGTTTAACAACTCAGCCCCGCCTAGTAACATTCAGTCCAGGTGGCTGGGCTCGGGTGGGGCTCGGAGGCGGTTTGGGTGGGGAGTGGGGTATTCTAGGAAGAGCTGGAGGTTGTAACTCCTTGGCGGGTGGGCCTAATGTTTCAGTCCACGGTTCTTCCTGTACCCAGCGGCGAGGATGGTTAGCGGCTGGAGTGCTCATGCGAAGATGTTGACTGTTGCGGCAGTACTCTCTATCTCCACAGTCCACAACATAGGAGCGCGGAGCACTGTGGGGTTTCACTATTACTCCAGGGGACCACTTGTCGTTGCCAGGATGCGGCTGCGGCATCCCCAGGCTGAAGAGCAACACAAGAATTGCCTGCTCTCTTTTGGTCGTAGTAGAACTTTTGAATGTCTTTGCTCGTGTCCAGCAGACGCTTGACTTTGTGGGGGTCATATCCTCTTGGTGCAAGTAGCTCACGAGCAGCAGGCAGCTTATCACGTGGCCTCCTGCCCATGAGTAGCTGAGCTGGCGACAATCCTACTGTCTCTAGTGGAGTTGTCCTGTAATCCATCAGCGCAAGGTGTTTGTCTGGTGCCTTGCACCAAAGCCTCTTCACAGTTTGCACTGCCCGCTCTGCTTCACCATTTGAGTGTGGCGTGTGTGGTGAAGATGTTTTGTGTGATATTCCATAGCTCTTGCAGAAGTCCTTAAATTCCTCTGAGGAGTATTGTGGACCGTTGTCTGTGCGAAGAGTGGCAGGGATGCCATGTCTGCAGAACTGAGCTTTCAGAGTCTCTATTGTGGTGCGGCTTCGCATGTCTTTCAGTACATCTACTTTAATGAATTTTGAGTAGTAATCCACAAGTAGGATGTACTGCTTGCCTTCGAACTCGAACAGATCTGATGCTACCTCTTAAAATGGCAGCTCTGGTGTTTCAGTTGGTTTGAGGGGTTGTCTGGGCAGTTTGTTTTGAAAGTCTGCACACTTGCTACAGTTTCTGACCATTTCTTCAATTTCTGCACTCATGCCTGGCCAGTATAGCACTTCACATGCCCGCTGTTTGCTTTTCACCATGCCTAGGTGAGACTGGTGTATGAGCTTTCGCATGTGCTCACGCATGGTGGGGGGAACCACTATACGCAGTCCTTTTTTTTTATCCACTTTCTCTCCCATTTTCTATTTTTCTCCCATCCCAATTTTCATATCGTCCAATTCAACCCTATCAGGAGGCATCCTGTTCGAGCCCAGTCTCCAGCATTCGTTGCGAGCTCCTTGCCCACTGCGCCACGTAGCCGCCCCCACTATACGCAGTCCTTTATAGATGATTCCATCAGACAGCACCAGCTGACTTCTTGAGTCCCAATATGGCTGAACATGAATGGGCACTTCCCGTCTGTGTTCAGGCCAGCCGTGGTGAATTGTTTGCTGGAGACCGATTAGTTCTTCTTTTGTGCTGTCTTGCAGCTCTGTTTACTTCTGGTCACTTACTGCAACATAGTTGAGCATGGAGACACACTCTAGTCCGCTTAACTCAGGTGTGCTCTCTGGGAGCTGTGCTCTTGATAGTGTGTTGGGCAACTCCATGTCTTTCCCTCTTCTGTACTTGATTGTCAAGTCGTACCACTGCAGCGAGAGACGCATTCTCTGGATGCGCATGGGAGTGGCCAGCAGTGATTTTTTTTTAAATATCTTCGAGTGGCTTGTGGTCATTTTACACTGTGACATGTGCTCCAAATATGTAGTTGTGAAACTTGATGCATGCGTGCACAATGGAGAGCATCTCCTTCTCAATTTGCGCATAACGCGTCTCTGCGTCAGTCAGTGACCTCAAGGAGAATGCTATGGGATGACCGTCCTGGAGTAGGACAGCTCCTAATCCACTGCTGCTTGCATCACTGTGTATTTCAACAGGCTTTGCAGGATCAAAAAACGTCAGCACTGGAGGATGCGTGCACAACTCCCTGAGCCTGTCAAAGGCTTGCTGCTGAGCTGGCTGCCATGCAAACTCCAAGTCATTTTTGAGAAGCTGACGCAGCGGGGCATCCACTTCACTGAGGTTCGGTATGAACTTTGACAAATATGTTACAAAGCCCACAAAGCGTTTGACACCTTCTTTGTTCTTTCGGTGGCGTCATGTACCAAACCGCTTCCACTTTTGCGGGGTCTGGCTGTAGACCAGCAGCTGTTATCAGATGTCCCACATACGGCACTGATGCTTGGCGGATGTGACATTTGTGGAAGTTGAGTCTCAGATTGTAACTTGTAGCTCTTTCCGCCACTCTGCGGAGGATTGCATCGTGCTCCTGGACTGTGGGGGCTGCTATTAGGATATCATCCATGACACTTATTGCTCCAGCTATGCCCTCAAGCATCTCAACCATGATGCGCTGGAAGATTTCTGGGGCGCATTTTATCCCGAATGGGAGTCTCAGCCATCTAAACCTTCCTATCAGAGTATTAAAGGTTGTTAGAAAGGATGAGGCTTCATCCAGCTCTATCTGCAAAAATCCTGATTTAGCATCTAACACTGAGAATACTTTAGCATTAGGTATTCTTGAAACTACCTCCTCTACGGTGCGCATTGGGTGGTGTTCCCTTTTTATGACCGGATTTAAATCACTTGGATCTATGCAGATTCTTATCTTGCCGTTACGGACTACGGCTACCATAGAGCTAACCCATTCTGTGGGCTGTTCAACTTTGGTGATGAAACCATCTTTCTCCATCTCATGTAGCTTTTCTACTATCTTTTCTCTGAGCGCAGCTGGCTGTCGACGGACAGCATGGACCACACCCTTTGCATCTTCATCCAGTTTGATGGTGTATTTTCCTGGCAGGGTGCCTGTGGTACGTTGTAGCTCTGAGCACATTCTCCTGCGCTATGTCTACTATTTCAAATTCGGCGCTCACTTCACACTTTTTGTATGCCATCTGTAGATCAACTGCAGCTACAGGCTTAATCTTACGATTGGTATAAGTGCATTAGTGCATTAGTGACTGATAGCTGTCTACTGTTATGGCACTTTTCCACTGCATGGTACCTACTCTACTCTACTCTACTCTACTCTACTCTACTCTACTCTACTCTACTCTACTCTACTCTACTCTACTCTACTCTACTCTACTCTACTCTACTCTACTCTACTCGCTTTAGGTACCTGGTACTTCGTTCCTTTTCCACTGCAGGTACTAAAATAAAGTACTCAGTTTGTCTCCGTGTGGGGAGGCGGGGCTGCTGCTGCTGGTGTACAGCTGAGAGCTCCATAGCTCTGTGAGAGCTCCAGCATAGCTATGTCCGTGAGCTAGTAGGCGCAAGCCAGAGTAAAACAGTTTTCAATCAATCAATCAATAACAACATTAACGAGACTCTCGTTGTGTCTATTCTGCTAACGCTAACGTTACCTCTCATTGTGTCTATTCTACAAGCGTTAACGTTAGCTAGGCTGTCTATGCTAACGTTAACGTTAGCATTAGGCTAACAAGCTGTAACGTTACCAGTCGCGTCTATTTGCTAACGTTAGCATTAGGTAATAACCGGTTTAAAATGGATGGTGATTACCTCACGTTGTGTCTATTCTACTAGCATTAACGTTACTCATACAAACAATCAATAGCGAGTTATATTGATCACGCTATGTACGATAGCCATGCTAAAACGCTAGCACAACATAAGCTTAAGCCTTAACAAGTCAGCGATCTTTTTGCGAGACTAAACTCTCCGCTCGGTGGCAAATTGTGTTGATGTCGGTTTTGTTTCATCAATAAATGAGGCAGAATACACAGTGACTGTATCCTTTTTTATTGCACTTGTTTCGTGCTGCAAACATACATATGACATTCTACGCGAGCCATTCAAGATGGCGGCTTTCTGTTTTTGTTCAGACTCTCCAAACAGTGACGCGTCTCTCTTCTGTTCTGACCAATCAGTGGTCTGCAGTTTTTCATGTGACTTTTGTGGTACCAGTTCTACTCGCTTGGCTCGCGCTAAGAACCTCGACAGAGCAGGGACTAAAAAAGTACCCAAAAAGTACCGAAAAAGTACCTGGTACCAGGTACTTTGGTAATGGAAAACCGAAAATACCGAGTAGAGTAGAGTAGAGTAGGTACCATGCAGTGGAAAAGCGCCATTAGTATATTACACTTAGCGCCTGTGTCGATCCTAAACGGCACTTGCTGAGACAGTATTTTTAGGTCTACTGTCCATTTATCCTTCACCGGGTTATCTGTCTGTGCTAGATTTATGTTCAGAATTTCGTCATCCTAATCTGACTCAACACTCACAGAGCTAACTGCATGCCTGCGACACACTGCCATCCAGTGGTTGGGTTTGTGACAGTAGGAACACTCTGAGCCTTTAGCTGGGCACCTCCCCATGTTCCACTTGTGCTGGGGGTCCCTCCCACAGCTTGCGCAGTTTCCCTGTTGGTTTTCCGGAGCCTTCCTCTGATACACAGGTTTTGTCTGTCCCTCGTTGTACATTCTCTTATTTTGGTATTTTGGCTTAACAGATACTGCTGAGACTTGTGAATCCTCTTCTCAACAGACACAATTTGTATCTGTTTCTGTGACAATTCAAAAGGCTGGGGAATTTCTATAGCTTTAGGTAGTGTTAGCACCTCCCCTTTATCTAATAGTTGTTCTTGGACCCGTTTTTCTCAAACTCCCGCGATGATTCCATCGACCAGCATGTCGTCGGGGTTGGGGTACTCCATGAGAATGAGTCTCAAATCCTTAATAAAGTTGTCGAAACCTTCACTTGGTCCTTGCTTCCTTTGCCTGAAACGGTGCCTGGCTATCCGCTTGTTTTTTCTTGGCCTGATGTAGCTGGCAAACTTATCCAGCACTTTAGACGGATCTGCTTTCTCGCCCTCAGCCCAGGCTAACGTCTTGTATATTTATCTGCCTTGCTCGCCGACCCACGTACCTAGCCAGCCGGCTCGCTTCTTAGCTGTTAGCTCCGAGAGCTGACCCTCAAAGACGAACTCGACGTGACTTCTGAATCTCCCAAACTCCTGATACAAATCAGGAGCCTCCCAGTCGATCTTGGGGTGTTCAAAGTGCGAATATGCCATGTTCTCTTATTTTATTTTTGCTTCTGACACCATGTAATGTACTCGAGCAGACATGGACACGACTTAGCTTGTAGACGTGTAGTTTATTGCTGATAGACAGTCGCGACCTATGGCAACTCCGTTGGGCCGCGACGGATGCAGAAAGCGAATCACATCAGTGTGTTAGTGTGGTGTAGTGAGATAACACACAGTATGTTACACTTACTTAGGACGAATAACAACAGTGCACGACGACATGGACAGGAACAAGGGGTAACCGGAGGTATGACGCCACAACGAGGTGAGGACAAACCACACGTAAATACAACACTAATTATAATTGGTAACAGCTGGCGCCAGTCCAAAACACAGAATATTCTACAGTCGGATCCAATAATAGGGACAGCGTTTCAACATTCGCCTAATTACTTTTATAAAAGACAAGCGAATTTATCCAACCTATTAGTTAAAACCGACTTGCCCGTAAGGAAACCTACAAATTTTTTGTCTAATATCCCTGATGGAAATTTTCCTTGTCAAGCCTGTGTACAGTGTCAAGGCATGATCAAAGAGAAATTTTACACGCACCCGAAAACGAACAAAAAAATACCTGTTAAAGGGCGTATCACGTGTAATTCATCCAATCTTGTGTATCTACTAAAATGCCTGTGTGATTTTTCTTATGTGGGGAAGACAACCAGAGCCTTCAAAACAAGAATCAGTGAACGTAAGTGTTCAGTGAGAAATTCAGATATAAAGTCGTCAGTAGCTAGACACTTTTCCAGGTGTAAACATACCGTTAACGATCTCAGATACATGGGACTTGAGTTAGTCCACAGGCCCGCGAGAGGGGGAGACAGACATAAGTTACTGTTACAACGGGAATGTTATTATATTCACCTGTTTGATAGCATAGAACCTAGAGGAATGAATGAAGAGAACGTTTTAACCTGTTTCCTTTAAGTACCTTTTATCTATAAGATTATGGTTTAATCCAAGTGGTTGTTTTCATGCAAGAGGTATGTTTATCCTTTGATGCTTAATAGAAAAAAGAAAAAAGTATGTACATAAGTATAGGGGCATAATTAGCCCTATAAACTACGGGCATGTTACATAGCAAGTTTCTGGTATGGTAATGTAATGCAATTTTAGCTTTTGCTTTTGTGTTTTTTATATATGTTTATAAGTTGTATATTTGTATAATTTTTATTTACTAACAGACTCTATTTTGATAGGTCTTTTCTTTTGTCATTGAGGACCAATAGACTCAGGCACACCTGCGCCGTGATGTCATTTCCTGCCAAGTCATTAACCACCTGTGTATATAACCATTATCTTGACTGCAAGTGCACTGCAAGCTATAACACTGAAGAAGGAATATGTAATTCCGAAACATGTTTGTTTCAGGCTGCCATTAAATTTTGAACCTGAGAGTGCTGGTCTGGCTTCACTGCTTCTTTTATATCTTCTCATCACAGCCCCAGAGAGGGCTGGGCCTGGGATTGTTACAATAATTGTATAAAAGTAGAGGACAAGCGAGCATTAGATTGAGATGGTGTATGCTACATTGCTACATTAATGGACCTTCTCTCCTGTGTCTCCCTCTCGGCCTTCCTACTGTCTCAATAAAGAACCTTCTATCCTGTGTCTCCCTCTCGGCCTTCCTACTGTCTCAATAAAGAACCGTCTCTCCTGTGTCTCTCCTACTATGTCTCCCTCTCAGCCTTCCTACTGTCTCAATATAGAACCTTCTCTCCTGTGTCTCCCTATCGACCTTCCTACTGTCTCAATAAAGAACCTTCTCTCCTGTGTCTCCCTCTCAGCCTTCCTACTGTCTCAATAAAGAACCGTCTCTCCTGTGTCTCCCCTACTCTGTCTCCCTCTCAGCCTTCCTACTGTCTCAATAAAGAACCGTCTCTCCTGTGTCTCCCTCTCAGCCTTCCTACTGTCTCAATAAAGAACCGTCTTTCCTGTCTCCCCTACTCTGTCTCCCTCTCAGCCTTCCTACTGTCTCAATAAAGAACCGTCTCTCCTGTGTCTCCTACTCTGTCTCCCTCTCAGCCTTCCTACTGTCTCAATAAAGAACCGTCTTTCCTGTCTCCCCTACTCTGTCTCCCTCTCAGCCTTCCTACTGTCTCAATAAAGAACCGTCTCTCCTGTGTCTCCCTCTCAGCCTTCCTACTGTCTCAATAAAGAACCTTCTCTCCTGTGTCTCCTCTACTCTGTCTCCCTCTCAGCCTTCCTACTGTCTCTATAAAGAACCTTCTCTCCTGTGTCTCCTCTACTCTGTCTCCCTCTCAGCCTTCATACTGTCTCTATAAAGAACCTTCTCTCCTGTGTCTCCCTCTCAGCCTTCCTACTGTCTCTATAAAGAACCTTCTCTCATGTGTCTCCCTATCAGCCTTCCTACTGTCTCAATAAAGAACCTTGTCTCCTGTGTCTCCCTCTCAGCCTTCCTACTGTCTCAATATAGAACCTTCTATCCTGTGTCTCCCTCTCAGCCTTCCTACTGTCTCAATAAAGAACCTTCTCTCCTGTGTCTCCTCTACTCTGTCTCCCTCTCAGCCTTTCTACTGTCTCTATAAAGAACCTTCTCTCCTGTGTCTCCCTCTCAGCCTTCCTACTGTCTCTATAAAGAACCTTCTCTCATGTGTCTCCCTATCAGCCTTCCTACTGTCTCAATAAAGAACCTTGTCTCATGTGTCTCCCTCTCAGCCTTCCTACTGTCTCAATATAGAACCTTCTCTCCTGTGTCTCCCTATCGACCTTCCTACTGTCTCAATAAAGAACCTTCTCTCCTGTGTCTCCCTCTCAGCCTTCCTACTGTCTCAATAAAGAACCGTCTCTCCTGTGTCTCCCCTACTCTGTCTCCCTCTCAGCCTTCCTACTGTCTCAATAAAGAACCGTCTCTCCTGTGTCTCCCTCTCAGCCTTCCTACTGTCTCAATAAAGAACCGTCTTTCCTGTCTCCCCTACTCTGTCTCCCTCTCAGCCTTCCTACTGTCTCAATAAAGAACCGTCTCTCCTGTGTCTCCTACTCTGTCTCCCTCTCAGCCTTCCTACTGTCTCAATACAGAACCGTCTTTCCTGTCTCCCCTACTCTGTCTCCCTCTCAGCCTTCCTACTGTCTCAATAAAGAACCGTCTCTCCTGTGTCTCCCTCTCAGCCTTCCTACTGTCTCAATAAAGAACCTTCTCTCCTGTGTCTCCTCTACTCTGTCTCCCTCTCAGCCTTCCTACTGTCTCTATAAAGAACCTTCTCTCCTGTGTCTCCTCTACTCTGTCTCCCTCTCAGCCTTCATACTGTCTCTATAAAGAACCTTCTCTCCTGTGTCTCCCTCTCAGCCTTCCTACTGTCTCTATAAAGAACCTTCTCTCATGTGTCTCCCTATCAGCCTTCCTACTGTCTCAATAAAGAACCTTGTCTCCTGTGTCTCCCTCTCAGCCTTCCTACTGTCTCAATATAGAACCTTCTATCCTGTGTCTCCCTCTCAGCCTTCCTACTGTCTCAATAAAGAACCTTCTCTCATGTGTCTCCTCTACTCTGTCTCCCTCTCAGCCTTTCTACTGTCTCTATAAAGAACCTTCTCTCCTGTGTCTCCCTCTCAGCCTTCCTACTGTCTCTATAAAGAACCTTCTCTCATGTGTCTCCCTATCAGCCTTCCTACTGTCTCAATAAAGAACCTTGTCTCCTGTGTCTCCCTCTCAGCCTTCCTACTGTCTCAATATAGAACCTTCTATCCTGTGTCTCCCTCTCAGCCTTCCTACTGTCTCAATAAAGAACCTTCTCTCCTGTGTCTCCTCTACTCTGTCTCCCTCTCAGCCTTCCTACTGTCTCAATAAAGAACATTCTCTCCTGTGTCTCCTCTACTCTGTCTCCCTCTCAGCCTGCCTACTGTCTCTATAAAGAACCTTCTCTCCTGTGTTTCCTCTACTCTGTCTCCCTCTCTGCCTTCCTACTGTCTCAATAAAGAACCTTCTATCCTGTGTTTCCCTCTCGGCCTTCATACTGTCTCAATAAAGAACCTTCTCTCCTGTGTCTCCCTCTCAGCCTTCCTACTGTCTCAATAAAGAACCGTCTCTCCTGTGTCCTCTACTCTGTCTCCCTCTCAGCCTTCCTACTGTCTCAATAAAGAACCTTCTCTCCTGTGTCTCCTCATTATTATTATTATTATTACTCTGTCTCCCTCTCAGCCTTCCTACTGTCTCTATAAAGAACCGTCTCTCCTGTGTCTCCTTCTCTGTCTCTCTCTCAGCCTTCCTACTGTCTCTATAAAGAACCTTCTCTCCTGTGTCTCTCTCTCAGCCTTCCTACTGTCTCTATAAAGAACATTCTCTCCTGTGTCTCTCTCTCAGCCTTCCTACTGTCTCTATAAAGAACCTTCTATCCTGTGTCTCTCTCTCAGCCGTCCTACTGTCTCTATAAAGAACCGTCTCTCCTGTGTCTCCTACTCTGTCTCTCTCTCAGCCTTCCTACTGTCTCTATAAAGAACCTTCTCTCCTGTGTCTCCTCTACTCTGTCTCCCTCTCAGCCTTCCTACTGTCTCAAGAACCGTCTCTCCTGTGTCTCCCATGCTCTGTCTCCCTGTTCCTACTGCCCCAATAAAGAAAAGTAATTACTGACGAGACCACAGTCCATAAAGAGGCGTCTCACATATTCTGAAGACTGGCCCAGGGTTCATTTAATGGTGAGACCTTTTCTATAATGGGCCCATCCCCCCCCACGTCATCCTGCACGGTTTATAGGCTCCCAAAGGTCGCGCCGATAAGCATAGAGACTGGAACTGTGTGTCAGTGTATATGTCTATAATGAAGGGTAGGGAACAGCATGTGTGTGTGTGTGTGCTTGCACTCACAGATATCACATGCCTACACACACACACACACGCGCACACACGCACGCACACACACACGACTGAATATGACAGACAGGTGTATGCATACTGTCTGTTTGTCTAACGAAGCAGGTGTGTGTGCGTGTGTGTGTGTGCAAGTGTGTGTGTGTATATCCCTGTGTAGAGGTATGTGTAAGTATGTGTCTGCCTATATATATGAGGCAACTGTGTGTGTTTGTCTGGTCATGCATGTGTGTATCTGTGTGTACTTGTATGTGTATCTGTGTGTACTTGTAGTGTATCTGTCTATCTATATGTGAGCCAGGTGTGTGTCAGGGAACTAAAGGTCATGTTTACTGATGTCACTCTGCTATCACTCTGGATGAAGAGGAGGAGGAGAGATGAGGAGGAGAGACGAGGAGGAGGAGAGATGAGGAGGAGGAGCAGTAGAGATTAAGAGGAGGAGGGGAGATGAAGAGTAGGAGTAGAGATGAGGAGGAGGAGTAGAGATGAGGAAGAGGAGGAGAGATGAAGAGGAGGAGAGATGAGGAGGAGGAGGAGAGATGAGGAGGAGGAGCAGAGATGAGGAGGAGAGATGAGGAGGAGAGATGAGGAGGAGGAGCAGAGATGAGGAGGAGAGATGAGGAGGAGAGGTGAGGATGAGGAGGAGAGGTGAGGAGGAGGAGAGATGAGGAGGAGGAGGAGGAGGAGGAGGAGGAGGAGGAGGAGGAGAGATGAGGAGGAGGAGAGATGAGGAGGAGGAGGATGAGGAGGAGAGATGAGGAGGAGGAGAGATGAGGAGGAGGAGGAGGAGGAGGAGGAGGAGGAGAGATGAGGAGGAGGAGTAGAGATGAGGAGGAGGAGGAGGAGGAGGAGGAGGAGGAGGAGGAGGAGGAGGAGGAGGAGAGATGAGGAGGAGGAGGAGGAGGAGGAGGAGAGATGAGGAGGAGGAGGAGAGATGAGGAGGAGGAGGAGTAGAGATGAGGAGGAGGAGAGATGAGGAGGAGGAGGAGGAGGAGGAGGAGGAGGAGGAGAGATGAGGAGGAGGAGGAGAGATGAGGAGGAGGAGAGTCTGTCTGTCTCTCTCTCTCTCTTTATCTCTGTCTGTCTCTCTCTCTCTCTCCCTCTCTCTCCCTCTCTCTCTCTCTCTCTCTCTCTCTCTCTCGCTCTCTCTCTCTCTCTCTCTCTCTCTCTCTCTCTCTCTCTCTCTCTCTCTCTCTCTCTCTCTCTCTCTCTCTCTCTCTCTCTCTGTGTCTCTCTGTGTCTCTCTCTCTTCATGTGTACACAGTGTACATGTCTTATCATATGTCTGTAAAATGATTCCCTATTCAAAACGTTACTCTCCTCAGGGCGTCATTTACATTCCTACTTCCTGCATGTCATTTCCTGTCTCATAAAGGCGAAAGGATAGATGGCAAGATAGCACTGTTTATTAAACTTGCGTGTCTGTGTGTGTGTGTGTGGGGGGGGGGGGGGGGTGTGTATGTGTGTGTCATTAAAGGCCCAAAGTAACACAATACATATGTATGTATGTATGTATGTATGTATGTATGTATGTATGTATGTATGTATGTATGTATGTATGTATGTATGTATGTATGTATGTATGTATGTATGTATGTATGTATGTATGTATGTATGTATGTATGTATGTATGCATGCATGTATGTATGTATGTATGTATGTTTGTATGTATGTATGTATGTATGTATGTATGTATGTATGTATGTATGTATGTATGTATGTATGTATGTATGTATGTATGTATGTATGTATGTATGTATGTATGTATGTATGTATGTATGTATGTATGTATGTATGTATGTATGTATGCATGTATGTATGTATGTATATGTACTGTATGTGTGTATGTATGTATGTATGTATGTATGTATGTATGTATGTATGTATGTATGTATGTATGTATGTATGTATGTATGTATGTATGTATGTATGTATGTATGTATGTATGTATGTATGTATGTATGTATGTATGTATGTATGTATGTATGTAATGCATGCATGTATGTATGTATGTATGTATGTATGTATGTATGTATGTATGTATGTATGTATGTATGTATGTATATATATATGTATGTATGTATGTATGTATGTATGTATGTATGTATGTATGTATGTATGTATGTATGTATGTATGTATGTATGTATGTATGTATGTATATATGTACTGTATGTATGTATGTGTGTATGTATGTATGTATGTATGTATGTATGTATGTATGTATGTATGTATGTATGTATGTATGTATGTATGTATGTATGTATGTATGTATGTATGTATGTATGTATGTATGTATTTATGTATGTATGTATGTATGTATGTATGTATGTATGTATGCATGTATGTATATATGTACTGTATGTATGTATGTATGTATGTATGTATGTATGTATGTATGTATGTATGTATGTATGTATGTATGTATGTATGTATGTATGTATGTATGTATGTATGTATGTATGTATGTATGTATGTATGTATGTATGTATGTATCGTGACAAGCCTTGTGGTGTTCAGGCTCGACATGGATCGAAACAAACAATTCCAATGTCCACACAAGCACAATTTCATTGTTTATTGTTTATTTCATTGGTCATATTTATTGATCCAAAGTACAGGTTGTTCGGCCACCAAACTCTCCCATATCGGCCGGAACAATGCACAGTCGGTACCAATTAACACTGATACCGGTAGGTTCTCTACTACGCCTACTGTCATTGTACATTTCCCCCGGGTGAATGTTAGTTCGAGGGTGGCCTCGCCACAATTGACCCTCCTCGCCACAATTGAAACATCGTCTTCATTCATTATACACTACAGGTTGTCGGTGTATGGGGCGGGGTTGAGGTAGCAGGGTGTTTCGGGACTCTTAACCTTCTCTTTCAGCCGGTTGGGGGGCCCGGTTTTCGGGATGCTACTCCTCCGGTATAGCGTTTCGGACACTTGATAAACCTCCATTCCTTCTACGACCTCGTCAAAACATTTAGGTTTTGTTTGGCTAATGGTTTTACGTGCGTCGGCCGTTAGGGCACGTAAATACCTATCCATTGCCATTCGTTCGATTGGTGAAATGTTCTGGGGCTTAGCTAATAGCCAGTTGTTCGCTAGACGTAGCAAGTCATGTTGTTGTTCTCTGGGGGACAGGGTCACATCATATGACCAATCATGATACCGCTGAGAGCGAGTGAGGAACGAAATCCCTGAACTTCGCAGTATTTCTTTTTTTAAGAGAATCATACATCGTGTCCTCCAGCGGGGCGGTGTCATGATACGCTGTCTGGGCTAGCCCTGATAAGAATGGAGCCAACAAACAAACCCACTGTTCTATTGGCCAGTGTTCCCATTCAGCGGTGCGTTCAAACGCTGATAAATTTCTTTCAATGTCATCTTCACTATTTAATTTGACAAGGAAACGGCTGGGGTTGATATTGACCGTTTGCCTTTCAGCTCTGTGGGCTGAAAGGCCACGGTGTAGTGAATCGAGCGCCTCTAACCACCATGTCTCCGCGGTCGCACGGGTCTCATTCCGTATTGTGTCATGACGTGCCTGGGTCTCACGCATCGCTTCCTCATGACGCTGCTGATAAAATGTTTGCTGGGTTTCGCTGTAACGTGCCCACTCTTGAAACAATGCCTTGATATCGACCGGTGTTGCCATTGCTCTTGTGTTTTTGAAAAAAAATTGTTTTAGTCCAAAGAACGCTGCCCACCATGTGTGACGAGCCTTGTGGTGTTCAGGCTCGACATGGACCAAAACAAACAATTCTAATGTCCACACAAGCACAATTTCAATAAACAGGTGATATTTATTGATCCAAAGTACAGGTCCGATAGGCAATAGAGTAGTCAAAATACAGTCCAGGGTCAAAACACGTCCCAGGCTCTCGTACAAAAAGGGAATGTTCAATACTCAGGGTTTGTCTTCCGGTCCAATTTCATGCTCCAGTGTCTTCTATCTCACTTTCCCATGCACCCTTTACAGTTACATCCCAGTTGAATATTTTCCTAGCAACTCGACTCTCTGGCATTTTTATAAATCTGTTCCATAACGCTAACATGCTGCCTTTCCATCTTATTCCACACGGTTCCCATCCCATATCTCCCGTTATTGCTAATACAGGGGTGAATTTATGGACTCCTAGATAGTACCGTATTGCCCTATTCTGTACCTTTTCTCCTTTTATATTTACTTTTGAACCCCATACCCCTGCCATATAGTCCATAACAGGGCAAACACACAAATGAAATAATTTGGAGTAGGCAGCATATCACAAATCTCCCAGCTGCTTAGTTTTTGCTATTAGTGCCCTACTAGCAGATTCAGCCAGTGTGTGTGTGTGTGTGTGTGTGTGTGTGTGTGTGTGTGTGTGTGTGTGTGTGTGTGTGTGTGTGTGTGTGTGTGTGTGTGTGTGTGTGTGTGTGTGAGTGTGTGAGTGAGTGAGTGAGTGAGTGAGTGAGTGAGTGAGTGAGTGAGTGAGTGAGTGAGTGAGTGAGTGAGTGAGTGAGTGAGTGAGTGAGTGAGTGAGTGAGTGTGTGAGCGAGTGAGTGAGTGAGTGAGTGAGTGAGTGAGTGAGTGAGTGAGTGAGTGAGTGAGTGAGTGAGTGAGTGAGTGAGTGAGTGAGTGAGTGAGTAAATCAGAGTATCCTGTGTGTATTATGCGATATTTCAGAGGAAGCTGGTTGTATCTGAAATGGTTTGATTGTTTCGATATCCAGGGGGAGAGAGATCAACGGGCTTTAGTCGTCAACAACAAAAACAACAAAAACAACAGTTCTAACATTGAGGCTGATTTCATCAACATACATTTTGTAAAAAAAATTATTAAGAAATGCAATGAGATTGAAAAACAAGATTTTCCGTATACTGTACAAAGTGGACCATGAATGAATGAATAAATCAATTAATTAATTAATGAAAGAAAAACATTTATGAATGAATTGCTGACTGAATGAATGAGCGAATTAACTCTTTCAGAGCCGCGGGCCTAGCCCATCTTTGTTCCTAATGAATGCGCCACCACTCTAAGAGATGCGTGGCGGTGTTTGCAGGGCTATATCTATATTCTATATTATAGCTATGGATACAATACTATGGCTCATTTGAAATCAACTATCCATTGTTCAATATGTGAAAAAGAATACATTTTTTCATGTATACATTCGCGTGTTATACCGTGGTGAATATAAGTATAGTTTCAGAGTGATCCTGGCTAATTCCAGAAAACGGCGCTATGGAGCAATACATGAATTTGACTAAAAGCGTTGGCGTTGCTCGCCTGGACACGCTACTATTTCTAAATCAAATGTAGGTATTATGTTTCATTATGTTTTTTGATGCTTTGATCGTCACCAACGGCATACGTTCTGGAGTACGTTACACATGGTCGTTGCGATCGATGTGAAATCATGGTTGGATCAAAGCAGGATTGATGTCATATAGTCCTTACCTTCACTAGGAGGTACCCCAAAAAGAATATTCCAATTGTCTGATCGCGATTTCCAGTATTGGTGTCCATCGTGTCGCCAACATAATCCACCACAACACATGCATCGGGGGCATTGGACGTGTTTCAATGTCATCGAGTGAACCGCTAGACTCGCCTGACCAAGAAAACTGCGCCCGGTGACATTTTAATGTAACACGTGTGTGAAAATACTACCAGGATGCGGCCGGTATTGCACTCTAGCGATCTCAGAGGGATTCCCTATGGTAACCCAGAGGTCCGTGTGAGAGAAATTAATAAAAATATCGAATAAAATAAATAACTATGAAAACCCGACTATCCTCGGGTCTGGCGCTGATTGAGTTAATGAAATAACACATGAATTAATTAATCAAACAACCAAACAAAAACACATTCATTTATTCAGTAGCTCCGGGGGAAATGTGGTCATCTGGTAATCTGGAGGTTCCCGGTTCCAATCCCGGCTCCTGTCAAAGTTCCCTTGAGCACCCCTAACTGCTCCCAGCGAGCAGGTTGGCACCTTGCATTGCCTCCACCGTTGGGTGTGTGTGTGTGTGTGTGTGTGTGTGTGTGTGTGTGTGTGTGTGTGTGTGTGTGTGTGTGTGTGTGTGTGTGTGTGTGTGTGTGTGTGTGTGTGTGTGTGTGTGTGTGCGCGCGCGCGCGCGTGTGTGCGCGCGTGTGTGTGTGCGCGCTTGTGTGTGTGTGTGTGTGTGTGCGCGCTTGTGTGTGTGTGTGTGTGTACGTGTGTCTGAGTGCACGGGTGAAACCTGAGGCATAAGTTGTAAAGCGCTTTAGATAAAAGCAGCCTATAAAATGCAATCGATTCACACTTGGCCTCCGTTAGCGCCGACACTCTGTAGCGTAAGATACGGCGCAGGTGTAATGATCAATAGTATCTGCTTAATGTAATTCCGCGTGATCATGCAACAAATCACCACGGCTATTAATCAGCGCCAGTCCTTTTTGTCTTCCTCCCTGGAAGAGAGGGAGGTCAGCCGGCCGTTTATTCTGAAACGCCATTACCTTGACGCCGCGCGGGAAACGCTGCCAAAACACAAACACTAAATCCACAACACGCAGCGCTTCGTGGCGGCGGCGGCGGGTTTTTACTGGAAGCCGCGTTGGGTCAAAGCTACTGGAAGGAAAGAGCACTGAGTACAGTATGTAGGATTAGCTGCACTTATACATGCGGTATACATTTATGATTCTGTGTGGCTGTATTGTCACGGCAACAGAGGGTCTAGGGAATACTGCTCACAGATTTACAACAGAGTTCAAGTTCAAGTTTCAAGTTTCTTTAATAGTTGTCATAGTAAAATACAGAATATTTGTCCATGAAATGCTTTTTTCTGTATGAGCTCCTGAGAGTGTGCTAGATAAAATAGATAAAAAGTATAAAATAGACAACGTCAAGAGTACGTAAACAAAAAGTGTTCAGTCAATCAATATACATACGGAGTAAAAGAGTAACAGTGAGGTACAATGCAGCAATGGGATCAGGTACAACTTAGGGTAAGGTGCAATGAGGTATGAGTTGTAATGCAAATTTCTTTGTTAATAAATATAAAGTGTGTTAAAGTGTTTAAAGTGAGTAGAGTGGGTGTTACGGTGAGTGTTTATTTAAAGTGAGTGTGTGCTGTGAGTGAGTTGAGCAACCTGATGGCCTGGGGATAGAATTCCGAGGGTCTGAATACTGGAGCCACACCTGGACAACAGAGGGTCTGAATACTGCTCACATCTGGACAACAGAGGGTCTGAATACTGCTCACATCTGGACAACAGAGGGTCTGAATACTGCTCACATCTGGACAACAGAGGGTCTGAATACTGCTCACATCTGGAGAACAGAGGGTCTGAATACTGCTCACACCTGGAGAACAGAGGGTCTGAATACTGCTCACATCTGGAGAACAGAGGGTCTGAATACTGCTCACATCTGGAGAACAGAGGGTCTGAATACTGCTCACATCTGGAGAACAGAGGGTCTGAATACTGCTCACATCTGGAGAACAGAGGGTCTGAATACTGCTCACATCTGGAGAACAGAGGGTCTGAATACTGCTCACATCTGGAGAACAGAGGGTCTGAATACTGCTCACATCTGGAGAACAGAGGGTCTGAATACTGCTCACACCTGGAGAACAGAGGGTCTGAATACTGCTCACATCTGGAGAACAGAGGGTCTGAATACTGCTCACATCTGGACAACAGAGGGTCTGAATACTGCTCACATCTGGAGAACAGAGGGTCTGAATACTGCTCACATCTGGACAACAGAGGGTCTGAATACTGCTCACATCTGGACAACAGAGGGTCTGAATACTGCTCACACCTGGACAACAGAGGGTCTGAATACTGCTCACATCTGGAGAACAGAGGGTCTGAATACGGCTCACATCTGGAGAACAGAGGGTAACAACAAGACCTCCACCTCTCACACCAGGTTCTTTACTGATCCACAACCAACCACACAAGCTCCAATAACTACAAATATACAATGTTTTATTACAATAGTCCGAATATATTACAATTTCGATCAATAAAATGTGGCCCATCAGTAGAACCAAACTCTTTATGAATGGTCCTGGGTCAGCCACACATTTGTTCTTTCTTCCTTTCAAGTCAGTGAATCTCTCTCTCTCTCTCTCTCTCTCTCTCTCTCTCTCTCTCTCTCTCTCTCTCTCTCTCTCTCTCTCTCTCTCTCTCTCTCTCTCTCCCTCCCTCTCTCTCTCTCTCTCTCCCTCCCTCTCTCTCTCTCTCCCTCCCTCCCTCCCTCCCTCCCTCCCTCCCTCCCTCCCTCCCTCCCTCCCTCCCTCCCTCCCTCCCTCCCATCATTATCTCAACTGAATGTGGGAAAGCTGCCAGAATGGGAGTTCAAATCTAGCGTGTAATCTGACCAAGAATTCTCATTGTGTTTCTCCGTCTGAGAGAAGGATTCTCCATGTGCTGTATGTGTAGTTGATCTAATGAGGCCTTACCAACATTAAAGGTATAATTCTAGAGGTGTAGACGAGTTGATCTAATGAGGCCTTAGCAACATTAAAGGTATAATTCTAGAGGTGTAGACGAGTTGATCTAATGAGGCCTTAGCAACATTAAAGGTATAATTCTAGAGGTGTAGACTAGTTGATCTAGTGAGGCCTTAGCAACATTAAAGGTATAATTCTAGAGGTGTAGACTAGTTGATCTAATGAGGCCTTAGCAACATTAAAGGTATAATTCTAGAGGTGTAGACTATAGTTGATCTAATGAGGCCTTAGCAACATTAAAGGGATAATTCTAGAGGTGTAGACTAGTTGATCTAGTGAGGCCTTAGCAACATTAAAGGTATAATTCTAGAGGTGTAGACTATAGTTGATCTAATGAGGCCTTAGCAACATTAAAGGTATAATTCTAGAGGTGTAGACAAGTTGATCTAATGAGGCCTTAGCAACATTAAAGGGATAATTCTAGGGGTGTAGACTAGTTGATCTAGTGAGGCCTTAGCAACATTAAAGGGATAATTCTAGAGGTGTAGACTAGTTGATCTAGTGAGGCCTTAGCAACATTAAAGGGATAATTCTAGAGGTGTAGACGAGTTGATCTAATGAGGCCTTAGCAACATTAAAGGGATAATTCTAGAGGTGTAGACTAGTTGATCTAATGAGGCCTTAGCTACATTAAAATGGTAATGGTCAATGGCTGCATTTACATAGTTCAAGTTTAAGTTCAAGTTTCTTTATTAGTTGTCATACAGAAGTACAGAATACTTTTATACAAAATGCTCCTTTCTGTTACGCTCCAGAGACTGTGCAAGGCAAAAATAGATAAGTATAGCAAGTATAAAATAGAAGTCAAGTACATAGACAAAAGTGTTCAGTATATACATATATACAATCCTCAATGTAGAGTAGAAGTACAGTAACTGAGTTACCATACAATATACTATACAGTGCAAAGCAGAAGTGGGATGAGGTACAATTTAGGTACAATTTACAGTAAGGTGTAATGAGGTATGGGTTGTAGTGCAAATTCTTTACTAATAAATATAAAGTGTGCTTAGGTGTTCTAAAGTGGTTAAAGTGGATGCTGCAGTGAGTTGTTTGTTTAAAGTGAGTGTGTGCGTGTGGATGTGTGTGCTGTGAGTGCATTTGATGGTTGTTACATAGTGTTATTGTTCGTTGAGCATCCTGATGGCCTGGGGATAGAAGCTTCTTCTGAGTCTCTCTGTGCTTGTCAAGTCAAGTCAAGAGTTTTAATTGTCACGGCATACAGGTATACAATGAAATGCGGCTGGTCTTGCCCGCGACGATGTGCAATACAGTGGTACAACATATAATAGAATCCAATAAAAATACAGTGGTACAACATATTAATAGAATCCAATAACAACAACAGTGCAATAAACAGGTACATGGTGTGCCATCTCGGTATCTGTACATAGTATTTACAGAGCATATAGGACATGCTAGGTAGCTTTAGTAGTGCAATACACTGTTCCTGATGTTATACTAATTTAAAAACAACAACTTGCCATGAGACTCCGGTATCGCTTGCCTGACCGCAGCAGTTCAAAGAGGCAGTTGTTTGGGTGGCTGGAGTCTTTGATAATTCTCTTAGCCTTGCCCATGCACCGCTTGTTGTAAATGCCCTGGAGAGTGGGAAGCCCCCCTCCAATTGTTGCGTTTGGCTGAACGGGCCACTCTCTGTAGTCTGCTACGGTCTTGTACGGTGCTATTCCCAAACCAGGAGGTGATATTGCCAGTCAGGATGCTCTCTATTGTGCATGAGTAGAAGTTCTTAAGGATCTTCTGACTGACTTGGAACTTCCTTAGGCGCCTGAGGAAGTAGAGGCGTTGTCGTGCCTTCTTCACAACACTGTCAATGTGTGTGGTCCATGTCAAGTCCTCGGATATGTGGACTCCGAGGTACTTAAAACTGTTCACTCTCTCAACCGGTGCCCAGTCGATGCTGAGGGGGCTGTAGTCCCTGACCCTCGACCTCCTAAAGTCCACAATCATCTCCTTTGTTTTGCTGACGTTTTACCCAAAGCGTTTTATAATTTTGTTCCTCACATTGACCCATTCACTCACACATTCACACACCGATGGAGGAGGCGACCATGCGAGGTGCCAACCTGCTCATCGGGAGCAGGGGTTAAGCTGCCCGGGAGGAGCGGGAATCGAACCAGGAACCTCCGGATTACCAGACGACTGCTCTACTTTCCACTGTCGCCCCATTAAAGGGGTAATTCTTATTTGTGGAACCCTGTAGCCCTATTTGCTAATTACCAATGATGTTGTTGATCAGTAAAGTCCGTTCTCAGCACAATCTGCCACACCTCCCCCCTTTGTATTCTCAGAAAAGTAATTATTTCTTGAATATTTCAACAAAGTCTTTCTAAGAAACGATCTTTCTCCTAAAATGTTGTCAGAAATACATTTTAATAATAATAATAATAATAATAATAATAATAATAATAATAATAATAATAATAATAATAATAATAATAATAATAATAATAATAATAATAATAATAATAATAATAGATCAAATTTATATAGCGCCTTTCATAGAACCCAAGGTCGCTTTACAATCAGGACAAAAAATAGGGCAAGGAAAATAGGGGGGGGGGGGGAGAGGGGATGAGGGAAAGTAGGGGATAATGGACCTAATTTAATCTAAAACTAACTGATAGGGAAAGCCTTGGTGAAGAGGTGTGTTTTTAGAGCGGATTTGAATGTGTCCAGGGTTGGGGCGTTGCGGATGTCGGGGGGGAGAGAGTTCCAGAGGGTAGGGGACGCCTACTGTTTTTCTTTTTTACTGAACCGTTCAAGTGGAAAATGATGAGCGAGATCATGTTTGAGTCATGTATTCCTGGTTCCCATGACTGAGCATGTGGCTCACAAAATTCAGATCAAACTGTCAAACTAGGCATTGCAGATCATATGAATGAAGATCCAGCGATTGCGTTTCCTATTTCCCTACATAAAATGTTGTCAGAAACATATTTTAGGTTGAAAGATATGTTGAAAAAAAGAAAGTTTACAAGCAAGCTTCCATCTTGTCTTTTTTTTGTATCTACTTTTTCTCCCTCCCTTTTTCCGTATTTTTCTCCCATCCCAATTTAGTCGTTATGCCAATTCACTTCCTGGTCGTTGCACGCTTCTGCCCCCTACTGTCGGTCTGGGGAGGGAGAAGACTACCACATGTCTTCTTCCGATACATGTGGAGTCAGCCAGCCGCTATTATTCACCTGACAGCGAGGACTCTCACCGGGGGAGTGTAACGCGTGGGAGGATCACACTACTTCCCTCAGATCCCTTCCCTGCTGAGCAGGCGCCCCGACCGACCAGTAGGAGTCGCTGTTTACAATGACCAGGATACATACCCCACCGGCTTCCCACCCGCTAACACTGCCAATTGTGTTAGTATGGACGACTGACCAAGCCGGAGGTACCGCTGACAGCTGGATTCGATCCCAGAGTCTCTGCAGTGGTAGGCAGGCGCTTAGTCCGCTGCGCTACCCAGCCGCCCCTTCCATCTTGTTTTTGAAAACTGGGAGCTGAGAAACAGGGACCAATCAGGTGCATTCCACATGGGGAAATGGGAAGTACGGAGGGTATCCATTTAATTTCAAACCTTTATTTAAAATTGTAAGGCAACTGAGGTTTCCCTCATTTACAGTCACGTCAAGTGTACGTACAGAGTTAAACAAAACATACAGAGTCAAGCATGCGTGCGTGGCCAGCCTGGCTATCAAAACAAAGAAGAGAGGAGCTAGAATAACAACACACACAGACAGGCACGCGGGAACTATAAAACGGCAGGGGGTGCTGGGGGGTCGCCAGATGAAAAAAAAAAAAAAAAAAAAAAAAACGGTCAGGCCACTGAACTTAGAAGCAGGCCAGGCCAATGTTTCTATTTGCACCAGCGCAATAGTTAGATAACCTAGGTGGGGAACAACCAGGAGATCACTGCAACTCACACAAGTTGGAGAACTATCTCTCTCTCTCTCTCTCTCTCTCTTGCTCTCACACACACACAAAGGGAGCCGCATGTGATTGGTGGAGGCGGGATCCTTACGAAAAACTGCTAATCATTGACACATGCTAGCCTGTAATAATCCCCCCCAGAAAAATGTACTTTGCATTTGATATATTGCAAATATATGCCATCACACACACTGGCATTTAAAGGGTTAGAATTATAAAATGAATATGTGGTGTTATGATCAGGGCTGAAGTTGAATAAAATATTGTATTCATCAATTACAAAAAACTGAAAATCCATAAAAATCTGTGTTGTTGCTAATCATACATATGCTAGCCTGTTTTTTAACAATAAGTTGTGATGCCATCACAAACACTGGCATTTAAAGGGTACAAATAAAAAAAATGCCTGCACCAGAATGCAGGAAATTAAGTCTTTGTAACAAAGAAATTCCTGGTGGGGGACCCCCAGACCCCCTGCTTAAAAAGTGGCCTGACTGGGGCTATATTTCCTGGCCTGAATGATTTCCCCAGTCCGGCCCTGGTTAAAAGCCTCCAATGCTTATTAGTGTGTGTGCGTTTGAACGTTTGCATGTTTCAACCATACATTTCCATTTAAAATACATTTTTTTACCTCCTATAATAGTGGGGGTCGCGGCTCTCTGACACCTTTTTTTTTGGGTCGCGGCCTGAAAAGTTTGGGAACCCCTGGTCTAGCCTGTACCCCCCAGACATGTTGCTGGCCCCGTCAAAACAGTATCCTATCAGCCTCTCCATGGGCAGGTCGAGGCGTAAAAGTATTTTATACACAAAAACAGCGTCTCGGCTGTTGTGTCTGGGCCGGGCATTGTAAAAACCCCAAAAGAAGTTCTGAGCTTCCAAGTTGTCATCGGCTAACTGTATATTACACGAGAATTGTTCTTTTCCAGTGAGTGACATCAGTGGTTCCGTCAGCGCTCAAGCCAAAGATTGGGCTTTTGGATGCTTTGCCTCTAATTTGTCGCTGAATATCATGGGCAAGCAGCTGTAAGATTTCGTTTTGGATGTTGTTGGACATCCAGTTGTCTCTCTTTTGGAGCCAATTCTTCAACTCGGGATCAGACTCGGTGCGCACTCTTTCCATCATGAGCTGCCATAACACCCCATCCCTATTTGCATCACCCCTCAGTGGAAGCCCCTGGCGCCCGAGGGGGGGTATAGGGGAACAGACTCAGTTAACTCTTCAATACCTGATGCTGAGGCTGAACCTGTCGTCTCTGTCTCTCTCTGACGTTTATCAGATTTAGTGGGACTGTCACTGGGACCGGCGGGACGTTTCGAAAATAAATCTTATATTTTTCTTTTCTGCGAGTGAGACATTCTGTGCTAGCAAAGTCTGACTACTAGCTCAAATCGACTGACTGCGCAAGCACTGTATCACAGTAGCTCAGTGGTTCGTGGCGCGTGGGAAGGGCGGGAGACAGGAGGTGAATACAATTAGTTGTTTCACCTGTCATTCAATCAGTCTGTGACAGTCTGTCATCACTCGGAAATCTACTCGGTTTTACACGTATGATTGTGTACATACAGTAGTGTAATGAATGAATGAAAACTTTATTTAACAGATTGGAGAATGGCTACAATACAGTACGGCTCAATACACACTATTAAAATGGTGACGTGCTTTGAGCAGGATAAACTTATAATATACAGTGTTACAGTTATACAGTTACAGTATATACAAATATATAAATACTGCCATAAAAAAAATAAAAAATAAAAAATTATATATATATATATATATATATATTTTTTTTTTGCAATAATTGAGAGGGGGTGCTGCAGCACCCCCCGCACCCTCCCTTCCCGCGTCCCTGCACACAGAGTGACGTCATTCTCTGCTCAGGGCACATTTAAGCTAAATTCAGGGTCCGCTTTGGTCAGAGTGACGTAAATCTTCCACCCATGTCTGTGAGGGTCCGCACGGACCGCTATGCTGACAAATGCAAATGTATCTGGGCAACAAGAGGTTTCCATGCAAACAGATTCAATTGTATTAGATTCAAATGTATTGTCATCATGCAGCACAAGTACAATAGTGGTGGAAAATAGCCAAAGCTAATAGCTTACTAATAGCCTTACTCAGTCAAAAGAGACTTGGTTAATACGATTTATTAACTCAATCAATACAAAAATAGTAAGAGTCAGGCTGGATGACTCTCAACGAGGTGTTTTAGCTGAAACATCTTTATACATACAAACATATGGAAAGGATGGGGATGGGGGGTAGGAAGGAATGGGGCAGTGGAGGTTTCTCTATGACAACACGTGAAACACAAATTCACTCATAATTCATAATTATTATTAATTTACATATACCTATATATATAAAAAAAAATATATATATATATATATATATATATTTTTTTTTAAAATTATTATTATTATTTTTTTTATTATAAATGTTTTCATCTGTAAAAAAAATGCCAGTGAATTTTTTTTTCTTCAAAAATGGCCAAAATTGACAGCTCTGAGCAGGCCTGCACTGCAGTATTGCCTGCAGTAATTATTCGTGAAGAAAACTTCACAGGTGTGACCCATTGTTAAATAAATAATAAATAACAGCGAATCAAAATAGGCTATTAACTTCATCTAAGAACGGTCTGTGCAGTTAAACTCTTGCCATTGAATGGAGGATTGATTGATTGACATATTGAATCAGTGAATATGATTGGCAGCCTTGCAAATCCAATCAGAGATTTCTGCATTGCAAAGTCAAAATGGGTCCAGCTGCATGTGAGGAGGATAGGTTTAGCTCGGGCCAATCTCAAGTTTCTCAAGTTTCTTTATTAGTTGTCATACAGAAGTACAGAATACTTTTATACAAAATGTAACATAAAGAAGCATTTTGTATAAAAGTATTCTGTACTTCTGTATGACAACTAATAAAGAAACTTGAGAAACTTGAGATTGGCCCGAGCTAAACCTATCCTCCTCACATGCAGCTGGACCCATTTTGACTATGTGAAAGTTGAGACTATGAGAAAGTTGTTGTTTAGTAGTTAGTAAGCTGTACAGCTATAACAAGTCAGGCTAAATTAAACTTTGCGCCAACATAGGACCGAAGTATAAACCAGCAACTGAGCAACATGAAGAAGTGGATTTATGCATCTGGATCAGAAAAAACGTTGTGGATGAAAAAGTAAGTAGGCTACAGTGCTTGTATGCTAACAGTAGCTAGGCAGCTTAGCCTACATCACAATGATAATCACCAAGCTAACTTACTGTACACACTGTAGGGCTGGGCAATTAATTGAAACAGAATCGCGATATCGATTCATAGACCTATGCAATCTAATTTCTAAGTTATGACTATTTTCTTTTATTAAAAAAAACGTTTTTTTTTTTTTTTTTTTTTATTATTATTTTATCTGGGTTGAACATGATTTGTGGAACTCCCTCTGGTGTTGTGGTCGTGGTATTCACTGACCTTTGGGAAGTATTTCGACATGCACATGGGTATCTTAGTGGTGTAGTGTATCTTGTAGACCAGGCCCATTGCAAGTTGCTGTACTCTGTCGTCTACTCTAAGCCATCCTAGGTTGTCAAAGTGGACAGGGGTGAGGTGGGTTTTAGGAGTAAGGTCAAGCAGTAGTCTGACCAGTTTGTTTTGTGATGTTTGTAATCTTGTTTTTAGTGCCTTTGAGGTGCTTTGGTACCATGAGGTGCAAGCATAGTCGTAGTACCCTTGAATGAGTGCTCCTGTTAGAGTCTTCAAGGTATTCTTGTTTACCAGAGAGGAGATCCGGTACAGGAATCTAGTTCGTTGGTTGACTTAGTTTTATTACATTGGATCCCATTTTGTCACAGGAAAGATTTGCCTCTATAGGATGGAACCCAGGTAGGTAATTTCATCTTTCCTTTTAAGATAAGATAAGATATTCCTTTATTGATCCCCTTGGGGAAATTCAGGCATCATAGCAGCATGGGGGAAGGGGGGGGTACAGGTAGTGAAAACAACACAAGCAGTGTAAACAAATAGGTCAATATAATTTACTATCTAACTAACTGAAATATACATTATTCATTATTCACAGTATCACAGTATCCACATAAGGTGCAGTATGCATAAGGTAGTGTTATTGTCCTACTTGGGTTCCTATTAGTTCTAGGTCGATGTCTGGCAGCAGTCACTGCCCACTGTTGTGGAGCCTGATGGCCACTGGTATGAAGGACTGTCCGAGGCGGTTAGTTGAGTGTCCGGGGGGTATGAGTCTGTGGCTTCCTTGTCACCTTCACCTAATATGTTTTGATCTGGTCAGGTGCGCTGTCACCTAAAATGTTTTGATCTGATCAGGTGCGCTGTCACCTAATATGATTTCATCTGGTCAGGTGCGCTGTCACCTAATATGTTTTCATCTGGTCAGGTCCGCTGTCACCTAATGTTAATATGTTTTCATCTGTGTCCACTGACCACTGACACACAGTGGGGGATGTTTTAAAAATATTATTTAATATATAATATAATATAATAATTTGTGCTTCACCTAAAAATTTGGTCAGCAGCCTCCACTGGAATGGGGGGAGGGATGGGCGGAGGAAGGAAAGATGGGTGGAAGTGGAGATCATCAAACGGAGGGGGGAAGGGGGTTTTATCTCCCACACAGTACAATGAACAGAAGTTGGCATCTAACAGTAACAGTAAAGGTAACAGTAAAGTGCATAAACAATATTCTAGGGATCGGCACGAGTAATGCTTTCCCAGATCGAATATGCGCATTCATTACTTGAGTATTGCTCAAGCAATTGTTTGGGGAAATCTATTTTTAGAACGAATCGTAAAGCGCATGGCAGCAGCAATAACCAGATATTGCGCAGAAACACACACCAATTTTATTATGTCTCATTCCATGGACAAAACAATGCACATCAATATACCTGATTCTTAATGGGGCGGCACAGTGGTGTAGTGGCTAACACTGTCGCCACGCTGCAGCCTATGTCCACTTCCAGCTGCCCTTGGGGGGGAAGGGCGATGGGATGGGAAAAGGGCAGAGAGATATTTCATCGGCGACTCATGTGTGTGTGTGTGTGTTCCTGTGGGTCGCCCATCTCGCATGTGTGTGTTAATCTGCATGACAATCAAAGACTTCTTCTTCTAATGCGTATTATCAGTCAAAACATTTGTAATAATTCCATTACCTCCACTCTGTCTGCAGCAGGTCATAGAATGGCATGTCTGTATCAGTAATCTATGAATGCTACACAAATTTGGTGACATGTTGTCTCCTCCTAGACATTTTCGCCAACCCCCAGTTTTATTGTGTCCTGTCCCCCATCCCTCTCCTGTGTATAAAGAGGATTTCTCCAGGGAAATCGCTCTCTTCTTCCAGATTCGAATAGCTATTTGTTTGGTGGGAGCCATTCAAGCCATATATCTCTAAATTGTATTTGGTATTTTCATTCTGAGTTAATAAATTGTATTAACGGGATCCACCGACTGAGTAAGTTATTACGGCTTTACACGGCCACATTCATTCACAGATTTCAGAGCGATATTTCAGAGCGATATTTCAAAGCGAGTTTTCTGTTTCCTTGACACGAACAGGCACTTTTGGTGGACGTATTTGGTGGCAATCGAATAATAAAAAATATAAAACCGAGCACTGTCAAAAACGTTACTTGACTTTTTCAACTGAAATCGAGTTCAGTGGAAAAGGTGAGTACTTGAGTGATAGATTACTCACGCTCATCCCTACACTATACAGTGTAAGAAGTGATTAAATGGAATAATATAATGAAGCTACTGATTAGATAATAAAAAAAAATTGCAATAAAAACAAGTACTATTGAAAGATATAAACAGGAATTCTTGGACAAGTATAAGTTAGAGTGAACTAGTATTTTTGTAACTATGTATTTATCTTTTGCTGTAGTGCAGGGCTATTCAACTGGCGGCCCGCGGGCCAGATCCGGCCCGCGGGATGATTCTGACCGGCCCGCCAAAGATTACATGATAATAATTTTTTTTTTTTTTTTTTTTTTTTTTTTACTTTTTTCTTTTCGTGTCAACGTTAACACGCACAATTGAGCCAAAAGTCACTCAATTAATGACAGATTTCATTGATAAATTGAGGGGAAACTTTGCAAGTCGATTTGATGAATTTGACATGACCAGAGAATTGATGCATTTTGTGAGCAACCCATTTGCCAATGTAGCTGCTATTTCCACAAAAGGACAAGAGTTCCTTGCATCACTTCACATTGATGAAGGTCTCCTGCAACTTGAAATAATTGACATGCAAGCATCATCTGCTCTGAAGCAGGCACTTGAGAATGAATCCACCACAACATTTTGGATAAAGTGTATTCATGTCAAGACATTCCCCAAAATAAAAACGCTGGCAATATCTGTGCTAACAATGTTTGGCTCAACATACACCTGTGAATCCAGTTTCTCTCACATGAATGCCATTAAAACAAGCAACCATGCCTCCTTGACAAATGAGCATTTGCATCACTGTTTGCGGGTAGCCCTCACTTCCTATGAACCCTCTTTCTCTGCCATTGCCCAGTCAAAGAAGTGCAATCGCTCTCATTAGATGTGTGTATGTAGGCTAGGCCTGTCTGCCCCCCACCCCCCTGATGTTTGAGAGTTAAGAGTCGACAATAAGTGCTAATAAGATGCTGTGATTTGCTATTGTTGCACAGAAATTAAGCACTTTTTCATAAGCTCAGCTGCACTATAAATGTGTTGATGTTAGAATGTTCAGATGCACAGGAGATGTTGCAGTTGTTGCACAGTCATAAATGAAGCACTTTTTGCAGGAGATGTTGCAGATGTGGCACATAAATGAAGCACTTTTTTTGAAAAGTATACTACTTTTGCAATGTAGTTAAAGGGGAACTATCTTATAAATGGCCTTTTTCAGTGTTTAGCATTGTTTCCTAGCTATGTGGACTTATATTAATATGATCTATGTCTCTAATTCTCATATTGGCGCATTCTTCCAATTCTCCTCTCACAATATTCACCCTCACTGAACTGAGTCATCTGAAAATGTGCTGATTTGTGATGTCAGAGAGACACCGCTGCATGATAATCAGCTGAGTTTCCACACAGTTCCCACTGTGGTTGGAGCCCATGAGGCTCAAAACGGCTTTAGATCTTGAGGTAGAAAAATGCTGTTTTTGAGTACTTGATTAGAAATACAAAACAATGAATTAAAAAAAAAAAATTACAGAGGTGTTCCATAAACCCACAGGAATTGTGTAAAAGTGCCCAAATAGTGAAAGAAATAGTAAAATAGTTCCCCTTTAAATAAAAGTTGTGAAAATGTGGTTGCGTGTTGTGTCAAGTGTATATTATATTCATAGCACAGGGAGGCGCCGTGGCAGTCCAGCCCCTGGCCCCTTGGGTTTCTGACAATGTGGCCCCCTGAACAATTTAGTTGAATAGCCCTGCTGTAGTGGATAGGTATATTATTATTGATATTGATAGATAACTTATTACATATTAATATGATATTGTAAGGAAGGGGCAGGACCAGATAAGCTTTGCTTCTTTCTGTCCCTTCTCGAACAAAACCATTTGTCTTGAGCCATGTTGACAATTGCTTCCATGTCTAGGAAGATATATTTGATTTGTATTTGTATTTTATTTAGTTTCTTATTTAATTTTTATTTAGTTTTTGTTATTTTTTGTTATTTCAAGTTTGTGTGTTATGGTTGTTCAAATCAAATCCAAATCAAATAAATTAATCTCATGTAAATGGTAAATGGTGTATTTATATATCATTTTCATCCAAAGCACTTTACAATGTGTTCCTCACATTTTATACATTCACTCACACATTCACTCACACACCGAGGGCGGAGGCAACCATGCAAGGTGCCAACCTCACCGGGAGCAGTTAGGGGTTAAGTGTCTTGCTCAAGGACACGTTGACACGCTGGATCGGGAATAAAACCCGGGAACCTCTGGATTACCAGACGACTGTTCTACCACATGAGCCACTGTCCCAGACTTCCCAGACATGTTAAGCAGGAGAATAGTAAATGTCGTTTCAAAATTGTGGTAAAACAACATTTTCAACCAAAGAAATTGACATTCCCTAATAGATAGTGTGTACGTAAATGAAAATGTATGTGTCTGATAAAGAGATAGGTATATATATAGATGAAAAGGCATGTGTCTGATAGAGATATATTATTAAAATATTGTATAATTGGCTGATATGAACATGTAAAAGCTTAAATAGTATATTATGCTGTATTGTATTATGAATGAATTATGAGTAGGTATTATTGTATTGTATTATGAATTCATAAGGGGTATATATTGTTGTATTGTATTATGAATTTGATTAGGGTTTTTATTGTTGTTTTAATTGTCTGTATGACATGTGAATGTTGTGAGTGTATAAGTCTGTAACGATAGGTTATGACTATAACCAAGTTCTGTTAATAGTGGTGACGCTCGGCATCACTCATTGCACTATCCCCGCATGTGCACGCGCACTGAATAAAGACCACAAATGTACCTTTATATCCCAATATTTGTCTGACCACACCCCTATCAGCTTCCCATATAAGCAGGGGTGGGACCACCCCCTCGCCTCCTTACCAAGCTTTCACCACAAGGCAAGATCAAGGGCTGCAGCGGCGTCGGATGCCGAGCGTCACCACTATTAACAGAACTTGGTTATAGTCATAACCTATCGTTACAGACTTATACACTCACAACATTCACATGTCATACAGACAATTAAAACAATAATAAAAACCCTATCGTGCTGTATCATAGTGGCTCCGCTCGGCATCACTCATTGCACAAGGGAGGCCGAGCGGACAAATACACCCCGCTGAAAGCCCCCCACAACCATCAGAACAGGGAGGGCCGAGCCCCCCCGACCCCCCCTAATGGAGGGCACCCCCCCTATTATAGGTTTCCCGGGAGGGCGACGGACCCGACCGTGCGAAGAGGCACTCAAGCAACTCAACACACAGGGTGAGCAGACCGTGGCCTGACCCCACGACTACACACACGCACAACCCGCATGCCACCCGGGAACGAACGGAGGGAACAACCTCGTTACTGCCCCCAGAATCACGGGGTCAAGGGCAAACCCAACCCCGTGGCAAGGCCCCAGCAGCGGAGCGCGAAGGAAGGCCCAGACCCACCAAAGGGACTGGACCCCCTGGAACGGGGGCCCGGAGAAGTCCATGATGCCAGCATCAAGACCCCACCAGGTGGGCACTTAGTGACCCCGCCCCCCACATCACCAGCGTATTCGGACAAAGGCCCCTCAGCCGAGCGGGCCCTGTCCCCCCAATAGTCCACCGCCTGGCACACTGACCCTGCAGAACAGGCAGTCAGCATGGCCGTAAGCACACAAAAAAGGTTAACCAACGGAAGCAGGCAGCGCACCGGGGAAAAACCAGGCAACAGGCTGTTAACCCGAGCCTGGAGACTGCGGACGAGACAGGCGCCAGAGGGGACAGCTGAACACAGCCGCCCCGGCGGAAGGGGCGTATGCTGGCGTCGTCGTCACCATGACAAACCTCCCTCAAAATGAAGGCTGACACAATTGGCAGACGTCATGAACGTGCAGGGGCACACTCAACCGGCAACCCGGGAGTTGACACTGCACCGACACACCAGAGAACCAACCACCCAGTCGTTACCCTATGCGGTGGTTGGTCCCATAACCCCATAACTCCAAAACATACCTGCGGCACTACCGCAGTACCCGTGTTCCAGTTTCCAACAGGGTTATCCCGGGCCTACGGGTCAACGAAAACATTACTTCGGACCGGGCCCGGTGATACGGGGAGCACAGGGTCCCCCGAGGAGGTCAAAGACCACCCCAACAGGCCCCTCTTCGCCATGCGTGAGAGAGGAGCGAAAAGAATGGAGAACCAGCCCCAAGCACACCGTACTTGGTATTCCCAGGCGGTCTCCCAACCAAGTACTAACCAGGACCAACCTGTGTAGCGGCCGAGATCTGACGAGATCGAGCGTGTACAGGTTGGCATGGCCGTAAGCCATTACGACAGTGCTGAGTACAAAATGTACCCAACCAGGGTCTCCATAGCGCTTAACCCTGTGACACCCGGACCGACCTGGCATTTTTCCCCCTGAAAAAAGCCCAAGTCCCTCAGGGTACCAGAACAGCATATCTGCATCCCCGGCGGACAACGGGTTTAACTGATCCGGACCAGCGTGACCAGAACCAGTCCCGTGCCCTAACCACGCCGACATGCCTACTCCAGGAGAAGGGGCAGATATGCGTGTTGATCTTAAACATGAAAAGAAGGCGCCACCCAGACGTTCGGGGCGAACCGCGCCCGGTGGCCCACCCCCAGGGCGTGAGACCCCTCTACATATGTTCAGATCCATTCCATCATCATCCCCCAGATATGAACGAGAATCCGTCGATAACCAAAACAGGTCGTCGGAAGAGGAAAAACCTCCATCCCAGTTGCTTTATAAAAACGACGTTTTAACCCCAAGCAACCAAGGCGTGCCAGTCAGTCGCCTGATTACAGAACACCCCGAGCTAGCACTATGCGTGCGTCGGGACACAACCACATCAATGAACAGGTTATTTAGACCTGTCATTGAATCCCCAAGGCGCCCAGGGGAACGACAAGAGGGGTGTGATACTTCCTAACTCCAACTCTTTTTAATAGAAAAGAAGGAAGCACCAACAGTATGTATCCCAGTCTACACAGCCGGGGGTAAAACATTTTCACATTTTTACATCCCACCACCCTCCCATAGGAAGGAGACGGAAATCCCCAGAAAGACTTCCCACGCGAGCTGTACAGATTGAAAAGAATATATTGCACCTTGAGCCATGTAAAAAATTGGTTTTAGGGCTCTCCGGGGAGGAGGCACTGAACCCATACACACTCAATAATCTAATTGAATTGAATACACACACAATAGAGTAAGACTCCTTCTTGAGGTTCCACTCACCTTGACAATCTGAGGAGGAGGCTCTGTACTCTGAGGAGGCTCCCTCACATGGAAGGAGAGTCCCAACTCACAGAAGGCCCGAATAGGAGCTTCGTGAGGAGGAGCCCTGACCACCCCCCGAAACAGATCCATCACATGGACCTGAACAGCACACGGAAGTCCTACCAACAGAGACGCGCACAGTGACGTACTCTATGGCGGGGGAATTTCTGCGGTGCACACGCCCAATATTCCAGGGCGTGGGACCAGGAAACTCCCCCCCCCCCTCACCCTGTAACGTGCCGAACCGCAACGTGACAGGAACCTTGAAGGACAGGTGGGTTTCCCCCTGACCAACAGAAAAAGGGGGGAGGAAAGGCTACCAGTTCACCCCTTTACGACCCCACACCCATGATACGATGTAAAGACAAAAAGAGTATGACACAGTCATAGTCAGCTCCATGAAGTGTCTAACAGCTTCACACAGCGCATGTGCTAACCTGCTATATGATTTTTACTAAGGAAAAAACACAGAACAGAGAGGGCCCTCCAAGAGCCCCGGTACCAAACTTACACATGTGCTTCTGTGGCCAGCCCAACCCAGTTGTAGGTCACACGACACACACAACCCATTATCACCTACAAAAAATGGCAAAAACACTCTACAGAGGAACGCCGTTTTTCATAACAGGCCTTGCTAAGCACACACGAAAAGCGACCAAACAATCTTTTCTTTTAGGAAAATAAAGTTCCTCAAGCTGTTTTAGCACAACCTCAGCAATCAAGCTAAGGGTTACATCGTATCCCTACCACACAGTGACACAATATAGTGTAACAACATGTCTGAGAGGAGGATGAAGAAGTCCCCAGGGAACCGGGGGGAAACACAACCCTCCTACTTTACCCTTAATACGGCCAGTTAAACAGGTAAACCTGTTAATATGTGAACACACTGTTCATTGTCATTACAGGCTGAGAAAATAATCATTCTTTACTCATTTGTCACTAAGCATAGCTTTATAGGTTAGTTTAACCCCCTTAGTTGTGAGTACACAGTACATAAACACACATGATGTTTCTCAACACAACAAACCAGATCATTTTCACATCTGTAACAAACAACCCGATTTGCATGGAGAAGCTAAATACCAGTGACAAGACAATTCACACACAACTCGCGTCGTATCCTAAATGTAGTGCAGCAACACTCGTTTTGGAAAACATCGTTATTTACAAAACATTTAGAAGGGAAAGCCAGAAGAAGTGTACAAGGTCTGGCCAAACCTTGCCTACCCGGAGCGTAGATCAAGCGAAGTGCAGTCTCAAGGCACCGTAGTAAACACAGCCGTTCCGTGTTGTCGATCTGGGCAGCGTCGCCGCTCCACCCCGTCGCTATGGTCCCTCTTGTTGACGCAGTCCTTGCCGTCCTGGCCCAGGGCAGGTTCGACGAACATCCTCTGTCAAAGATGACGTCGTAGTCAAGAGTGTTTAAAACATGTTATAATCAAAGCACGTTCAACAGAGTAGCATTAAGCTAACGGCCGCTCCAACCGTCGGTCGCTACCGCCCCTGCCCGCGAGACGCCGAGCGAACGGCGCACGCGACCAGAGGGGAGCTTCGAATCCCCCCCCGCCTCTCCCCGTGAGGGAGAGGGGAGTTGGGAACCGCGGCGGCGTGCGAGGGGCCGGAGCCACCCCGCGCTGGGCCTCGGCCGATAGCAGCAAGCTAACGTTTCCTAGCCTAACCTAGGTAGGCCACCTAGTGATCACAGTAGGCCAGCGCCGCAGCTAACAGCTGACTGGCTAACAGTAGGCCACCACTAGCACGTAAGCTAAGCAGCGATAGCAGCAAGCTAACGTTTTTCTAGCCTAACCCAGGTAGGCCACCTAGTGATCACAGCAGGCTAGCGCCACAGCTAACAGCTGACTGGCTAACAGTAGGCCACCACTAGCACATAAGCTAAGCAGCTATCACCTGAACTTGTACACAATGATATAACACTCACCCAGACAGGCCGCCGTTCTGAAACCCTCCTCACTTTTTAAGAGAAAAGAGAAACAAGATGTCAACACAGTTTTACAACGATGATTTTACCAACACCCGACGGAGCCAGCACAATACCCAACTGGCCTGTGTAGCTGACTTTGAACACAGATCTTCCGCTAATGAACATCTATGCCCATATCTCCTCGTGAGGGAATACTCTCATTTGGATATGAAAGATGGGACCTAACACGGTGACAGAGAGACATCCACTCGTCCAGAAAACACAGGGATCACCAGTGTTAATGGTCGTGGCCCACTAGTTAAACTATAATGGGCTTCAGACCAAGGTCTTCTGTCGCCTAAGAGGCTGAACAAAGGACCCTAGTCTGGGGCCGGTTTTCATAAACATTGTCAACTAGCCCCCATAGCACTAACAGACAAGTGGAGCTTGCCAGCAAAACATAACTCACCAAACCTGGAACCCACCGCTTCTCACAACAGCGGCGCGTCCTACAGCCCAGCTGTGTCTTTACCGCAACCAGCACACAGCAAGGACTGCAGTTGGAAAGGCATGTAGCGGCGCAAACTCCCAATACGAAAACCGGTGGAGGATTTTTAGAATGATCATCATCTTCCAGACACTCCAGTACGAAGACAATATCGCCGTATTTTCTCGAAAATAGTGAGAGAGAAAATAAAGATATGATGTCAACGTATCCTTGTTTTCCAACTCTTCTCCTACCATCACATCACTTCAAGTGGGGATCTACCGAGGCACTTTCTTGTGGTGAAAGCGAGAAGGAGGCGAGTGGGTGGCCCCACCCCTGCTTATATGGGTAAGCTGATAGGGGTGTGGTCAGACAAATATTGGGATTAAAGGTACATTGTGGTCTTTATTCAGTGCGCGTGCACGTGTGCGAGGACAGTGCAGAGAGTGACGCCGAGCGAGAGCTATACGATACAGAACTGTTAATTAGGCTTCATTAACACAGGTGTTCTATTAATAACTGTTAATTAGGCTTCATTAACACAGGTGTTCTATTAATAACTGTTAATTAGGCTTCATTTTCACAGGTGTTCTATTAATAACTGTTAATAAGGCAACGGTCCAAGTTCAGGAGCTCAGTTGAGGAACTATTGGTTGTTGGAACTAAATATATGATTAAATAAACAAATCATAATCTGTTGTCACTTATTACTGTTAGCTAATACATGGGATTGTAGAACTGTTGTATGAAAGCAATATCACACATCGCAATATCACGGTTGTGCTGTTATACTGAATATCAGCATAAATGTGAACCTTGACCTCGTACCTGCGACCGAATCACAGCCGTGCTGATATTCAACGGCACAACCTCGAGTGTGATATTGCTTAATTCTATCTGGATTTCATTTGATCTACTGTATCTTTATTGAAAATGCTTGACATCACAATAAGATAAATACTGTAGATGTCATGGGAGAGCCCACTCAATGACATGAATAGAATAGAAAATCACATTATAACGCAGCGTTAGGAGTTGAAGAATTCTGTTGAACTCTGTGTGGCGGGAATACTATGCTGTGTTCAAATCTAGAGCACGTTATTGAATAGGTTTAGGATTTTTTTTAATTTGATTTGAAGTCTTTATTTCGAACATGCAATGAATACAACAAACAATAACAAAAAGCAAAACAACTCAATCTGCATGTTCGAAAAGGAGTAGGAAGAAGTATACACTTATTTAATCCTACCCCTTTTCCACTACTCAAATGAGTGTACTATTTTAAACATAAAAAAGAAAAGAAAAAAAAAAATATATATATATATATATATATATATGCTAAACAAAAAACAAAAACGATATATGTATAAAATAAAATAAAATAGAAAACAAAATAAAAATGTAAACACCCGTGAATATCAAGTCCCTTCCTCATCCCTTAGGTTGGGTTTAGGTTGTTAGTGCCTTTCATCATGATGGCCAGAGCAGGAGAGAAGCTCCATCTTCAGCATCTTTGGGTTCTTGAAAAGCGCTATATAAATAAAATTTATTATTATTATTATTATTATTATTATTATTATTATTATTATTATTATTATTATTATTATTATTATTATTATTATTATTATTATTATTATTATTATTATTATTATTATTATTATTATTATTATTATTATTATTATTATTATTATTATTATTATTATTATTATTATTATTATTATTATTATTATTATTATTATTATTATTATTATTATTATTATTATTATTATTATTATTATTATTATTATTATTATTATTATTATTATTATTATTATTATTATTATTATTATTATTATTATTATTATTATTATTATTATTATTATTATTATCTGAAGGAAAGGTAGGCAGCTGAAGGAGAGGCTTGTTAGGGTTAGGGTTAAGGTTAAATATTTCTAGTTGCTGTAGCCAGGTGTAGCTTCCTAGTTGCTGTAGCCAGGTGTAGCTTTCTAGTTGCTGTAGCCAGGTGTAGCTTCCTAGTTGCTGTAGCCAGATGTAGCTTCCTAGTTGCTGTAGCCAGGTGTAGCTCTCTAGTTGCTGTAGCCAGGTGTAGCTTTCTAGTTGCTGTAGCCAGGTGTAGCTTCCTAGTTGCTGTAGCCAGGTGTAGCTCTCTAGTTGCTGTAGCCAGGTGTAGCTTCCTAGTTGCTGTAGCCAGGTGTATCTTTCTAGTTGCTGTAGCCAGGTGTATCTTTCTAGCTGATGTAGCCAGGTGTAGCTCTCTAGTTGCTGTAGCCAGGTGTAGCTTCCTAGTTGCTGTAGCCAGGTGTAGCTCTCTAGTTGCTGTAGCCAGGTGTAGCTTCCTAGTTGCTGTAGCCAGGTGTAGCTTTCTAGTTGCTGTAGCCAGGTGTAGCTTCCTAGTTGCTGTAGCCAGGTGTAGCTTCCTAGTTGCTGTAGCCAGGTGTAGCTTCCTAGTTGCTGTAGCCAGATGTAGCTCTCTAGTTGCTGTAGCCAGGTGTAGCTTCCTAGTTGCTGTAGCCAGGTGTAGCTTTCTAGTTGCTGTAGCCAGGTGTAGCTTTCTAGTTGCTGTAGTCAGTTGTAGCTCTCTAGTTGCTGTAGCCAGGTGTAGCTCTCTAGTTGCTGTAGCCAGGTGTAGCTTCCTAGTTGCTGTAGTCAGTTGTAGCTTCCTAGTTGCTGTAGCCAGTTGTAGCTTCCTAGTTGCTGTAGCCAGGTGTATCTTTCTAGTTGCTGTAGTCAGTTGTAGCTCTCTAGTTGCTGTAGCCAGGTGTAGCTTTCTAGTTGCTGTAGTCAGTTGTAGCTTCCTAGTTGCTGTAGTCAGGTGTAGCTTCCTAGTTGCTGTAGCCAGGTGTAGCTTCCTAGTTGCTGTAGCAGGTGTAGCTTCCTAGTTGCTGTAGCCAGGTGTAGCTTCCTAGTTGCTGTAGCCAGGTGTAGCTTCCTAGTTGCTGATTGACAGTTCCTTTGAAGGTTGGGACAGAACTGATTGACAGTTCCTTTGACGGTTTAGACAGAACTGATTGAAGGTTCCTTTGACGGTTGGGTTAGGGTTAGGGTTAGGGTTGGGGTGGTTGTGACAGAACTGCTAGCCGTCCTCACTACTGTAGTTCTAGCTTTCTAAAAAGGTTCTCCTAAAATACCAGTAAATCTGCCACCAAATCCATTTCTGAACTTTGTAAAATACACATTGTAAAATATAGGCTATATTAAATTATAAAACATAGATGTATATCTATATTCTATACATCTATAACTACATCTATATCTGCATCTATATATCTAATTAATTAACAGTTAATTAGTTAATAATTCATTAATTATAATTAATGATATATAACCTCTTAACAGTCCTCTGCCTGTCGATTGCATATAAGTAATAATAATAATAATAATTCATTTAATTTATATAGCGCTTCTCAATAACCCGAAGTCGCTGACAGTAGTCGGGAGCAGGGGTACAAACAAAGAAACGAAAGCAAAGAAACAAAAACAAAACAACAAAGAAACAAAAACAAAAGGAACATGAGACCATGGGGGGAACGGGGGAGACAGCCTGATGGCACAAAAAAAAAAAAAGACTGGAGACATATCAATCAGGTTGGAGGGGAGGGGGGGTTTAGGGGTGGGGGGGGGTTGAAGGCAAGGGAGAACAGTAAATTGGAAACTCACTCTGAGTGCTATTGGCATAGAGTTACAGAGGTTTGAACACACTGAAATAAAGGTTATCTGAATTATATTGCAAACAGATGCCTGCAGATATATCTACTCTATAGTCATTAGCTGAAAACAGTCTTACCTATAACATATGTCCAAAGTCGATAACAATATTTAAGAAAAAGAGTGTTTTACGTATGTTTAGGCATTTTTCCAAAAAGAAGTGAGAGGAGTCAACACTAGAGTCCACTCTCCCCCTCCCCCAGAGGAGCGACAGCAACAGTTTAGTGCAACTTGCGCTCCGGAGAGAGAGTGTTCATTCTCTTGCGTACGGTGCGCTTTTATCGCTTTTACCACTTTTACCGCTTTTACCGCTTCTCAGTCTCAGAAAACCAACTCAAGTAAGATGTCATTCTTTTCAGAATTTCATTGGATAAACAAACCATCAATCATTTTCAGCGTCAGTGATGATTGGTCCCATGGTCCGGTCATTGAGAGACGAAACCGGAGGTGGTCACTTTTTAGAAACTGACGCTCGTTGGCTGTTTGCTTTCATTTTAGCTTTCAACCGACGTGTTGGTTGAGAGACGATTACCGGGCGGGCCGTCGGAATTTTAAGAGGCTAACACAACAATGAAAGAAATCAGACAGCAATGAGTTAAGAAGGTTCCACAAAGTGTATTTTCTATCTATAGATCAAACTTCTCAACAATGGTATGTGAATATATATGTGAATATACCCCACATTTATATGGTATACAAACCTAATTTAAAAAATTAAATTTTTATGGGGTTTCTGCTTTGTTAGATAGATGGTGGCAAGAAAGAGGGAGAAAGAGGCTTTGTGCCGAACCAGGCAAGCCTCAATACGTGTGTCAGTGTGTGTGCGTGTATGTATGCATGTATGTGTGTTCAAATGTGTATGTGTGTATGTGTTCATATGTGTATGTTTGCATGTGTTCATATGTGTATGTGTGTATGTGTTCATATGTGTATGTGTGCATGTGCTCATAATGTGTATGTGTGTGAGGTTTGTATGTCTGTATGTGTGTATGTGCTCATTTGTGTATGTGTGTATGTGTGTATGTGTGCATGTGTGTATGTGTGCATGTACTCATATGTGTATATGTGTGAGGTTATGTGGTTAGGTTACTTATCACACAGTGGGAATGCCATAAAGACCCATTAAACATTAAGCTGGGAGGAATCCAATCTAATTCCAGAGGACATAGTGCCCCCGGCCCGCTCTGTTCTGATGCTCCTGTTCTGATCTGATGGTCCTGTTCTGCTCTGTTCTGATGGTCCTGTTCTGATGGTCCTGTTCTGTTGGTCCTGTACCAGTCTGTTCTGTTCTGTTCTGCTCTGTTCTGTTCTGTTCTGTTCTGCTCTGCTCTGTTCTGTTCTGTTCTGTTCTGTTCTGCTCTGTTCTGTTCTGTTCTGCTCTGTTCTGTTCTGCTCTGTTCTGCTCTGTTCTGTTCTGTTCTGTTCTGTTCTGTTCTGTTCTGTTCTGTTCTGTTCTGTTCTGTTTTGCTCTGTTCTGTTCTGTTCTGCTCTGTTCTGTTCTGTTCTGTTCTGCTCTGTTCTGTTCTGTTCTGCTCTGTTCTGTTCTGTTCTGCTCTGTTCTGTTCTGTTCTGCTCTGTTCTGCTCTGCTCTGTTCTGTTCTGCTCTGTTCTGCTCTGTTCTGTTCTGTTCTGCTCTGTTCTGCTCTGTTCTGCTCTGTTCTGTTCTGCTCTGTTCTGCTCTGTTCTGTTCTGTTCTGTTCTGTTCTGTTCTGCTCTGTTCTGCTCTGTTCTGTTCTGTTCTGTTCTGCTCTGTTCTGTTCTGTTCTGTTCTGTTCTGCTCTGTTCTGTTCTGTTCTGTTCTGTTCTGTCCTCTGCAGACCCTGTTGGTTCTCCGCATGGTTCCTCTGCAGACCGTGTTGGTTTTCCGCAGGGTTCCTCTGCAGACCCTGTTGGTTCTCCGCAGGGTTCCTCTGCAGACCGTGTTGGTTCTCCACAGGGTTCCTCTGCAGACCGTGTTGGTTCTCCACATGGTTCCTCTGCAGACCGCGTTGGTTCGCCACAGGGTTCCTCTGCAGACCGTGTTGGTTCTCCACAGGGTTCCTCTGCAGACCGTGTTGGTTCTCCACAGGGTTCCTCTGCAGACCGTGTTGGTTCTCCACAGGGTTCCTCTGCAGACCGTGTTGGTTCTCCGCAGGGTTCCTCTGCAGACCGTGTTGGTTCTCCGCAGGGTTCCTCTGCAGACCGTGTTGGTTCTCCGCAGGGTTCCTCTGCAGACCGTGTTGGTTCTCCGCAGGGTTCCTCTGCAGACCGTGTTGGTTCTCCACAGGGTTCCTCTGCAGACCGTGTTGGTTCTCCACAGGGTTCCTCTGCAGACCGAGTTGGTTCTCCGCAGGGTTCCTCTGCAGACCGTGTTGGTTCTCCACAGGATTCCTCTGCAGACCGTGTTGGTTCTCCACAGGGTTCCTCTGCAGACCGTGTTGGTTCTCCACAGGGTTCCTCTGCAGACCGTGTTGGTTCTCCACAGGGTTCCTCTGCAGACCCTGTTGGTTCTCCGCATGGTTCCTCTGCAGACCCTGTTGGTTCTCCGCATGGTTCCTCTGCAGACCGTGTTGGTTCTCCACAGGGTTCCTCTGCAGACCGTGTTGGTTCTCCACAGGGTTCCTCTGCAGACCGTGTTGGTTCTCCACAGGGTTCCTCTGCAGGCCGTGTTGGTTCTCCACAGGGTTCCTCTGCAGACCGTGTTGGTTCTCCACAGGGTTCCTCTGCAGACCGTGTTGGTTCTCCACAGGGTTCCTCTGCAGGCCATGTTGGTTCTCCACAGGGTTCCTCTGCAGACCGTGTTGGTTCTCCACAAGGTTCCTCTGCAGACCGTGTTGGTTCTCCGCAGGGTTCCTCTGCAGACCGTGTTGGTTCTCCGCAGGGTTCCTCTGCAGACCGTGTTGGTTCTCCGCAGGGTTCCTCTGCAGACCGTGTTGGTTCTCCACAGGGTTCCTCTGCAGACCGTGTTGGTTCTCCGCAGGGTTCCTCTGCAGACCGTGTTGGTTCTCCGCAGGGTTCCTCTGCAGACCGTGTTGGTTCTCCACAGGGTTCCTCTGCAGACCGTGTTGGTTCTCCACAGGGTTCCTCTGCAGACCGTGTTGGTTCTCCGCAGGGTTCCTCTGCAGACCGTGTTGGTTCTCCGCAGGGTTCCTCTGCAGACCGTAGGGTCCGAGAACGTTCTCCTCCAGCGGCTCCGCAGTACAGAGAGGTCAGCAGTGCGTCGCCCCGCCGGCCTTCGCATCAAATATTACCCAGACGGACTTATACGTCATGTATTACCTAAAAACCAATTAGTCCCCTGCAGACAACCACCGGGGCCTAATTGGAGCGCGGCTCTGGGCCTTGGTGAATCTTTAACTCCACCTGGAGCTCAGGTTACGGCTCTGTGCTCACTTTGCTCTGCTTTGCCGGGTTTATTCTTATAGGGACAAAGCTCATCAATCAACGTTAATGTAAATGTTGCCCAGCGTTAGTGACCCTGTCCGTTCTCAACTGGTAACTGCTAATTCTGTTTGTGCTCACGTGCACATATACAGGTAGGTGTGCGCGTGCGTGTGTGTGTGTGTGTGTGTGTGTGTGTGTGTGTGTGTGTGTGTGTGTGTGTGTGTGTGTGTGTGTGTGTGTGTGTGTGTGTGTGTGTGTGTGTGTGTGTGTGTGTGTGTGTGTGTGTGTGTGTGTGTGTGTGTGTGTGTGTGTGTGTGTGCGTGTGTGTGTGTGTGTCCTGTTCCTCTCAACATCAATCAGCTAATTACTGTTAGAGAGCAATCAATACTGCCAAGGGCCACTGGAGACACACACACACACACACACACACACACACACACACACACACGCACGCACGCACGCACGCACACACACACACACACGCACGCACGCACACACACACACACACACACACACACACACACACACACACACACACACACACACACACAGGGACAGTAGCTCAGGAGGTGGAGCGGTTGTCTGGTCATCGGAAGGTTCCCGGATCGATTCCCACTCCTCCCGGGCAGTGTGAGCAGGTCGGCACCTTGCATGATTCCCTCCACCGTCGGAGTGTGAATGTGTGAGTGAATGGGTGAATGTGTAAAGCGCGTTGGATAAAAGCTGCTATATAAATGCACCATTTACCATTCACACACACACACACACACACACACACACGCACGCACGCACGCACACACACACAGATAGATAGTGTCATGTTGGATGGGTGAAGTCTTTCTGGACCACAAGGCTGTATTTAAATACAGAGGTGTGTTGGAAGACATTCACCCTCACTATCTAAGGTCTGCAGTGTCACCAGACTCTACATATACATATAGACTTGTCTCCTATTTGCTCACTATCTAAGGTCTGCAGTCTCTACATATAAGACTTGTCTCCTATTTGCTCACTATCTAAGGTCTGCAGTCTCTACATGTAAGACTTGTCTCCTATTTGCTCACTATCTAAGGTCTGCAGTCTCTACATGTAAGACTTGTCTCCTATTTGCTCACTATCTAAGGTCTGCAGTCTCTACATGTAAGAATTGTCTCCTATTTGCTCACTATCTAAGGTCTGCAGTCTCTACATGTAATAATTGTCTCCTATTTGCTCACTATCTAAGGTCTGCAGTCTCTACATGTAAGACTTGTCTCCTATTTGCTCACTATCTAAGGTCTGCAGTCTCTACATGTAAGACTTGTCTCCTATTTGCTCACTATCTAAGGTCTGCAGTCTCTACATATAGACTTGTCTCCTATTTGCTCACTATCTAAGGTCTGCAGTCTCTACATATAAGACTTGTCTCCTATTTGCTCACTATCTAAGGTCTGCAGTCTCTACATATAAGACTTGTCTCCTATTTGCTCACTATCTAAGGTCTGCAGTCTCTACATGTAAGACTTGTCTCCTATTTGCTCACTATCTAAGGTCTGCAGTGTCACCAGACTCTACATATAAGACGCATCAAACAGTGGACTGCCATTTGATGAGATTTTAAAAGGACCAGGGACGATATTTCTTGTAAGATATGATCAAGTCCAGAATTCCATAATAATTCTGTATTCATATACAGGGTAACTGTAGGGTTATGGTACCTTGTGTATACTGCACCTATATTTTATGTACATGTACAGTATAATATAACCGACAGGGCATACAGACCCTCATCTGTACCTTTGTTTACACTGTTTATTTGTCTCATGTTTTTATTAGTTGTTCGTTTATTAGAGTTTATTATATTGTATACACTGTTACTTTTATCATATTTTTATATTCAGATAACATTGTATTGCCTATATTTATGTCTTTCTACTATTACCCTGCCCATACTTGTACCTCCCCTCCCCCATGTTGCTATAGATAGATAGATAGATAGATAGATAGATAGATAGATAGATAGATAGATAGATAGATAGATAGATAGATAGATAGATAGATAGATAGATAGATAGATAGATAGATAGATAGATAGATAGATAGATAGATAGATAGATAGATAGATAGATAGATAGATAGATAGATAGATAGATAGATAGATAGATAGATAGATAGATAGATAGATAGATAGATAGATAGATAGATAGATAGATAGATAGATAGATAGATAGATAGATAGATAGATAGATAGATAGATAGATAGATAGATAGATAGATAGATAGATAGATAGATAGATAGATAGATAGATAGATAGATAGATAGATAGATAGATAGATAGATAGATAGATAGATAGATAGATAGATAGATAGATAGATAGATAGATAGATAGATAGATAGATAGATAGATAGATAGATAGATAGATAGATAGATAGATAGATAGATAGATAGATAGATAGATAGATAGATAGATAGATAGATAGATAGATAGATAGATAGATAGATAGATAGATAGATAGATAGATAGATAGATAGATAGATAGATAGATAGATAGATAGATAGATAGATAGATAGATAGATAGATAGATAGATAGATAGATAGATAGATAGATAGATAGATAGATAGATAGATAGATAGATAGATAGATAGATAGATAGATAGATAGATAGATAGATAGATAGATAGATAGATAGATAGATAGATAGATAGATAGATAGATAGATAGATAGATAGATAGATAGATAGATAGATAGATAGATAGATAGATAGATAGATAGATAGATAGATAGATAGATAGATAGATAGATAGATAGATAGATAGATAGATAGATAGATAGATAGATAGATAGATAGATAGATAGATAGATAGATAGATAGATAGATAGATAGATAGATAGATAGATAGATAGATAGATAGATAGATAGATAGATAGATAGATAGATAGATAGATAGATAGATAGATAGATAGATAGATAGATAGATAGATAGATAGATAGATAGATAGATAGATAGATAGATAGATAGATAGATAGATAGATAGATAGATAGATAGATAGATAGATAGATAGATAGATAGATAGATAGATAGATAGATAGATAGATAGATAGATAGATAGATAGATAGATAGATAGATAGATAGATAGATAGATAGATAGATAGATAGATAGATAGATAGATAGATAGATAGATAGATAGATAGATAGATAGATAGATAGATAGATAGATAGATAGATAGATAGATAGATAGATAGATAGATAGATAGATAGATAGATAGATAGATAGATAGATAGATAGATAGATAGATAGATAGATAGATAGATAGATAGATAGATAGATAGATAGATAGATAGATAGATAGATAGATAGATAGATAGATAGATAGATAGATAGATAGATAGATAGATAGATAGATAGATAGATAGATAGATAGATAGATAGATAGATAGATAGATAGATAGATAGATAGATAGATAGATAGATAGATAGATAGATAGATAGATAGATAGATAGATAGATAGATAGATAGATAGATAGATAGATAGATAGATAGATAGATAGATAGATAGATAGATAGATAGATAGATAGATAGATAGATAGATAGATAGATAGATAGATAGATAGATAGATAGATAGATAGATAGATAGATAGATAGATAGATAGATAGATAGATAGATAGATAGATAGATAGATAGATAGATAGATAGATACTTTATTAATCCCCTTGGGGAAATTCAGGGTATCTCGCAGCTCACATAGTATACAGACATTGACCATTCCCATACAGTAGTTACACGTTATGTCTGCATCATGAATTAAAATAAGTACATGATACAATTCAATTAAATCATACCCATCAATATTAAAATTAAAATTAAAATAGGAGCGTGATTAGATAAAAGCAGGTGTATAAAAACAGGTGTAAAAACAGATGTAAAAACAGGTGTAAAAACAGGTGTAAAAAACAGGTGTAACTATAATACGCTGTTGTACAGTCTGATGGCTGTGGGGACAAAGGACCTCCTGTGCCGCTCAGTCCGTGAGTGCAGGGAGATGAGCCGTCCGCTGCGACTGCTGCTCTGCCCCACCAGGGTGTGGTGGAGAGGGTGGTTGGTATTGCCCATGATGGCCAGCAGCTTGCTCTGAGTGCGGCTCTCCACCACGGTCCCCAGTGGGTCCAGTCTCCTCCCTACCACTGAGCCAGCCTTCTTGACCAGCTTATCCAGCCGTCTGGTATCCCTGGCCGTGGTATTACCACCCCAACAGACAGCGGCGTAGAGGAGCACACTTGACACCACTGCCTGATAAAACATAAACAACATTTCCCCACACACATTAAAAGACCTGAGCCTCCTAAGGAAGAACAGCCTGCTCTGTCCTTTCTTGTGACACCCACATGTCCCCAAGGGGATCAATAACGGAATATCTTATCTCATCTCATCTCATTTCATCTCATCTCATCTCATCTCATCTCATCTCATCTCATCTTATCTTATCGTATCTTATCTTATCGTATCTTATCTCATCTCATCTCATCTCATCTCATCTCATCTCATCTCATCTTATCTTATCGTATCTTATCTTATCCTATCTTATCTCATCTCATCTCATCTCATCTTATCATATCTTATCTTATCTTATCTTGTCATATCTTATCTTATCTTACCTTATCGTATCTTATCTTATATTATCGTATCTTATCTCATCATATCTTATCGTATCTTATCTTATATTATCGTATCGTATCTTATCTTATCTTACCTTATCGTATCTTATCTTATCGTATTGCATCGTATCGTATCTTATCTTATCGTATCTTATCTTATCGTATCGTATTTTATCGTATCTTATCTTATCTTATCGTATCTTATCGTATCTTATCGTATCTTACCATATCTTATCGTATCTTATCTTAACGTATCTTATCGTATCTTATCTTATCGTATTATATCTTATCGTATCTTATCTCATCTCATCTCATTTCATCTCATCTCATCTCATCTCATCTCATCTCATCTTATCTTATCGTATCTTATCTCATCTCATCTCATCTCATCTTATCATATCTTATCTTATCTTATCTTGTCATATCTTATCTTATCTTACCTTATCGTATCTTATCTTATATTATCGTATCTTATCTCATCATATCTTATCGTATCGTATCTTATCTTATATTATCGTATCGTATCTTATCTTATCTTACCTTATCGTATCTTATCTTATCGTATTGCATCGTATCGTATCTTATCTTATCGTATCTTATCTTATCGTATCATATTTTATCGTATCTTATCTTATCTTATCGTATCTTATCGTATCTTACCATATCTTATCGTATCTTATCTTAACGTATCTTATCGTATCTTATCTTATCTTATCTTATCGTATCGTATCTTTTCGTATCTTATCTTATCTTATCGTATTATATCTTATCGTATCTTATCTTATAGTATCTTATAGTATCTTAACGTATCTTATAGTATCTTATCGTATCTTATCTTATCTTATCGTATTGTATCTTATCGTATCTTATCTTATAGTATCTTATAGTATCTTAAAGTATCTTAAAGTATCTTATAGTATCTTATCGTATCTTATCTTATCTTATCGTATCTGATCGTATCTTATCTTATAGTATCTTATAGTATCTTATCGTATCTTATCTTATCTTATCGTATCTTATCGTATCTTATCTTATCGTATTTTATCGCATCTTACTTCTAGCGAATGAAACAGTGAAATTAAACTATTCCCCATGTTTCTCTGGACCCATTGGAACCTCCTCAAAGACCCTGTGGAGATCCCCGGACCCTGCGTTGAGAAGCAGTGGTTTGTGTGTGTCTACGTACAGTGTGTGTGTGTGTGTGTGTGTGTGTGTGTGTGTGTGTGTGTGTGTGTGTGTGTGTGTGTGTGTGTGTGTGTGTGTGTGTGTGTGTGTGTGTGTGTGTGTGTGTGTGTGTGTGTGTGTGAGTGAGTGTGTAGGAGGGGAGGGTGCAGCGGGGGATTCACTCTGACAGCTCATTAAAGGTTAATGTGTCACCTGGCTTGTCCTGGCTATGTGTATATGGTTTGGAGCCACGGTGGGTCCTGTGTTAATGTTACACTCAGCTCTCTAACTGACAGAGCCTCAGAGGGACGTGGGGGCCTCCCTGGTCCTCCCTGGGCCTCCCTGGTCCTCCCTGGACCTCCCTGGGCCTCCCTGGACCTCCCCGGCCCTCCCTGGCCCTCCCTGGCCGTCCCTGGCCGTCCCTGGCTCTCCCTGGACCTCCCTGGGCCTCCCTGGCCCTCCCTGGCCCTCCCTGGAACTCCCTGGAACTCCCTGGAACTCCCTGGAACTCCCTGGCCCTCCCTGGGCCTCCCTAGACCTCCCTAGACCTCCCTGGGCCTATCTGGGCCTCCCTAGACCTCCCTGGGCCTCCCTAGACCTCCCTAGACCTCCCTGGCCCTCTCTGGGCCTCCCTAGACCTCACTAGACCTCCCTGGCCCTCTCTGGGCCTCCCTAGACCTCCCTGGGCCTCCCTAGTCCTCCCTAGACCTCCCTGGCCCTCTCTGGGCCTCCCTAGACCTCCCTGGGCCTCCCTAGACCTCCCTGGGCCTCCCTAGACCTCCCTGGCCCTCTCTGGGCCTCCCTAGACCTCCATGGGCCTCCCTAGACTTCCCTGGGCCTCCCTAGACCTCCCTAGACCTCCCTGGCCCTCCCTGGCCTCCCTGGCCCTCCCTGGAACTCCCTGGCCCTCCCTAGACCTCCCTGGCCCTCCCTGACCCTCCCTGGCCTCCCTGGCCCTCCCTGGAACTCCCTGGCCCTCCCTAGACCTCCCTGGAACTCCCTGGACAGGGTTCAGCAGGATGAGTGGAACCACCTGGATCTGGACCCAGGTCCCCTGCAGTCAGTCAAAGGGGAATCTCCTGTGGTCAACAGCATATTAGACTTACTAGCCTTCAGGCCAACAGAGATATTAGGCTTACTAGGCTTCAGGTCAACAGAGATATCAGGCTTACTAGGCTTCAGGTCAACAGAGATATTAGGCTTACTAGGCTTCAGAACAAGGGAGATATTAGTCTTACTAGGCTTCAGAACAAGGTAGATATCAGTCTTCCTAGGCTTCAGAACAAGGGAGATATTAGTCTTACTAGGCTTCAGAACAAGGGAGATATCAGTCTTACTAGGCTTCAGAACAAGGGAGATATTAGTCTTACTAGGCTTCAGAACAAGGGAGATATCAGTCTTACTAGGCTTCAGAACAAGGGAGATATTAGGCTTACTAGGCTTCAGGCAGGGCTACTCTGCCACATTCCAAACAGTTTCAAAGGATGACTTCCCAGATGGTTCTGTAAACAGACTACATGGTAGGTCAGGTTAGGACTGCTCTTGGTCTCGACCACTACTGGACTTTATTTTCAAATTATTTTCAAAATACGCAGAACACAACTGTTTCTCTACCGGGTCTATGATGGAATATCTGGCTCCGTTCCATGTCAATGGAATTCTGAGCATTAAAAATAAAAAAATAAGTAAATCTTCACAGTCCTGGACACCTCACCATGACAGGACGCGTACCGTATAATCGCAGCATCCTGGGTTTGAATCTGACCTGGGACCAGTGTTTACATGTCATCCCATTTCTCTCTACCCCTGATTTCCTGTCACTCACTGTCCAATCAAGCAGAAAGGATCTTTGATAGGATGTGTCATTAATTGCTTTATTGATGTTTAGAATGTTGGGCACATCGCCGTGGCGACGCAAATAATACAACCTGGCCGAACCGTCTGCATCAGCCGCTCTGCTCTAGTCTGGTACAGTAAGCAGCGTCTGAGAGGAGGAAACACAATACTGAGCTAATACTGAACTAGAAGAGGAGAGACCGCTGCCAGTAAGCTGCCAGTAAGCTGCCACTAAGCAAGAGAAAGACCCTTTCTCCAGCTCCTGACCACAGTACCTCCTAATTGATGAGTTAAATGCAGAGGATGGATTTCGGGTACATTAGATTACATTACATTAAAATGTATTGTCATCACACAGCACAGTAGTACAGTACAATGAAAAGAAGTTTGGCATCCAGCCAGAGTGCAAATGTAACAGTAAAGTGCAGTAGTAATATACAATGTACAGGTGATTAAACTGGGTATCAAATATATAGATTAGTACTGCTGAGTAATAGTGCTAATCAGATGTATGTACTAATATGTACAGTGATACAGGTATAAAGACACTATGGTAGTAAGTCGTACTGGCCAGCAGCATAACTAGTAAGAGTAGGTAAGGGATATTTTTAAGCATTACATCACGCAACGGAGTGTGTTATACGAATTAGATCACGCCTATGGGTGGTTGTTAGGCCCGAGGCGCAGCCGAGGGTTGTTAGACCCCCATAGGCGTGATCTAATTTGTATAACACACGACTTCAAGTGATGTAATGCGTTTATACAATGACCCAATTCACCCAACCGTATTGCTATACAATAAACACACAGTAATTGAAGCATAGTGGAGATTTTTTCAAAAACAGAAAAAGTAGATCCCAAAAGAGAAAACGTAGATCCAATGGAAGTCATGATTGATTGATTGAAAACTTTATTAACTCTTTCAGTGCCACTCACGAGATTTCTCGTGTTTTTTTATAGGTGGTTGCTAGCCACTCACGAGATTTCTCGGAATTATTTTTAATATTTTTTTTTTGCGATCTGAAAAATTATTGCATCACCCGAGCCTACCCGAGTATTGCCGAGCTGCGCCGATGATCACTGTGGAAAAAAGCGCCCCCTGTCGTCTCCCAGATGACATAAGTGATTTTGGAATGGACTCAATGAAAATGAATGGGGAAAAAAATCCGGTACTCCACATTTTCCAGTTCACTGATCCAGCCGGGGTTACTAGAGTTCATTCTGGAGCCTCAGATCCCCGTGGATCATGGAGATCCACTGTGTCGCGTTGGATCCATACACGTATCGATTTTTTCTAATGGTGATCAGGAATTGGAATATACCAGTTGGATACCATCTGATGTCAGGTAAGGACTCTATGTTATCAGTGGTAGGATAATCAGAGTAAGTTTGATGAAGTTATAAGCTGTTTTGTGAAATGTCTTCTTTCGGTTTCAATGTAAAACTCCGAGAGGAAATCAACGAGGCGATTATCCGCGCGCGGCCGTAATGTGCGTGCACGTATAATATTGATCATCTAGCGTTTATTTGAAAACGATTCATAAAAAGGCAGACGAATATCAACGTTGTGGAATATTCCACTAAAAGACGATTTTCATAGAATGCTCCAGAATGAGCTGTTTTTTATATCAAAACGGGGGCTTTTCTAACTGCTCTGAAACGGCAACGACGCGATAAAAAAACAATCTGTCTTCACAGCACTGTCTGGAAAATAGTCTTTGATAATGCGATGGGCAGATTAGACACATAGCCATAATTTAAAACATAGATTAGGCGATATTAACGTTAACATTGGCGCGGATGGTGGCATTCAAGCGGTAAAATGGAAAACCAGGCGTGGCACTGAAAGAGTTAACAGATTGCAGAATGGGTACAATACAGTACAGCTCAATACACACAATTGTCAAGGGGATGCAGACCAGAGAAATACTTTCGTCTTGTTTACATCTGGGTCCCCCATCTTCAATTCATCAAAACATATATGACATACTGAACTTCAATTCTCATATTAGCAAAGTGACGAAAATATCGTTCTTCCATCTCAGAAATATAGCAAAAGTACGACCATTTATTAATCAGAACGATGCTGAGAAGCTAATTCATGCATTCATATCTAGCCGGTTAGACTACTGTAATGCACTTTTCACAGGTCTCCCTAAGAAAACCACAGAGAGGCTTCAGCTAATCCAAAACTCTGCAGCCCGACTGCTAACTAGAACCAAAAGGAGAGAGCACATTAGTCCAGTCTTAGCCGCTTTACACTGGCTTCCTGTAACATTTAGAATTGACTTTAAGGTCCTTCTCCTTACATACAAAGCTCTAAATGGACAGGGACCTAGCTACATCGCCAACACTCTAATAAATTACACACCAGCAAGAACACTGCGATCATCAGCTGCTGGACTACTAGAGGCTCCCAGAAGCAGTCAAAAGAGGATCGGTAATGCAGCCTTTATCAACTATGCCCCAAAACTATGGAACAAACTACCCCAAAACATCAGGGAAGCCAACTCGCTAGACATCTTTAAAAGACAGCTTAAAACCTATCTCTTTGCTCAGGCATTTCACTGATAGATATCTGCTACCACCTAGTGGCAAGAGGAAACATCAGGGATATCCTGACACAACTTGTATTTACCTGCACTATTCTTACCCTGCCTACTCTTATACACTGCCTATCAAATTCATGTGTCGGTTATTGCACTTTTTACTTCTTACTGATGACTATTTTTAAACTGAATCATTTTAAACTATTCTTATTATTTGCTAGATCCAAATGTGAAACACTGTGATTATTTGTTCATGAATTACAGGAGTATTACTGAATAGAGAGCCTATTAGGATGCTAGATCCTAATGTGAAACACTGTGATTTGCCATATCTTGCTATGCTCGCTCATGCCTGTATTTTTTATGTCCGTTCTATTTTATAATTTTTTGACTATTTTTAAACTGAATCATTTTAAACTATTTTTACTATTTGTGTTACTGAAAACTGTAAGCGGAGAGCCTATTGGGATGCTAGATCCTAATGTGAAACACTGTGATTCTACCTGTCTATCTGATTCTACCTGTCTATCTTTTTATGCTCGCTTATGCCTGTATTTTTTACTGTTGTGAAGCACTTTGAACTGCAACCTCTGTATGAAAAGTGCTATACAAATAAAGTTATTATTATTATTATTATTATTATTATTATTATTATTATTATTATTATTATTATTATTATTATTATTATTATTATTATTATTATTATTATTATTATTATTATTATTATTATTATTATTATTATTATACATGACATACAGATAGACAGTACTGCTACATCTATACATTTATGACATACCAGATTTACAAATACAGTACTGTTTTTGTAGGGTGATTATGGTTTATTTACATTGAGGTTCTGGGGTCACGTGGAGTGTGTTATACGAAATAACAACCGGTAACTTCACTGTGCTTCTTAAACAATGATTGGTGTAAATCGTGTCTGTGCCCGTGGCTTTACATATTCGGGGTAACATCATACATGTACATAGATCAAAATGTACAATAATACGTTTGTTTTCGTCAATGTCAGCATGACTTTTTTCCTTCTCCGGCTTCTCCTGCTGTATAAGTTTACAGACTTATATTATTCAATGAGACTGCCAGCCAGCTTTTGCGCGACGGAGAAATACAATTTCAATTGTGACGAGAGAAGATCATCTCCCGATTCAGATACAATTTAACACACACGGTTCCAAAGATATTAATGTTTTGCGGCAAATTTTCACCCCGCAATGGATTTAGGTGCGTCTTATCTCTCCTCTCTCATGTTGTCTGTGCTTCTCTCCTCTCTCATGTTGTGCTTCTCTCCTCTCCGACACCGACACAGACAGCACTCAGCCAGTGGCCACTCCCCGCAGACCCCCCGCAATTTTTATTTAGTTTTACAATGGGTCATGACAAACCAATTACATAATCCAACATTGTGTAAATGTGACGGATCATATTGGTCTGCGTTGTGTTGATGTTAAATGTTAATGTCCCGAGGGGGAGTCGAACAGGGGGCTCCCGCGCCGCGGGCGACGACACAGGCCGCTGCACTAAGAAGTGAATTCAGAGTTTAACTTACCAGCCCGTAATGCCACAGTCACTTGTCAACACCCCTGTTTCTGTGACTATGGATAGACTCACGGGCTTCCCCGTTACACTCGCCTCCCTAAACTCACGCCCCAGGACATCTGGGTCACTGGGGACCACTGTGACGGATCATATTGGTCTGCGTTGTGTTGATGTTAAATATTAATGTCCCGAGGGGGAGTCGAACAGGGGGCTCCCGCGCCGCAGGCGATGACACAGGCCGCTGCACTAATAAGTGAATTCACTCCTAACTACCGTACCTATGCGTCTGTTAACCCTGTTATGAGGAAGTGAGTTTAACTTACCACCCCTGTTTCTGTGACTGTGGATAGACTCACAGGCTTCCCCGTTACATAAACAACTAACATATTCCAGGTGACTGTATCTTTTTTGAATGAGTCGTTATGACGAAATCAATACATCCATTCAAAAAGATTATTGTCCGCCATCTTGAATGAAAGAAAAAAAATGAATGGCGGAGTAATTCGGAAAAAAAGTTATTCGGTTGTGGGCGGGTTCTGGGGTCACGTGGAGTGTGTTATACGAAATAACAACTGGTAACTTCACTGTTTCAGCCAATCAGAATCAAGAAATTTGCATGCCATTGTATAAACAGATATAGATATGGTATCTACAGATATGTAAAAAGTATTATATACGGTATATACAGTATTATTCTACATGCTATCATACAGTTATATTAGTTATATGCAGGTGTATAAGTAGGTATACAGAAAGATTATATGCAGGTATATTCAGACAGATATGTATATATATATGTAATAATATAATAATATATATGTAAATGTGTTACGACGAAGACAGGTAGGTTCCAGTTGTGGAGTAATAAGTAGAAGCAGAGAGGGTGTTTACTCGTTAACGGTGGTTCTCTTTATTTGTAGAACGGTACACCTAGAGTAATTCCAACAGGTAGTAACACTGACGCAGGGCGTCTAGGAGAGAAGATAATAATGATAAAAATAATGACAGCAACGTCCAGTGTCTGCAGTACCGCCGTGTACTCTGCAGGAGAATGAGAAGATCCGACAACTGGAAGTAGAAAGACAGGGGTTTAAGTAAGACCACATTCCAGACATACCAAGCGCACCAACGTGACAACCAATCAGGAGACCCAAACAATAAGTGACAAGTGACAGAGAAGCCCAGTGACAGGTGTCAGAATGGTGGGTGGTTCTCATAAATGTATTATATTAATGTATATATATACAGTATATACAGCACTATTGTACATGTTATCATACAGAGTTATATGGGTAGGCTATAGATAAATAAAGATGTTCTATTGTTCTTAGTTTTCACTTGGAAAACCATTGACCAGAAAACACACAGAACAGATTTTTAATACTAGAAAAGTTTATTCATCTTGTCAATAGAAGCCCACACACTCACGTGCAGTAGGTGTGTTCCTGTGTGTGTGTGTGTGTATTCATGCATGCTCATGCACACACACACACACACACACACACACGCGCGCGCGAGCGCGCACGCACGCATGCACGCACGCACGCACACACACACACACACACACACACACACACACACACACATATACGTCTCTCTCTACCATAAATACCTCACAAAACCCTCATCCATAATTACGGTTTACAGCCTCCTCTCTCCAGCGCAGAAACAGAGAAAATACAGTCAAACTGACGACACAATAAAACTAAACACACAGCGATAAGAGAGTCACCCCCATGACACGGCCTAACCACTAGGTACAAGAGCTAACCGCTAGGTACAAGAGCTAACCGCTAGGTACACTAGCTAACCGCTAGCTACACAACCTAACCGCTAGGTACACAACATAACCGCCACTACACGACCTAACCGCCACTACACGACTTAACCGCTAGGTACACGACCTAACCGCCATTACATGGCCTAACCGCTAGCTACACAATCTAACCGCTAGGTACATGACCTAACCGCTACGTATGGTCTCTCTCTACCATAAATACCTCACAAAACCCCCATCCATAATTACGGTTTACAGCCTCCTCTCTCCAGCACAGAAACAGAGAAAATACAGTCAAACTGACGACACAATAAAACTAAACACACAGCGATAAGAGAGTCACCCCCATGACACGGCCTAACCACTAGGTACAAGAGCTAACCGCTAGGTACACTAGCTAACCACTAGCTACACAACCTAACCGCTAGGAACACAACATAACCGCCACTACACGACCTAACCGGTAGGTACACGACCTAACCACTAGGTACAAGAGCTAACCGCTAGGTACAAGAGCTAACCGCTAGGTACACTAGCTAACCGCTAGGTACACGGCATAACCGCCACTACACGACCTAACCGCAAGGTACGCAACCTAACTGCCATTACATGGCCTAACCGCTAGCTACACAACCTAACCACTAGCTACACAACCTAACCGCTAGGTACATGACCTAACCGCTAGCTACACAACCTACCTGCTAGGTACACGACCTAACCGCCACTACACAACCTAACCGCTAGCTACACAACCTAACCACTAGCTACACAACCTACCTGCTAGGTACATGACCTAACCGCCATTACATGACCTAACCGCTAGCTACACAACCTACCTGCTAGGTACATGACCTAACCGCCATTACATGACCTAACCGCTAGCTACACAACCTAACCGCTAGGTACACAACCTAACCGCTAGGTACACAACCTAACCGCTAGGTACACGACCTAACCGCTAGCTACACAACATAACCGCTAGGTACACAACCTAACCGCTAGGTACACAACCTAACCGCTAGGTACACAACCTAACCGCTAGGTACACAACCTAACTGCTAGGTACACAACCTAACCGCTAGGTACATGACCTAACTGCTAGGTACACAACCTAACCGCTAGGTACACAACCTAACCACTAGGTACACAACCTAACTGCTAGGTACACAACCTAACCGCTAGGTACACAACCTAACCGCTAGGTACACAACCTAACCGCTAGGTACACAACCTAACTGCTAGGTACACAACCTAACCGCTAGGTACACGACCTAACCGCTAGGTACACAACCTAACTGCTAGGTACACAACCTAACCGCTAGGTACACAACCTAACCGCTAGGTACACAACATAACCGCTAGGTACACAACCTAACCGCTAGGTACACAACCTAACCGCTAGGTACACAACCTAACCGCTAGGTACACAACCTAACCGCTAGGTACACAACCTAACTGCTAGGTACACAACCTAACCGCTAGGTCGCTAGGTACACAACCTAACTGCTAGGTACATAACATAACCGCTAGGTACACGACCTAACCGCTAGGTACACAACCTAACTGCTAGGTACACAACCTAACCGCTAGGTACACAACCTAACCGCTAGGTACACAACATAACCGCTAGGTACACAACCTAACCGCTAGGTACACAACCTAACCGCTAGGTACACAACATAACCGCTAGGTACACAACCTAACCGCTAGGTACACAACATAACCGCTAGGTACACAACCTAACCGCTAGGTACACAACCTAACCGCTAGGTACACAACATAACCACTAGGTACACCACCTAACCGCTAGGTACACAACCTAACCGCTAGGTACACCACCTAACCGCTAGGTACACAACATAACCGCTAGGTACACAACATAACCGCTAGGTACACATTCTAACCGTCACAACCGCTGGATCATTTATTCAAATCCAACAAAAGGGAAAGGATTGTTTTCCTCCAATTAACTGCTTGAAATGTTTCAAGTTTCAAGTTTCAAGTTTCTTTAATAGTTGTCATACAGAAGTACAGAATACTTTTGTACAAAATGCTTCTTACTGTTGCGCTCCAGAGACTGTGCATGACAAGATAAGTATGAAATAAAAACATAGTAAAAATTAGAAGTAAAAAAAGAGGTCACAGTGTTCAGTTTAGACATATGTACAATGTTCGTAGACGTAGTTACCATACAATATACAATACTGTGCAGTGTACTAATATACAATACTATATAGTGCAAGGCATAAATGGACGAGGTGCAGTTTAGGTACAATTCACAGTAGGTGTACGAGTTGTAGTGCAAATCCTTTATCAATAAATATAAAGTGTAAGTGTGTTTGTGTGATCTAAAGTGTGGAGAGTGGGTGCTGCAGTGTGTTGTTTGTTTGAGTGAGTGTGTGCGTGTGGGTGTGTGTGCTGTGTGCATTTGATGGTTGTTGCATAGTGATTATTGTTCGTTTAGCGATTATTGTTCGTTTAGCAGCCTGATGGCCTGGGGATAGAAGCTCCTTCTGAGTCTTTCTGTGCTCGCCATAAGACTCCGGTATCGCTTGCCTGACGGCAGCAGTTCAAAGAGGCAGTTGTTCGGGTGGCTCGAGTCCTTAATAATTCTCTTAGCCTTCCCCTTGCACCGCTTGTTGTAAATGTTCTGGAGGGTGGGAAGCCCCCCTCTAATTGTGCGTTCGGCTGAACGTGTCACTCTTTGTAGTCTGCTACGGTCTTGTGCAGTGCTATTCCCAAACCAGGAGGTGATGTTGCCGGTCAGGATGCTCTCTATTGTACATGAGTAGAAGTTCCTAAGGATCTTCTGACTGACTTGGAACTTCCTTAGGCGCCTGAGGAAGTAGAGGCGTTGTCGTGCCTTCTTCACAACACTGTCAATGTGTGTGGTCCATGTCAAGTCCTCGGATATGTGGGCTCCGAGGTACTTGAAACTGTTCACTCTCTCAACTGGTGCCCCGTCGATGCTGAGGGGGCTGTAGTCCTTGACCCCCGACCTCCTGAAGTCCACAATCATCTCTTTTGTTTTGCTGACGTTCAGGGAGAGGCAGTTCTCCTGACACCACTGTGACAGGTTCTCTACCTCTTCCAGGTAGGCCCTTTCGTCGTTGGCAGAGATCAGGCCCACCACTACTGTGTCATCAGCAAATTTGATGATGGTGTTGTTGTTCCGCTGTGCTACGCAGTCATGTGTGTACAGGGAGTAGAGGAGGGGGCTCAGAACACAGCCCTGGGGGGCCCCTATGTTGAGCGTGATGGATGAGGAGGTGCAGTTGCCGGCTCTTACCACCTGGGGTCTGCCCGTCAGGAAGTCCAGGACCCACTGGCACAGGTCATAGTTCAAGCCCAGGTCCCTGAGCTTGGCTATGAGTTTGGAGGGGACTATGGTATTGAATGCTGAGCTGTAGTCGATGAACAGCATTCTCACATAGTTCCCCTGCCTCTTGTCCAGATGTGATGCTGCTGTGTGCAGCACATGGGCTATGGCGTCCTCCGTGGACCTGTTGGGGCGATATGCAAATTGCAGAGGGTCCAGGTTGATGGGGAGGGAGGAACAGATGTAGCCCTTCACTAGCTTCTCAAAGCACTTCATGGCTATGGAGGTGAGGGCTACAGGGCGGTAGTCGTTGAGGCAAGCGGGCGTAGATTTTTTGGGTACAGGGATGATGGTGGACTTCTTCAGACAGGTGGGGATGACGGCCTGTTCCAAGGACAGGTTGAAGATGTCAGTGAATACCGGGGCCAGTTGGTCGGCACAGACTTTTAGGACGCGGCCGGGGATGCCGTCCGGTCCTGCTGCCTTCCTGATATCCACTTTTTTAAAGATCCGTCTCACCTCATGCTCTGTTACCCTGAACACTGAGTCTCCATCAGCAGACCCCCCCCCCCCCCCCCATTGCCGTGGTTTGTAGGCTGGTGTTGTTATTCACAGCCTCAAACCTCGCATAGAAGGAGTTGAGATCATTTGCTAAGGAGATGTCACTGTTCAGTTTGAGGGGGGTTCCTTTGTAGTCTGTCATTGTTCTGAGGCCCTGCCACATGCCTCTAGAGTCAGCCTGTTCAAACTGAAGTTCAACTTTATCCCTGTAACGCCGTTTTGCCTCTATTACTGCTCTCCTGACGTTGTATCTTGCCATCTTGTGTTCTTCCATGTTGCCTGTCACCAGCCCGGTGTTGTATGCTGATGTGCGCACTTTCAGAGCCTCACGGACGGATTTGTCTACCCAGGGCTTTTGATTTGGGTAGATATTAATTTTGGTGGAGGGGATTATTACTTCTACCTGAGTACAGACATAGTCAATCACCGTTTCGGTGTATTCGTTAATATTGGCTGTGTTATCACGGAATACACTCCATTCTGTGCTTCCCAGCACTGCTTGGAGTGACTCCACTGACGTCACGGCCCAACGCTTAACCTCTCGCGAGACCACCGGCGTTCGCTTGAGACTCGCTTGTACTTTGGCAAAAGGAATATGGCGGCGTGATCGCTTTTACCGAATGGACTAAGAGCCTGTGACTTGTACCCATTCTTAAATTGCGAGTATACATGGTCTAATATGTTCTCGCCTCTGGTGGGACAGGTCACATGCTGATAGAAATTCGGCAGCACCTTTTTAAGACGCGCGCTGTTGAAATCCCCCAAGACCAAAATGGCAGCGTCAACATTAGCTGCCTGGAGTTTGTTTACCTCGTTGTGAAGTTTTGAAAGTGCGACCCCAGTGTTCGCGTGTGGTGGAATGTACACTCCGATGAGGATGATGGACGTTAACTCTCTTGGGAGGAAGAAGGGTCGACATTTTATCGTGATAAACTCCAGGTCTGGGGAGCAGTGGTTAGACAGTTCCTTTGTGTTGCCTAAATCGCACCACTCCTTGTTTATCATGAAGGCAATGCCGCCTCCTCTCGTCTTTAGTGACTCTTCTGCCGTCCGGTCTTTGCGGAGAACGAAGAAGTGGTCTGCCGGTTCTATTGCGTGATTCGGGACATCTGGACTCAGCCAAGTTTCTGTGAAACAGAGGACGTTACAATCCCGAATGTCCCTCTGGAATTGGATCCTTGCTCTGATGTCGTCCAATTTGTTTCCTATCGATTGCACATTGGCCAACAATATGCTGGGCAATGTGGTTCTGTGTCGTTTGGACCTCAGTCTGTTCCGGACCCCGGCTCTCTTTCCTCGTCTTCGCGGCGGCTTCTGTTCTTGGCCATGGCCGGCATAACAAAGGATCTCGGCGGGCCATTTCTGCTGTTCAGCGATCCGATCCAGAGAGCAATCCAAACGGTAAGTTTTTCTTAATCCAATGTCAATGATTGACTGACGGTCATACACATATAATGCACCAACAGTTGGTGCAAATAAAACTCCTAATACTATAAAAATTAACAAAATAAAGCACAGTCTCGTCGGAGCGATCAGAAAGGCAGCCATCAGAGCAGCGCCAGTTCGTAGATGTTGTTCCCGCAAGTCCCGCCTCTCTTTGGCACTGTTGCCATGTCGACAAACGTTCAAGAGTACAGTGAAGTCTGTTACTATCCGCCTCTGCATTGAATATTACTATGAGAAATGAAGACTAGATTAGATTAGATTACATTAGATTACATTAGATTGAAATGTAGTGTCATTATACAGCACAAATACAGTACAACAAAAATACATTTGGCATCCAACCAGAGTGCAAATGTAACAGTAAAGTGCAACAGTAATATACAATGTGCAGGTGATTAAACTGTATATAAAATATATAAATTAGTACTACTAATATATATACAGCACTATTGTACCTGCTATCATACAGAGTTATATGGGTACACTGTAAAAAATCAATGTTTTTTCACAGGAAATTCACTGTATTATTTTACAGATTACTTTTGTTTTTCTACTTTAAGTGTAAATGCCATACAAATACAGTAAATTACCTTTTATTAAAATATGAACCATTAAATAAAGGTTGTAATCTGTAAATGTATTTGATTTGACTGTAATTTGACAGTAAGTATTTGGCAACCATTGATGCCAGATTTCTTTTTCAGTGTAGACTATAGTATGAGGTAGGTAGTTGTTCTCAGCTGTCAGGTGTGATATAAAGGCTGGTGAGGAGAGATGACTTCCTCTTTGTTGCAAACATTTAGAGAGATTATAAAGAGTGATTATAAAGAGTGGTTTTTGGCAGAGTGCGTCAAACTCTCTCTCTGGTGGTCGGCTGTCAGCGGGCAGCTTCCTGTCCTGCAATGTCAGAAATATTTATAGTCCAAAAGCGTATTGTTTGGCTACATTATCCAGACATTGACTCCCCCCCCCCCTCTCTCTATTTCCCCCCCCCCCTCTCTCCCTCTCTCTTTCTCTCTCTCCCTCTCCCTCTCTCTTTCTCTCTATCCCTCTCTCTCCCCCCCCCCTCTCTCTCTCTCTCTCTCTCTCTCTCTCTCTCTCTCTCTCTCTCTCTCTCTCTCTCTCCCTCTCTCTCCCTCTCTCCCCCCCTCTCTCTCTCCCTCTCTCCCCCCCCTCTCTCTCTCTCTCTCTCTCTCTCTCTCTCTCTCTCTCTCTCTCTCTCTCTCTCTCTCTCTCCCTCTCTCTCCCTCTCTCTCTCCCTCTCTCCCCCCCTCTCTCCTTTACTCTCCTTTGCAACTTGTCTTGCAGTGTTGAGCCCTCAATGTCTAAATTATGGCATGACAATAAGTGGAGACAACAGACCGCTTAAAGCAATCAATAATGTATCATCTGAGTGAGTCCTATTACAAAACTCACAGATGGGAAGAAATAGTTTAGCAGAAGTCAGTAGTGAGCATCTCCACATTGAAAGACCAGAAGTAAGAAGTCACTAGTGATTCCTGATCATCTCCACATTGAAAGACCAGAAGTAAGAAGTCACTAGTGATTCCTGATCATCTCCACATTGAAAGACCAGAAGTAAGAAGTCACTAGTGATTCCTGATCATCTCCACATTGAAAGACCAGAAGTAAGAAGTCACTAGTGATTCCTGATCATCTCCACATTGAAAGACCAGAAGTAAGAAGTCACTAGTGATTCCTGATCATCTCCACATTGAAAGACCAGAAGTAAGAAGTCACTAGTGATTCCTGAAAGACCAGAATTCATTGCAGTAGCTTCAGAAACAGTGACATCCCACTGCCTCCTATGGAAGGTAGACTGTTTTCTCTCTTCAAACGTTGTAGCATACTCTGTCCAAACGAGACAAAGAGGCTTAAAAACTAGCTCTACGGCTAAACAAGCTACTGCAGCTACCTTGTTGCAGCTATGCCTCACCATGGAGGTGTTATTTAAGATGTTACCTGGGGTAGGGATAGACTCTGTGGAGGTCCTACCTGGGGTAGACTCTTTGGAGGTCCCACCTGGGGTAGAATCTGTGGAGGTCCCACCTGGGGTAGAATCTGTGGAGGTCCCACCTGGGGTAGACTCTGTGGAGGTCCCACCTGGGGTAGACTCTGTGGAGGTCCCACCTGGGGTAGACTCTGGAGGTCTTACCTGGGGTATAATCTGTGGAGGTCCCACCTGGGGTAGACTCTGTGGAGGACCCACCTGGGGTAGACTCTGTGGAGGTCCTACCTGGGGTAGACTCTGTGGAGGACCCACCTGGGGTAGACTCTGTGGAGGTCCCACCTGGGGTAGACTCTGTGGAGGACCCACCTGGGGTAGACTCTGTGGAGGTCCCACCTGGGGTAGACACTGTGGAGGTCCCACCTGGGGTAGAATCTGTGGAGGTCCCACCTGGGGTAGACACTGTGGAGGTCCCACCTGGGATAGACTCTGTGGAGGTCCCACCTGGGGTAGACTCTGTGGAGGTCCCACCTGGGATAGACTCTGTGGAGGTCCCACCTGGGATAGACTCTGTGGAGGTCCCACCTGGGGTAGACTCTGTGGAGGTCCCACCTGGGGTAGACTCTGTGGAGGACCCACCTGGGGTAGACTCTGTGGAGGTCCCACCTGGGGTAGACTCTGTGGAGGTCCCACCTGCTAGCCCAGATTAAGAATTCAGAGGCCTCTGGGCCAGACTCTTGTGGAGGCCCCCACAGCCACACACACATGTGCACGCCCGCACAGTGGCGTTTTTATTAAGGCTGTCAAAGTTAACGCGGTATTAACGCGTTAACGCCCGATTCTATTAACACCACTATTCTTTTTAACTCACGATTAACTTTTTTTTACTAGACTTCACTCAGGTGTATTATTGATACTCTCATTGATACTATGTTTGTTTCTGACTCAAAGTGTGTGTGTGTGTGTGTGTGTGTGTGTGTGTGTGTGTGTGTGTGTGTGTGTGCGTGCGTGCGTGCGTGCGTGCGTGTGTGCGTGCGTGCGTGCGTGCGTGCGTGCGTGCGTGCGTGCGTGCGTGCGTGCGTGCGTGCGTGTGTGTGTGTGTGTGTGTGTGTGTGTGTGAGAGAGATAGAGGGAGAGATATAGAGGGGGGGTGAAAGAGATGAGGAAGGGGCAAGAGAGAAAGAGAGCTGGGAGAGTGTGTGTGTGAGAGAGAGAGGGGGGGGGGGGGGTGATTACTCAGCCCTTGTGTGGGTGAATGTAACAAGTTCCTAACGTTTTCTTTCCCCTTTCATGCACTTTATTCATTGTTTTAAATTATTATTTTCTTTTAAGTTATTTTGTGCATCACTCTGTTTTGAATTTGATGCAAATTTGCAATGCATGAGGGTCATCCTTTTGTGTTAAATGGCTGCATAAAGCAAGCATTTGTTGACTCATGTTGATAAGAGTATTAAAACTTGAAAAATATCAGTTTAAGATTATACAAATAAAAAAACAACAACAATGTGATTAATTTGTGATTAATCGCGAGTTAACTGTGGACAATCATGCGATTAATCAGATTAAATATTTTAATCGATTGACAGCAATAGTTTTTATATGTAAAACATTGGTGGGGCAGCCACCAACCAAGGCTACATACTGTACCAGGCAAACTACAGTAATCAAAATTACAGTAATCCTGCTACTGATGCGTATTTAACACGTCAACAAACAGCTATCCATCAAGAGAGAGAAAGTATAGTTGAGGACTTTTTTTTAAGTATGAAGTTGAACATTTATTATATTCCCTGTCTGCCAAAGTTATTGACAGGGTACCACACAATATATTATACTTTATTGTTCAGCTAAAAACAAGCCTACAAACAGTAGCGGCTGGTACTATCTTCCATTGGTGGGTCGCAACTCGACGTTAGGTCGAGTTGAAAATGTAACGTAACGTTAATAAATGCTCTGGAGCAATCTCTCTGTCTCTCGGATCAATCCAATAAATAATTAACACATGTATATGTTGTCATTTTAAACAACTCACCATTCATTCATTCATACATTATGCATCAGCAGCAGCTAAATTAATGTTATAGTTCACAACACAGCAGCGCGTTTTGAAGTGCTATTATCATCTCAGCATTTCATAGCCGCATTTCTCGGAGACACAGGATTGTGAGAGAGAGAGAGAAAGCGAGAGAGAGCGAGAGAGTGAGAGAGGGAGAGAGAGAGAGAGCAAGAGAGAGAGAGAGAGAGCGAGAGAGAGAGAGGGAGAGAGAGAGGGAGAGAGAGAGAGGGAGAGAGAGAGAGCGAGAGAGAGAGAGAGAGAGAGAGCAAGAGAGGAGAGAGAGAGCGAGAGAGAGAGAGAGAGAGAGAGAGAGAGAGAGAGAGAGAGAGCGAGCGATATCGCAAAGCAATCTACCTTGTTGTTGTTAAGTTGACAGCAGCAGAAGGGGTTGATAAAGTATATCCACTCCATTGTCCAGACTGTGTTGATGTCCATTGTCCATGCATGTCCCTCCACAGTCCACACTGCATCCATATATAGCTTATAGCCAACAAGTACTGTGTGAGCTAACAACAATAGCTGCATCACAACACAACAGCATAAACTCACTTTGTTTAATTGAAACGTGGTGGCTTGATAAAGTGTATAATCCGCTGTTGATGATGTATATCCAGACCACTGTTCCACTGTCCAGACTGCATCCGCCATATAGCTTGTTAGCCAAGTGTTATCTGTTAGCAGTTAGCACCACACAACAACAACAAGTACTTGATTTCTTTGTCCATTTCCGCGTCAAACAGACTGCAAACTACCTGGCGTTCTATCGCCATGCTCTAAGACAAACTCTAACCTTAACCAACTTTGAAAGAGTGCCTAAGCTTAACCGTCGAAAGAACTTGCAGTCACGCTCTAAGACAAATAGCTGCATCTCACAACAACACAACTATCTCTACCAAGCTAGAAAACCTAAAATTGGAACATAGAAAAGTGGCGTCGGCCAATCAGAGAGCGTCTCCGCGGAATGCTGCTACGGAAAAAAATACTGGCGTCGGCCAATCAGAGAGCGTCTCCGCGAAATGCGGCTACGGAAATTCTTGACGCTGCTGCTTAGACCGCTTCAAATCGCGCCCGGTTTCCAACATAATTGTTTCTGACTCAAAGTGTATGTGTGTGTGTGTGTGTGTGTGTGTGTGTGTGTGTGTGTGGTGTGTGTGTGTGTGTGTGTGTGTGTGTGTGTGTGTGCGTGCGTGCGTGCGTGCGTGCGTGCGTGCGTGCGTGCGTGCGTGCGTGCGTGCGTGGTGTGTGTGTGTGTGTGTGTGTGTGTGAGAGAGATAGAGGGAGAGATATAGAGGGGGGGTGAAAGAGATGAGGAAGGGGCAAGAGAGAAAGAGAGCTGGGAGAGTGTGTGTGTGAGAGAGAGAGGGGGGGGGGGGTGATTACTCAGCCCTTGTGTGGGTGAATGTAACAAGTTCCTAACGTTTTCTTTCCCCTTTCATGCACTTTATTCATTGTTTTAAATTATTATTTTCTTTTAAGTTATTTTGTGCATCACTCTGTTTTGAATTTGATGCAAATTTGCAATGCATGAGGGTCATCCTTTTGTGTTAAATGGCTGCATAAAGCAAGCATTTGTTGACTCATGTTGATAAGAGTATTAAAACTTGAAAAATATCAGTTTAAGATTATACAAATAAAAAAACAACAACAATGTGATTAATTTGTGATTAATCGCGAGTTAACTGTGGACAATCATGCGATTAATCAGATTAAATATTTTAATCGATTGACAGCAATAGTTTTTATATGTAAAACATTGGTGGGGCAGCCACCAACCAAGGCTACATACTGTACCAGGCAAACTACAGTAATCAAAATTACAGTAATCCTGCTACTGATGCGTATTTAACACGTCAACAAACAGCTATCCATCAAGAGAGAGAAAGTATAGTTGAGGACTTTTTTTTAAGTATGAAGTTGAACATTTATTATATTCCCTGTCTGCCAAAGTTATTGACAGGGTACCACACAATATATTATACTTTATTGTTCAGCTAAAAACAAGCCTACAAACAGTAGCGGCTGGTACTATCTTCCATTGGTGGGTCGCAACTCGACGTTAGGTCGAGTTGAAAATGTAACGTAACGTTAATAAATGCTCTGGAGCAATCTCTCTGTCTCTCGGATCAATCCAATAAATAATTAACACATGTATATGTTGTCATTTTAAACAACTCACCATTCATTCATTCATACATTATGCATCAGCAGCAGCTAAATTAATGTTATAGTTCACAACACAGCAGCGCGTTTTGAAGTGCTATTATCATCTCAGCATTTCATAGCCGCATTTCTCGGAGACACAGGATTGTGAGAGAGAGAGAGAAAGCGAGAGAGAGCGAGAGAGTGAGAGAGGGAGAGAGAGAGAGAGCAAGAGAGAGAGAGAGAGAGCGAGAGAGAGAGAGGGAGAGAGAGAGGGAGAGAGAGAGAGAGGGAGAGAGAGAGAGGGAGAGAGAGAGAGAGAGAGCAAGAGAGAGAGAGAGAGAGAGCGAGAAAGAGAGAGAGAGAGAGAGAGAGAGAGAGAGAGAGCGAGCGATATCGCAAATCTACCTTGTTGTTGTTAAGTTGACAGCAGGCAGAAGGGGTTGATAAAGTATATCCACTCCATTGTCCAGACTGTGTTGATGTCCATTGTCCATGCATGTCCCTCCACAGTCCACACTGCATCCATATATAGCTTATAGCCAACAAGTACTGTGTGAGCTAACAACAAATAGCTGCATCACAACACAACAGCATAAACTCACTTTGTTTAATTGAAACGTGGTGGGCTTGATAAAGTGTATAATCCGCTGTTGATGATGTATATCCAGACCACTGTCCACTGTCCAGACTGCATCCGCCATATAGCTTGTTAGCCAAGTGTTATCTGTTAGCAGTTAGCACCACACAACAACAACAAGTACTTGATTTCTTTGTCCATTTCCGCGTCAAACAGACTGCAAACTACCTGGCGTTCTATCGCCATGCTCTAAGACAAACTCTAACCTTAACCAACTTTGAAAGAGTGCCTAAGCTTAACCGTCGAAAGAACTTGCAGTCACGCTCTAAGACAAATAGCTGCATCTCACAACAACACAACTATCTCTACCAAGCTAGAAAACCTAAAATTGGAACATAGAAAAGTGGCGTCGGCCAATCAGAGAGCGTCTCCGCGGAATGCTGCTACGGAAAAAAATACTGGCGTCGGCCAATCAGAGAGCGTCTCCGCGAAATGCGGCTACGGAAATTCTTGACGCTGCTGCTTAGACCGCTTCAAATCGCGCCCGGTTTCCAACATAATACATCATATTTCAACGCACAGCGCATTACGCACTGATTGGCTGCGACGGATACAGCGATCAAACAGTGACGCGCACTCAGAGCGCTATTGCGTCTAGCCCAGGCCGAGAAATACGGCTAGGAGAAATGCGGCAGGAGAAATGCGGCAGGAGTGAGTCACTTCCTGTTCAGGAAAACGAGTATTTTTTATTTTATATATTAACGTTATATTGTGCATTGGAAACACAAACATACTTAAAATGAGTAAATATTATTCATTTTAAACATGTTTATATTATTTATAGGGCTATAAAACAAAAAAACAAAAAAGTATTTTTTTTCTTCTTCTCTCATTTAACAGGTGGGTCGGCGCCCTAGCGCCCCCGGTGGCCAGCCGCCACTGCCTACAAACATCACAAAACAAACTGGTCAGACTACTGCTTGACCTTACCCCTAAAACCCACCTCACCCCTGCCCACTTTGACAACCTAGGATGGCTTAGAGTAGACGACAGAGTACAGCAACTTGCAATGGGCCTGGTCTACAAGATACACTACACGACCAAGGTACCCATGTACATGTCGAAATACTTCCCAAAGGTCAGTGAATACCACAACCACAACACCAGAGGGCGTTCTACAAATCATGTTCAACCCAGATTCGGCTCAAACAAGGGACTAAACACGTTTAGCAATTATGCCACAACAATGTGGAACGCCCTACCCACAGCCGTAAAATAATGTGAATCCCTACCCTCCCTCAAAACTGTTGAGTTTATGTGTTATATATGATTGCATGTAACTGCTTAACTGTTTCCACAAGAGGGCGCTATAGGCGCAAGGAGACGTAGCTATTGGAGCTGACGTCAGGTAAGAGGGTATATAAGGGATTGTTCCTTCCCCTCTGTCTCTTCCTCCATCGCCTCTCACAGAGAGAAGGTCTCATGGTGCATAAGCTATGTGTGAAATAATAAACAACGCCAAAGGCTAAAGAAGGACCTTGTCGTCATGACCAAGTTATTGTTGCTCCCCAGGTGACTCTGTCAACAAAAAACACTCTCAAAGAGCACCTACGGGTGGCTGCAATTAAAAACTGGCCCCTGTAAATGTCCAAACCCCGCCCCCACCCAACCCCCTCCAATGTACAGTTTATTCCCCTTCAAATGTATATATTTCTGTTTCTCATGATCTATGTCTCTTATACAGTACTGTATACTTGTATGTCTTGTATGTCATAGATGTATTGATAAAACAGTACTGTATAGCTGTATGTCATGTATGTCATAAGTGTCATGATGAATTGAAAATGGGGGACCCTGATGTAAACAAGACGAAAGTATTTTTTTTTTTATTTTTTTTTCAATTATTATCTTTTATTTGCTTTTAACATTTCATTTACATACAGTTGTAAAATGCAAGTTATAAATATATAAATTACATTTCCTAACTAAACAATTACTAACCCTTCCCCGACCCTTCCTAGTACAAAAAAAAAAGAAAAAACTATCGAATGCATGATTTACTTTAAGACCATGATTGTCTGTGCTACTACCTGAATAAAATAATAAATATGACAACAAAAAGAAAAAAACAGGCAGAAAGATATAGAATATAAAAAGACAATATCCACAATCTCTATGCTTCAATTGGCTCTCTCCAGTTCTATACCCATATTTGGTATGTAATCCATTGCCCGACCCCAGATCTTCTGAAAGTGTATTATTTTTCCTTTCACATTATACATGATTTTTTCAGGTGTGCAATAGGATAGGAGTTCTGCCCACCATTGTTTAGTCGGGGGAGGGGGTTCAGATTTCCAATGACAAAGAATACATTTTTTTGCAGCAGACATTCCTAACAGGATACATTTCTTTTCAAAGTTGTCAAAGTTAATCAGCATAGAGATATCACCCAAAATAGCTATTCGTGCGTCAGGAGTCATCGTCTTTCCAATAATTTTTTAAAGTTGTTCAAATATAAATTTCCAGTAATAATTTAACTTCCGGCAATTCCAGAACGTGTGGATTAGGTCCCCTTTAGCATGTTGACATCGAAGACAATTGGGTGATGTCTCGTGGCTAAATTGATATAATCTGTGAGGTGTATAATAAATTCTGTGTAGTATATTAAATTGTGTTAACCTATGGTTGGTATTTGTTAAAGTTGTTTGGGAGTTCTGGAGCAATGACTGCCATTCTTTCATGGTATATTTGTGTTTAATATCTTTTTCCCATTTATCTTTTTGTTGTAGCATCCTATCATCTTTCTGTTCAGTGTTCATCAGTGTGTAGATTTTAGATATCAGGCCCTTTGATGTTTTTGTAGTGTTAAACAGTTTCTCTATTGGTGTTTCAGACATATGGGGATAGCTATAACTGTTATTTTTGACCCAGTTCCGTATCTGTAGGTATTTAAAAAAGATGGATGAAGGTAAATTATATTTCGCTCTCAGGGAATTAAAATCAGAAAAGATGCTTTGGTTATACAAGTCTCTTATTTCGCTGATTCCCTTGGTTCTCCAATTTTCAGATATTCCATCACTAATAATTTTGGGGACACAAGGGTTGTTCCACAGGGGCATGCTCATTAACAAGGTATTTTGATTTCCCATTAGTTTAATAGTTTCTTTCCAACATGCAAAGGTATGATGTATAATCTGGTTTTTAGTGATAGAGTTAAGGGTTTTTTGCGTGTCTATATAGGGGATTACCTGTAGTGGAGTAGGATGGATTATGTTCTCTTCCAGTTTAACCCATGCTGGTGTGGGCAGCCTCTCACTGTTGAGCCAACACCAAATAACACGTGATTGACAGGCTAGGTAGTACAGTCTGAAGTTGGGGAGGTTTAAGCCCCCTTTATTCAGGGGAGCCTGTAGTGCTTTTAATCTGATCCTAGCCCGTTTCTGGGACCACAAAAACATTGAAATGATTTTATTCAGTGATGTAAACAAGCTTGGTGGACAGCTGAGTGGAATTGACTGGAACAAATAAATTAATTTAGGCAGAACATTCATCTTGACCACATTAACACGTCCAATTAAAGAAATTGGTAGATCTTTCCATTTGTATAGGTCTGTTTTGATTTTTTCCATAATAGGTAGATAGTTATTTTGGTATGTTTGGTTCAGGTCATTAGATATTTGGATTCCCAGGTATTTGAAGCTTTTTGGTGCCCATTTAAAATGGGAAATCATTGGGTGGGTATTCTGGGTGGTAACACTATTTAGTGGCATTATTTCACTCTTGTCATAATTTATCGTGTAACCAGATATGGCACTGTATGCTTCTAGTATGTTGAGTAATTGCGGCAAGGATATATCTGGTTGGGTAATATAAATTAGTAAATCATCACAATATAGTGAGAGTTTGGATTCGTTTGCTCCAGTCTTTATGCCACATATATTGTTGTTGTTCCGTATTGCCACCGCCAACGGTTCAATGGCTGCGGCGAACAGATATACGGAGAGTGGGCAGCCCTGTCGTACTCCACGTCCCAATTGGAAGGGTTTGGAAAGTATACCATTTGTCAACACTTGTGCCTTCGGAGAGCAATAAAGCATCTTAATATAATTAATGAAAACATCACCAAAATTCATCTGTTTCAGAGTATAAAAAAGATATTCAAATTCTATTGTATCAAAAGCTTTTCGAGCATCCATCGAGATTACAAGTCTTGAGTCATTCGTTTGTTTAGAGAGCTCAATGATATGAAAAAGTTTTCTGATATTGTCAGATCCCTGTCGCTGCTGAATAAAACCCGTCTGATCCTCGTGGATTAAGAGAGACATCACAGGGTCCATTCTTAGTGCGAGTGCTTTAGAAAATATTTTATAATCCACATTTAACATTGACAGGGGCCTATAGGAGTCACAAAGTTGTTTATCCTTAGAGGGCTTAGGAAGTACATTGATTGTTGCTAATTCTAGACTTGGTGGTAATTTACCATTATTGAGACTGTCTTTGAGCATGTCCATATAAGGGCGGATTAATTTATTTATGAACAGTTTGTAAAATTCAGCAGGTAGGCCGTCGGGACCGGGTGCTTTGCCCGTTTGCAATGAGTTAATAGCCTTGGTGATTTCTTCCTTTGATATTTCTGTTTCAAGAGTAGTTCTCACTTCTACAGGAAGCTTAGTAATCGGTAAATTTCCCAAGAATTCCTCGCATTTTGTAGCAGTTGAGTCTTGGTTTTCAGACGTATATAGATTGTGGTAGAACATTTCAAAACGCTGGTTTATCTCTTCAGGTTTATGTAATACATCACCATCCTTAGTTTTGATTGAGTCTATTGTTTTTGCCATCTCTTCTTTTCTTATTTGCCAGCTGAGTAGCTTGCCGGTTTTGTCCCCCTTTTCATAGTAGTGGTATTTAGTTCTGGCCATGTCTGCTTCTACTTGGCTAGTAGTTAAGGAAGATGGCCGCGCAGGAGTGAGGCAGATGCACAGAGCTCACCACCTTTATCTTAAAAACTAAATTATAAGCGCTATACCAACCGAAATGATTACTTAATTTTAAACTAAACGACCCTACTCCTTTGTACACTTTGGAACTGACAAACAAGAAGCAAGGAACCTTCTGAGAAGCAGCAGACCCCGCCGTAACAAACGGCGCTACAAACACTGGTCTTCTACAGCCTACAGCACAACGTCCTACAGCATGGCCGGTGAAATCACCCTACAAACATTGTGGAATGCCATCCAGCAAAGCAGAACTGAGCTGCTCCAAAAGACAACTGATATTCAAACTAGTTTGGAAACAATCAGAAGCTCGATGACGACGCTTAACGAACAAGTGGAAGCAGTGCAGCAACGAGTCAGCCGCAACGAGGATAACATCCAGACGGCTCACGAAACAATCACTAAACTAGAAAAAGAGATGACCACTGTAAAACTAAAAGTCCAACAGTATGAAGACAGCTCATTGCGCGCAGTCGTTCGTTTGGAGGGGCTTCCAGAGTCAGTGGAGAAACAGGACCTCGCCGGCTTCCTAGCCGCTTTTTTATTATGGCTATTTGGCGAAGATAAACTCGGCGGACCCGTGCTGATCGACAGCGCGTATCGCTTGAAATTAAAACAACCAAACCCCAGCAAGCCTAGACCAATACTCCTGAAACTACTGCGAGCACAACAAAAGGACACTATCATGCGCCTGGCGAGGGAGAAGGTGGAACTGTACTACGGCGGGACCGAGGAAACCTCCAGAAGCAGGATCTACTTTTACAGTCACTTCAGCCAGGAGGTGATGAAGAAACGCAAGCTGTTTGACGACGTGAAACGCATACTCAGATCTAAAAGCCTGTCTTACTCAATGAGACACCCAGCAATATTAAGAGTCGAACACGGCGGGACCTCCCGTGACTTTCATTCCCCAGAAGCCGCACAAGAATTCATCCGTGGACTTGATCGAGGCTGAGACGAGATAAGTAGCCAAAACTAAGACACACACACTACCAAATGACTCTTATGAGCTATTAGAAAAACCAGAAACAACCCTGAACGTGGTTAATTAAAGGACAAGTATCAAAACTGAATCATCAGTGTATAATTTCTAGTTTTTTTATTTTTTTATTTTGTGGTGTTTATATATATATATATTTCCATTTTTTCTATTTTTTATTACATCCAATTATTCATATATTTTTTCTTTCTTTGGTTTGATTGATTGTATTGATGGAAAAGTTTGTTGGCGGATTGCAGAATGGGTACAGTACAGTACAGCTCAGTACATAGTTGTTGGGAGGATACAGACCAGAGAAGGACTTTCGTCTTGTTTCCATCAGGGTCCCCCATTTTCAATTCATCATATGACACGCGTGACATGCGGATGGACAGTACTGCTACATCTATACATTTATGACATGCTAGATTTTCAAGTACAGTACTGTTTGTGATACTAAAAAAAAATCCAGAAGAAGAGCATATACATTTGACATAGATTGGGTTGTTTGTTTTACTTTTTAGGGTGTTGGTAGGCAACTATAGTTGTAGAACTTTGCATTTTTATTTCTTTTCGTAGCCTTTGCAAGGGGAAAGGATAGTTAGATCATGTAGGCTTTAAAAAAAAAAAAAAAAAAAAAGACAAGTAAATTGGTAGCCTATTATCTTTCCCCTCTTATTCATTATTCATTTCTCTTATTCATTAATTTATTTATTTCTCTGCCTCATTACTGAATCAATTGCTTGCCTGTATTGTTTGTTTTTTTAGTTTAATTTTGTTCCTTTTTTCTTTTTATTATAAGGAGTAACGCTTCACAGCCTGGTTCAAATAGTGGTGTGCCACCTGGCAATTTAAAGGGGGAGTTAACAGGGAGCCAAGTAGGGTAATATAGGACTAGTGAGCCTATGTTATGGTTTACTTTCTGTTTGGGGAGGGTATGGGGGGAAAAAAGGGTGGGGGGGGGGACCTAGTACAAATGCATATTATCTTCACGAACTCAATGCATGTGATCTTGTGAACCATGATAGAGTGTATGATATAACTGGAGTGACTAATGGTAGGCATATGCACTGCGAACATGTGTGTGTGTGTGTGTGTGTGCAAAGACACACGCACGCGCTCATGTTCAAATGGAACGCTGCAATCTCTATAACAACCACATTTAAACCCCTATTAAAGTCGATATTGAAAATGATCCTAGATGACTAGCACTCTGACATTTATGTCCTTCAATGTTAAGGGCATCAATAATCCCATTAAAAGGAAAAAGATTCTCAACTATTTAAAGAATCAAGATTGCGGCATTGCATTTATTCAGGAAAGCCACTTAACTGATGCAGAGCATGTGAAGTTGCAAAGAGATTGGGTTGGGTCAGTATTTTATTCCTCATTTAATTCCAGATCAAGAGGAGTGGCCATACTATGTCACAAACAGTTAAACCTAAAAATACGTTCTCAAGAAAAAGACACTGCAGGTAGATGGATAATCCTCAAATGTGACATAAATCACGAACCTTTTACACTTATTAATATATATGGCCCCAACAAAGACGATGCACCCTTTTTTAGGAAAATTCTATTATCCTCTGCTCAAAACTATGGCACATGTATCCTTGGAGGTGACTATAATTTAACACTGAGCACATCAGATAGATCTAATAGCATCCCCCAGCCATTAAGTGCCGCAGCCAAAGTAGTAAGGGACGGTATGTCTGAAATGGGTTTGGTCGATGTTTGGAGAATACTTAACCCACTGGAGAGGGAATACTCATTTCATTCTGCGGTACATGACACTTATTCCAGATTAGACTTGTTTTTAACAACTAAATCACTACTTCACAATGTAATTGAATGTAAATATCTAGCCTCTACAATATCGGATCACTGTCCTTTGAAATTGAAGGTGAAACAATATTTGGACAAACCTAAAACTAAGCGTTGGAGATTCAAGCCATATCTCCTTAACGACCCAGATTTTGTTAACTTCCTAGAAAATCAAATTGATGACTTTTTAATAATTAATGTAAACTCTGCCTCCCCAAGCATAATCTGGGAGACACTGAAAGCTTACCTAAGAGGTCAGATAACGTCTTTTGGAGCTTTTAAACAAAGAAAAAGTAGACAGTATCTAAACACACTAGACAAAGAAATTCATGAACTAGAGAAAAAACACGCAGAATCCAATAGAGCAGATACTCTGCACATACTAGTAAAAAAGCGGCTTGAATATAGCAACTTAACTACTAGAAAGTATTTTTCTGGTCTGCATCCCCATAACAATTGTTTGTATTGAGCCGTACTGTAGTGTACCCATTCTGCAATCTATTAATACAATTTTCAATCAATCAATATTTTTAAGGAACAGCAGTACTTTTAGGCTACTGCTGGCCATTCATCAAGCGAGACATTGCTGATTGTTTATTTATTTTATAAGACAAGACTATGACTACCAACTGCCTAGCCAGCCGTGTATCAATCTTAGATGTAATGATAACGTTACCACACTGACTGTATCGATGGCTTTAACTAGTGTAGCTACAGTAGCAAGCCAAGTTACTTACTGTTCTTTGTGCAGCAAAATGTTGAACGAAGTTGGAAGTTGTTGTGTCTCCATCTGTGATTTCGACCCGCACGCACATTTTCCACTGGATCCGTCGTTCTGAATTGTAGCTGTAACGGCCAAAATGGACTTAATGTGCAATGGATTTATGTGACCAGGGGGTGGCGCTTCTTTTATATAAGCGTCAGGTACACCTGTAGGAGGAGGAGTTTTGACCCGGAAAAGGCAATGGTTTTTGACCGCACGTACGACGCAGGTCTCAGGTCGAAATGTTTGTATCCAATTAGGTATCATATTCATTATCATTTAATCAGTTTAAGGAACAAAAAACAAGGATATTCTGTTTGCACGGTGAAGCAAATAAATATCATTTTCCAAGAAAGCTGCCTGCATTGTGTCATTGGGACAAGGACTGTTTGGTATGAGACCAGGAATATAACGGCGCGTCAGCCAGTCTAACTGGGGATCAAGATTTCTCAGTAGCTCCGTATAAGACGGGAGCTCCTTTAATATTAGTCAAAAACCGCGCACCAGTTGGACTCTTGCTTGGAGACTGGGGAAGATTCGATGCGTTAGGGGACGTCGGAGAATCTCCACCGGAGGAAGGCGAGGAGCTGCTGCTGTTGTTGTGTGGAGGAAGAGGATTCTACTGTTGCTGCTGCATCGCGGATCCGCCTGCAGCCGTTCGTGGAGGAGGAAGACACCGGTGCTGACCCGAAGTGGCTGAGGATCAGTACTGGACCGCGAGTACTGTTCCGTGAGGCGACATCATGGTACCCAACGCAAGGAGGTATGTGAATAGCGCTATATAAATACATGGCCATGTAAAATTGTGTGCACACATAACTTGGGGTTGAGCGTAAATCCATGGTTGCTGAAGAGGAATAACACTTGACTACGCGGACCTTTTTTGTAGTGACTATGTTGCGCGACTCGTCACCAGCCGTCTCGTTTTAATTCAGACAATCTAATAACATGGCGACGCGCAAAACGGCATCACACGTTTCCATGGAGACCACAGCGCGCTCCGCTGTTAGCGGTGACGTCACTGGGAAACGTGTCGTTAAAATGACTGCCAAGGCTGTTGCAGAACATTGTGGCAAATTGGTTGCCAGCAGAAAACGTAAATTTAACATGGCAGCCAAGATAAAAGATTCAATTCTTGGTTTCATGTTAAATAATGAGAAGGAAAAAGTAGAGAATGCTCTTACAGATTTGAATCAGGTGTGTTATGAGGCGAAATGCATACATGACAATCTTCTGTTGGGTTATACGTTACATGATGAAAAAGAAGAACAAGACACCTGGTTTAAAGCAAAAATGTTGTCAATCAATGAGTGTATTTCAAATGCAAAACTGTGGGTTTCAAATATTGAAGGTATAACGAATGTATATGATGGTAAAACAACTGAAGGTGATTTGCATTTAATGGATGATGGTATTGCTCCAAATGACAGTGTGTCAAACATTGTGAGCAAATACTCAAAAACAAGTAGCAGGTCATCTGCCAAGATTTTAGCTGAAGCCGATAGAGCTGCACTTCTCGCTCGTGCTGATTCTCTAAAAGAAAAACATGCTTTGGAGGAGCAGGAGCATCAGTTGAAGGAGCAGGAACTAAAGTTGAAAAGAAAAAAGGAACAACTAGAGGTGGACACTGCATTGGCTGCAAGCACTGCAAGGTTGGCCGTGTTGCACTCCTCTGAAAGTAAGCGTTCATCTCGTGCACCTTCAAATGCAATGAATTCCTATTTTGAAAGGGAACACCACAAGCTAAATCCTGTTGCAAGGGAATACCAACCTGGGACATTAACACAACGAAGTAAATTGACACAATTGTCAATACCACCAAACAAGCCTGTGGATGTGAGACCAAAGGAACGTGGTCAATGGCATAGCACTGCTGCTAACCGCCAATATAATCACAACCACAAGGAACAGGAAAGCAGAATGGGAACAACTGACAATGTGCAAATCAATTCAAACCAACCTGCAAACATGCTTACCATCATGGAGAGGCAAAATGAGATAACTGCTGCTCTGGTGCAGCAACAGCATTCCAGGTCTCTGCCACCACGAAATATCCCAACATTTGAAGGTGACCCTCTCCAATACAGAACATTCATCAAAGCATTTGAACAAGGAGTGGAGGAAAAGGCAACAGACGCTGATGCTTTGTATTATCTGGAGCAGTTCACAAGAGGACAGCCACAGGAATTGGTGCGTAGCTGCCAGCATATGGCTCCTGAGCGTGGTTACGCAGTGGCAAAGGGTCTTCTTAAAGAACACTTTGGAAACCAGTACAAAATAGGAAGTGCCTACATGCAAAAGGCCTTGGCATGGCAAACAATAAAATCTGAGGATGTCAAGGCACTTCAAGCCTACTCCTTATTCTTGCGTGGCTGCTGCAATGCAATGGAGGAGCTTCAGTACATGCAGGAGTTGGACATGCCTGTCAACATGAGGGCCATTATATCAAAATTGCCATTCAAGATGAGGGAGCAATGGAGGAGTACGGCTCATGGCATAATGGAAAATACACAGGAAAGAGCTCACTTCGGTGATATGATCAGGTTTGTGGAGCGACGCGTCAGTATTCTTTCTGACCCTCTGTTTGGTGACATACAGGATCCAAATTCTGGTGTGGTTGGCACAAAATCTCTCACCAGGTTTAAATCATATCCACCCAACAGAGTAAAAGGAAATATTGTCGCCACCACAGTAACAACCATGGACATATCGGAGAGAGCCAAGGAGCTAACATCACCAACATCAAGTACAAGGAATGCTAGGAGAGCTGGATGCCTTTTGTGTGCTCGCAGTCACTCATTGGAGGAGTGCAAACAACTTCAGGAAAAGCGGCACAAGGAGAAAATACACTTTCTGAGGGAAAAGGGAGTTTGCTTTGCATGCTTATGTGTTGGTCACATGAGCAGAGATTGCGAAAGGCGCTTGGAATGCAAAGTCTGTGGTCAAACTCACCCCACCCTGCTTCACATTAAAAGGCAACCATCTTCTCCAGAACAGTTAAAGCAACCAACGTCACTGCAAACATGTGGACATACAGGGGCCGGTAAGGACCGGTGTGTGTTATCCATTCTCCCTGTACGTGTGAAAGCAGCAAAAGGAAATGCCATCATACAAACCTACGCCTTCCTAGACCCTGGTAGCTCAGCCACATTCTGCTCTGAACGCCTAATGCAGAGGCTGAATATCACAGGCAGAAGAACCAACTTCCTGTTGAGCACCATGGGGCAAGAGACAGTTGTTCCAGCTTACTCCTTGACTGGGTTGGAGATAGCTGGTTTGGACAGCGATGACTTTTATGTTCTTCCGGAAGTTCTCACACAGAAGAAAATGCCAGTCACGGCTGAGAACATGGTGACACCCGAAGAACTGTCGGAATGGCCATATTTGTCCAACGTACACATCCCACGCCTAAAAGCAAATGTCGACCTGTTGATTGGAACCAACGCTCCCAAGATATTGGAACCTTGGGAGGTCGTCAACAGTCACGGGAATGGCCCGTATGCTATAAGGACGGTGCTGGGATGGGTCGTTAATGGTCCACTGAATGGAAACAGTGGTGTTGTGGAGACAGAGTTTCCCTCTGCTATGGTCAACAGGATCTCAGTGTGCAGACTAGAGGAAATGCTGGCCAGTCAGTACAATCACGACTTCAATGAAGTAGCTGTGAAAGAGAAGGAAATGTCCAGAGAAGACGTAAGGTTTCTGGAAATTGTGGAAAGTTCAGCAGTGCTTCAGGAAGGGAGGTACTGTTTGAAATTGCCTTTTAGGAACAAGGAGGTCTGTCTGCCCAACAATGTGGGAGTCGCTAGGCAAAGGATCCAGGGTTTGAGGAAACGGTTCCTAAATAACAAAAGCTTGCACCAGGAGTATGCAGCATACATGAACAAGCTTATTGGGAAGAACTATGCAGAGAAAGTACCGCAGCAACAACTGCATGGTGAGAAAGGAAAAGTGTGGTACATCCCACACCATGGTGTCTACCATCCGAGGAAAGGAAACCTCCGTGTGGTGTTTGACTGTGGAGCCACATTCCAAGGAGCATCCCTGAACAGTGAACTTCTGCAGGGTCCTAACCTTACCAGTTTACTGCTTGGAGTGCTAACTCGCTTCAGAGAGGAACCAGTGGCATTCATGGGTGACATTCAAGCCATGTTCCACCAGGTGAAGGTCGCTGAGGAGGACAGGGATTTTCTGCGCTTCCTCTGGTGGCCAGAGGGAGATGTCACTAGGGACCTTGAGGAGTACAGGATGACTGTGCACCTGTTTGGCGCTGCATCATCCCCTAGTTGCGCAAGCTACGCCCTGAGGAAAACTGCTGATGATAATCAGGCTGAGTTCTCAGCTGAAGTCACCCAATCTGTCAAGCAGAATTTCTATGTGGATGACTGTTTGAAGAGCTCAGCGACTGAAGAGGAAGCTATCCAGATGATAACGGATCTTATTGTTCTGTGTCGCAAGGGGGGCTTCATCTTGGAGAAGTGGATCAGCAACAGTCGTGGTGTTTTACAGTCCATCGTAGCAGAGCAAAGGGCCAAGGATCTAAAGGAGTTGGATCTGGACAGAGACAAACTTCCAATGGAAAGGGCTCTTGGCCTACTATGGTGTGTGGAGACGGACTCTTTCAGGTTCAAGATCGAGTTGAAACGACAGTCTCTCACCAGACGTGGTATGCTGTCCATTGCCAGCTCAGTATACGATCCTCTAGGTTTCCTGGCACCAGTCACTTTGCGTGCAAAAATAATGCAGCAGGAACTCTGCAGAAGAGGATGTGGGTGGGATGATGACTTGCCACGGGACATCATACACCAATGGAAAAGGTGGTTGGAGGAATTGGAGCAGCTGGCTGCATTCCAGACGAATAGGTGCATTAAGCCAGTGGATTTTGGGAAGGTCAGACATGCCCAACTACACCACTTTGCCGATGCCAGTGAAGGTGGATATGGAACGGTATCGTATGTCCGGATGTTGAGTCAGGAAAACCACATCCAGGTTACCTTTCTACTTGGCAAAGCCAGAGTAACACCACTGAAAGCTGTGACTATTCCTCGGCTGGAGTTGACGGCTGCTGTCCTTGCTGTCAGAGTGGACTCACTGTTGAAGGCAGAGCTGAAGTTCCAGTTGGAGGAGTCGGTATTTTGGACTGACAGCACTTCAGTGTTGAAGTATATTAACAATGAGGACAGGCGTTTCCACACATTTGTAGCCAATAGGGTCTCGACCATCAGAGAAAGGTCTGAACCCTCACAGTGGAGACATGTCTGTTCCAAAGACAATCCAGCTGACGATGCGTCAAGAGGAATGAGGGTCTTGGACTTCCTGAATGGCAGCAGGTGGCTTGAAGGTCCTGCATTTCTTTGGAAGCCAGCAGTGGAGTGGCCCAAAACTGTGTTGGACGTCTCAGTGGATTCAAATGACCAGGAGGTCAAAAAGGAGGCAACCGTAAACGCCATCAGTGTGGGTGACATAGCCAGTCCTACTTACCAGCTAATTTCCTACTTCTCAGACTGGAAGAGGCTGAAGACTGCAGTTGCCTGGTTCCTCAGGTTGAGGGTCATGTTGTTGGAACAGAGCCGTCTGAGAAAGCAGGCTGCAAGTCAAAAGCTCACCGCAACATCTATGAGCGGCACTTTGACGCTGGAGGATCTGCAGAGAGCAGAGGTTGCCATCGTTGGCTACTGTCAGCGACTGAGATTCGGTGAAGAGATTGCTGCTTTAACATCTGGGAAGGCAGCAGTGAGTCGACAGAGTCCCATATATAAGCTGGATCCAGTGTTTGAAGATGGACTCTTGAGAGTTGGAGGAAGACTGAGCAGAGGATCAATGCCAGAGGAAGCTAAACATCCGCTCATTCTCTCCAAGGACCAGCATGTTTCAATGCTCATTCTCAAGCACGTACACCAGAATCTGGGACATGGTGGAAGGACTCACACACTGTCCAAAGTGAGGAAGAGATTTTGGATCACCAACGCCCATGCAGCTGTTAGGAAGATCATCGCTGAATGCAGCTTTTGCAAACGCTACAATGGCAGAGCAGTGGAGCAAAAGATGGCAGATCTTCCGGCAGATAGAATCCTTCCTGACCTACCACCTTTTACCAACACAGGGGTAGATTACTTTGGACCAGTCGAAGTGAAGAAAGGAAGATCAACCTGTAAGAGGTACGGAGTCATATTTACCTGTATGGCAAGCAGGGCCATCCATCTGGAGGTTGCGGTGTCATTGGACACAGACGCATGCATCAATGCTCTGAGGCGTTTTATCAGCAGGAGAGGACAAGTGGCGCACTTACGGTCCGATAATGGTACCAATTTCGTTGGGTCAGAACGAGAACTGAAGGAGGCTCTGGCCGTTTTGAATCAAGACAAGATTCATGGAGTTCTGGCACAAGTTGGAATCCGTTGGAGCTTTAATCCACCGGCAGGTTCACATCACGGTGGCGTCTGGGAACGGATGATCCGCCTGGTGAGAAGGGTTCTCAGTTCTGTCCTACGTCAGCAGAGGTTGGATGATGATGGGCTTCATACAGTGTTTTGTGAAGTGGAGGCCATTTTGAATGACCGTCCAATAACCAAGCTCTCGGATGATCCCAACGACCTGGAGCCACTTACACCGAACCATCTTCTTCTCTTGAAGGGTAAACCAGCTTTGCCACCTGGAGTGTTCGATCCACATGACCAGTATGTAAGAAGACGATGGCGGCAAGTCCAGTATCTTTCAGATCTTTTCTGGAAAAGATGGGTACGTGAGTACTTGCCCTTGCTTCAAGAGAGGCAAAAGTGGAACCAGAGGAAAAGGAGTTTGACAGCTGGTGATATTGTGGTCATCATGGACTCTTCAGCTCCTCGTGGGTCCTGGCCACTTGGCAGGGTTCTGGAGGTCTTTCCAGACAAACAAGGTCTGGTGCGGTCTGTGAAATTGCAGACTAAAAGTAGCACCATTGTAAGGCCGGTGACCAAACTGTGTTTGGTTCATGAAATGTAAATGCACTTAATCCATGACATGTTTTGGCTCTTATTTGTTTTGTTTATTTATTTTTTGAATTGTTATGTCTGCCTGCCTTAACAATTAGGGGCCGGTGTGTAACGGCCAAAATGGACTTAATGTGCAATGGATTTATGTGACCAGGGGGTGGCGCTTCTTTTATATAAGCGTCAGGTACACCTGTAGGAGGAGGAGTTTTGACCCGGAAAAGGCAATGGTTTTTGACCGCACGTACGACGCAGGTCTCAGGTCGAAATGTTTGTATCCAATTAGGTATCATATTCATTATCATTTAATCAGTTTAAGGAACAAAAAACAAGGATATTCTGTTTGCACGGTGAAGCAAATAAATATCATTTTCCAAGAAAGCTGCCTGCATTGTGTCATTGGGACAAGGACTGTTTGGTATGAGACCAGGAATATAACGGCGCGTCAGCCAGTCTAACTGGGGATCAAGATTTCTCAGTAGCTCCGTATAAGACGGGAGCTCCTTTAATAGTAGCGTTACTTCTTCTCTCGAGCAAATTGATTGTATGCTGTCAGATTGTTTCAAACAAAGTGATAGGATCTTTGAGCCAAGACACAATTTACATTTAACTAAAACGTTATTTGCTTTGTGCTCAACAAAAGACAAATAGTGAGAATATGAATATCCAATACCCATGTGTAAAAACTCGACTAGTGGGCGCCGCCATGACAGTTTAGACTGCAGGTAAACAAAACACGCCCACAGCGTGTCTCGGCAGGTGACACAGGAGCCAGCTGGAAATGAATTAATTCACGGCACATTTAATAACATAATTTTTAATAGGGGCATGGGGGAAGGTATCAAGTCTTCTCAAGTCAAAAGGCTCAAGTCAAAGTGAAGTCACGAGTCATTGGTGTTAAAGTCGAGTTGCAAGTCTTTTTTGATTTGGTCAAGTCAGAGCGTAGTGGAGGCCCCTCGTCACTAGGGGGAGCTTGAGGCCCACGGGCCGCGGCCCAAACGAGGAGCATGCAGCTGCAGAGCCGCAGACCGGGGCTCTCAGGACCGGCGCTCTGAGGACCGGCGCTCTGACGGCCCTGCTGTGAGGCGTGATTTTCTCTGATTGGCTAGCCCGCGTACAGCGAAGACCTAACCCTAACCATAACTCTAAGCATAACCCACTTCGAAAGAGGGCCAAAGCATAACCACTTCGAAGTAGTTTGTACAGTCCTCTGGCCTGTTTGTAGCGCACAGTGCAATACAGCGCACAGTGCAATACTCCAATTCAGCCATTGGGTGGGTGGCGCCGGCCCTGAGAGCGCCGCTCGTGCTCGCCGGCGCCGGCCCTGAGAGCACCGCTCGTGCTCGCCGGTCCTGAGAGCGCCGGTCTGCGGCTCTGCAGCTGTATACTATTGGCCCAAACGGCCCGTTGGTTAATCCGGGCTTGCCTACCTGGGGTAGACTCTGTGGAGGTCCCACCTGGGGTAGACTCTGTGGAGGTCCCACCTGGGGTAGACTCTGTGGAGGTCCCACCTGGGGTAGACTCTGTGGAGGTCCCACCTAGGGTAGGGATAGCCTCTGAAGGCCTGACATGGAGGCATCTAGACATACTATGCTTTATTCTTTGGAAGATTGGAGGTTTTGATGGTATTTCTTAAACTGGACAAAATTGAATTTGCCACTCGCAGATCAACCCAAAAACTCTACTCCACCTGGCAACCCCTCTTATCATATTTTGACTAACAGTGCTTCCCTACGATTAGGACCACTTGAAATTATGTAGCATCTGTGCTACACGATACTCTTTTACTTGGATTACTGTGTATCTGTGTAAACTACTAACCTTATGCTATTATTGAGACATTATCTCTCCTTGATCGATACAATGTAGTGTACGACATCATAAAGTGTGACTTGTAAATAGTGTAAAGCTCTATAAAATATTTGATTTGTATTTGTATTTCTTTCTTTCTGTATGTATTTATTTATTTATTTTCTATTTTAACTTTAATTCAATTGTATTTTATTTGTGCATCTGCAGTGTGTGGGGGCAGGGATGGGGGGGGGGGGGGGGGGTATGGAAGGACATTAATTTCTTAACCAAGTTGTACCTGTATATTTTTGTACACCTATTGCTCCTCCTAATAAAATATAAAAATACATAAATATATATATATATAGCAAAAAGGTATGTTTAATATGCAATTTAATATCCCGAAGATTAGATCATATTCAGATTAAGGTTTTAGTTGGGATTAAGTGTTTATATTCATAATTAATATCACATGGGTGACAGAACATATCTGAATATTGCCATGGAAAGTTTTAAAACATTCAACCCCCCTCTTCAATTAAAAATAGATTTTCAGGGGAAATCTTCACTTTACCAGCACATCAAATCCCCTTGTTAAATTAAAGAGAGAGAAGAGAGAGAGAGAAGAGAGAGAGAGACAGCTAGAGAAAGAAGAGAGAGACAGGGTGAGAAGAGAGAGAGACAGAGAGAAGAGAGACAGAGAAGAGAGAGAGAGAGTGAGAACAAGAAACTGAGAGCAAGAGAGCGAAGAGAGAGAGCAAGAGCAAGTGAGAAAGAGCGCGAGAGAGAGAGAGAGAGAGAGAGAGAGAGAGAGAGAGAGAGAGAGAGAGAGAGAGAGAGAGAGAGAGAGAGAGAGAGAGAAAGAGTGAGAGCAGAGAGCTGAAGTTAGCGAGCTCCAAGCTGTCGTGTTGTGGGGGGAGAGCAGTGAGACGAGCTGAGATGTATTGAGTTACAGCAGCCAGGCCTCCTTAATGACCCCTTTCCCTGCCCGATACTTAGCCAGCCGCCAGCAGAGCGCCTGCCTCCCTGTGTGAGCCGAGCCTGCCTCCCCTTCACGCTCCCCCCGCCAGACCCGGCTCAGAGGGCCTGACAGCGCCCCCCAATCTGTCCGACATCTGCGGGGGGCTTTACCGTGTCATTAAGGACAGACCACTCGTTCTCAGCCCCGCCGCGGCTAATTCTGACACTCAACTTTCCCTCGGCCCGGCAAGGCCCTCGGGGAGCCTCGGGGAGGGCCGGTGGCCCATGTTGGCCCCCCCTGGGGAGGAGGGACCCTGTCGTTACCTGGAGGGGGGGGGGGGGGGGGGGGGGGGGGGATCAGGGTGGGTTTCTCTCCAGAGAGCTGCCTGCCGGCTGGTGGGAAGTGTGGGGAGGTTGATGGGACAGGTTTACACCTTGTAACAGAGCTAAGGAGGGTCCTGGTCTACACCTAGTAACAGAGCTCAGGAGGGTCTGGGTCCTGGTCTACACCTTGTAACAGAGCTCAGGAGGACCTTGGTCCTGGTCTACACCTTGTAACAGAGCTCAGGAGGGTCTGGGTCCTGGTCTACACCTTGTAACAGAGCTCAGGAGGGTCTGGGTCCTGGTCTACACCTTGTAACAGAGCTCAGGAGGACCTTGGTCCTGGTCTACACCTTGTAACAGAGCTCAGGAGGGTCTGGGTCCTGGTCTACACCTTGTAACAGAGCTCAGGAGGGTCTGGGTCCTGGTCTACACCTTGTAACAGAGCTCAGGAGGGTCTGGGTCCTGGTCTACACCTTGTAACAGAGCTCAGGAGGACCTTGGTCCTGGTCTACACCTTGTAACAGAGCTCAGGAGGGTCTGGGTCCTGGTCTACACCTTGTAACAGAGCTCAGGAGGACATGGGTCCTGGTCTACACCTTGTAACAGAGCTCAGGAGGGTCTGGGTCCTGGTCTACACCTTGTAACAGAGCTCAGGAGGGTCTGGGTCCTGGTCTACACCTTGTAACAGAGCTCAGGAGGACCTTGGTCCTGGTCTACACCTTGTAACAGAGCTCAGGAGGACCTTGGTCCTGGTCTACACCTTGTAACAGAGCTCAGGAGGACCTTGGTCCTGGTCTACACCTTGTAACAGAGCTCAGGAGGGTCTGGGTCCTGGTCTACACCTTGTAACAGAGCTCAGGAGGGTCTGGGTCCTGGTCTACACCTTGTAACAGAGCTCAGGAGGGTCTGGGTCCTGGTCTACACCTTGTAACAGAGCTCAGGAGGGTCTGGGTCCTGGTCTACACCTTGTAACAGAGCTCAGGAGGGTCTGGGTCCTGGTCTACACCTTGTAACAGAGCTCAGGAGGGTCTGGGTCCTGGTCTACACCTTGTAACAGAGCTCAGGAGGGTCTGGGTCCTGGTCTACACCTTGTAACAGAGCTCAGGAGGGTCTGGGTCCTGGTCTACACCTTGTAACAGAGCTCAGGAGGGTCTGGGTCCTGGTCTACACCTTGTAACAGAGCTCAGGAGGGTCTGGGTCCTGGTCTACACCTTGTAACAGAGCTCAGGAGGGTCTGGGTCCTGGTCTACACCTTGTAACAGAGCTCAGGAGGACCTTGGTCCTGGTCTACACCTTGTAACAGAGCTCAGGAGGACCTTGGTCCTGGTCTACACCTTGTAACAGAGCTCAGGAGGGTCTGGGTCCTGGTCTACACCTTGTAACAGAGCTAAGGAGGACCTTGGTCCTGGTCTACACCTTGTAACAGAGCTCAGGAGGGTCTGGGTCCTGGTCTACACCTTGTAACAGAGCTAAGGAGGACATGGGTCCTGGTCTACACCTTGTAACAGAGCTCAGGAGGACCTTGGTCCTGGTCTACACCTTGTAACAGAGCTCAGGAGGGTCTGGGTCCTGGTCTACACCTTGTAACAGAGCTCAGGAGGACCTTGGTCCTGGTCTACACCTTGTAACAGAGCTCAGGAGGGTCTGGGTCCTGGTCTACACCTTGTAACAGAGCTCAGGAGGGTCTGGGTCCTGGTCTACACCTTGTAACAGAGTTAAGGAGGGTCTGGGTCCTGGTCTACACCTTGTAACAGAGCTCAGGAGGGTCTGGGTCCTGGTCTACACCTTGTAACAGAGCTCAGGAGGGTCTGGGTCCTGGTCTACACCTTGTAACAGAGCTCAGGAGGGTCTGGGTCCTGGTCTACACCTTGTAACAGAGCTCAGGAGGACCTTGGTCCTGGTCTACACCTTGTAACAGAGCTCAGGAGGACCTTGGTCCTGGTCTACACCTTGTAACAGAGCTCAGGAGGACCTTGGTCCTGGTCTACACCTTGTAACAGAGCTCAGGAGGGTCTGGGTCCTGGTCTACACCTTGTAACAGAGCTCAGGAGGACCTTGGTCCTGGTCTACACCTTGTAACAGAGCTCAGGAGGGTCTGGGTCCTGGTCTACACCTTGTAACAGAGCTCAGGAGGACCTTGGTCCTGGTCTACACCTTGTAACAGAGCTCAGGAGGACCTTGGTCCTGGTCTACACCTTGTAACAGAGCTCAGGAGGGTCTGGGTCCTGGTCTACACCTTGTAACAGAGCTCAGGAGGACCTTGGTCCTGGTCTACACCTTGTAACAGAGCTCAGGAGGGTCTGGGTCCTGGTCTACACCTTGTAACAGAGCTCAGGAGGGTCTGGGTCCTGGTCTACACCTTGTAACAGAGCTCAGGAGGACATGGGTCCTGGTCTACACCTTGTAACAGAGCTCAGGAGGACCTTGGTCCTGGTCTACACCTTGTAACAGAGCTCAGGAGGGTCTGGGTCCTGGTCTACACCTTGTAACAGAGCTCAGGAGGGTCTGGGTCCTGGTCTACACCTTGTAACAGAGCTCAGGAGGACATGGGTCCTGGTCTACACCTTGTAACAGAGCTCAGGAGGGTCTGGGTCCTGGTCTACACCTTGTAACAGAGCTCAGGAGGGTCTGGGTCCTGGTCTACACCTTGTAACAGAGCTCAGGAGGGTCTGGGTCCTGGTCTACACCTTGTAACAGAGCTCAGGAGGACCTTGGTCCTGGTCTACACCTTGTAACAGAGCTCAGGAGGGTCTGGGTCCTGGTCTACACCTTGTAACAGAGCTCAGGAGGGTCTGGGTCCTGGTCTACACCTTGTAACAGAGCTCAGGAGGACATTGGTCCTGGTCTACACCTTGTAACAGAGCTCAGGAGGGTCTGGGTCCTGGTCTACACCTTGTAACAGAGCTCAGGAGGGTCTGGGTCCTGGTCTACACCTTGTAACAGAGCTCAGGAGGGTCTGGGTCCTGGTCTACACCTTGTAACAGAGCTCAGGCGGGTCTGGGTCCTGGTCTACACCTTGTAACAGAGCTCAGGAGGACCTTGGTCCTGGTCTACACCTTGTAACAGAGCTCAGGAGGACCTTGGTCCTGGTCTACACCTTGTAACAGAGCTCAGGAGGGTCTGGGTCCTGGTCTACACCTTGTAACAGAGCTCAGGAGGGTCTGGGTCCTGGTCTACACCTTGTAACAGAGCTCAGGAGGACATGGGTCCTGGTCTACACCTTGTAACAGAGCTCAGGAGGACCTTGGTCCTGGTCTACACCTTGTAACAGAGCTCAGGAGGGTCTGGGTCCTGGTCTACACCTTGTAACAGAGCTCAGGAGGACCTTGGTCCTGGTCTACACCTTGTAACAGAGCTCAGGAGGGTCTGGGTCCTGGTCTACACCTTGTAACAGAGCTCAGGAGGACCTTGGTCCTGGTCTACACCTTGTAACAGAGCTCAGGAGGACCTTGGTCCTGGTCTACACCTTGTAACAGAGCTCAGGAGGACCTTGGTCCTGGTCTACACCTTGTAACAGAGCTCAGGAGGACCTTGGTCCTGGTCTACACCTTGTAACAGAGCTCAGGAGGACATGGGTCCTGGTCTACACCTTGTAACAGAGCTCAGGAGGGTCTGGGTCCTGGTCTACACCTTGTAACAGAGCTCAGGAGGGTCTGGGTCCTGGTCTACACCTTGTAACAGAGCTCAGGAGGACCTTGGTCCTGGTCTACACCTTGTAACAGAGCTCAGGAGGACCTTGGTCCTGGTCTACACCTTGTAACAGAGCTCAGGAGGACCTTGGTCCTGGTCTACACCTTGTAACAGAGCTCAGGAGGGTCTGGGTCCTGGTCTACACCTTGTAACAGAGCTCAGGAGGGTCTGGGTCCTGGTCTACACCTTGTAACAGAGCTCAGGAGGGTCTGGGTCCTGGTCTACACCTTGTAACAGAGCTCAGGAGGGTCTGGGTCCTGGTCTACACCTTGTAACAGAGCTCAGGAGGGTCTGGGTCCTGGTCTACACCTTGTAACAGAGCTCAGGAGGGTCTGGGTCCTGGTCTACACCTTGTAACAGAGCTCAGGAGGGTCTGGGTCCTGGTCTACACCTTGTAACAGAGCTCAGGAGGGTCTGGGTCCTGGTCTACACCTTGTAACAGAGCTCAGGAGGGTCTGGGTCCTGGTCTACACCTTGTAACAGAGCTCAGGAGGACCTTGGTCCTGGTCTACACCTTGTAACAGAGCTCAGGAGGGTCTGGGTCCTGGTCTACACCTTGTAACAGAGATCAGGAGGGTCTGGGTCCTGGTCTACACCTTGTAACAGAGCTCAGGAGGACCTTGGTCCTGGTCTACACCTTGTAACAGAGCTCAGGAGGGTCTGGGTCCTGGTCTACACCTTGTAACAGAGCTCAGGAGGACCTTGGTCCTGGTCTACACCTTGTAACAGAGCTCAGGAGGACCTTGGTCCTGGTCTACACCTTGTAACAGAGCTCAGGAGGACCTTGGTCCTGGTCTACACCTTGTAACAGAGCTCAGGAGGGTCTGGGTCCTGGTCTACACCTTGTAACAGAGCTCAGGAGGACCTTGGTCCTGGTCTACACCTTGTAACAGAGCTCAGGAGGACCTTGGTCCTGGTCTACACCTTGTAACAGAGCTCAGGAGGGTCTGGGTCCTGGTCTACACCTTGTAACAGAGCTCAGGAGGACCTTGGTCCTGGTCTACACCTTGTAACAGAGCTCAGGAGGACCTTGGTCCTGGTCTACACCTTGTAACAGAGCTCAGGAGGGTCTGGGTCCTGGTCTACACCTTGTAACAGAGCTCAGGAGGGTCTGGGTCCTGGTCTACACCTTGTAACAGAGCTCAGGAGGACATGGGTCCTGGTCTACACCTTGTAACAGAGCTCAGGAGGGTCTGGGTCCTGGTCTACACCTTGTAACAGAGCTCAGGAGGGTCTGGGTCCTGGTCTACACCTTGTAACAGAGCTCAGGAGGACATGGGTCCTGGTCTACACCTTGTAACAGAGCTCAGGAGGGTCTGGGTCCTGGTCTACACCTTGTAACAGAGCTCAGGAGGGTCTGGGTCCTGGTCTACACCTTGTAACAGAGCTAAGGATGACCTTGGTCCTGGTCTACACCTTGTAACAGAGCTCAGGAGGGTCTGGGTCCTGGTCTACACCTTGTAACAGAGCTAAGGAGGACATGGGTCCTGGTCTACACCTTGTAACAGAGCTCAGGAGGACCTTGGTCCTGATCTACACCTTGTAACAGAGCTCAGGAGGGTCTGGGTCCTGGTCTACACCTTGTAACAGAGCTCAGGAGGACCTTGGTCCTGGTCTACACCTTGTAACAGAGCTCAGGAGGGTCTGGGTCCTGGTCTACACCTTGTAACAGAGCTCAGGAGGGTCTGGGTCCTGGTCTACACCTTGTAACAGAGTTAAGGAGGGTCTGGGTCCTGGTCTACACCTTGTAACAGAGCTCAGGAGGGTCTGGGTCCTGGTCTACACCTTGTAACAGAGCTCAGGAGGGTCTGGGTCCTGGTCTACACCTTGTAACAGAGCTCAGGAGGGTCTGGGTCCTGGTCTACACCTTGTAACAGAGCTCAGGAGGACCTTGGTCCTGGTCTACATTTACATTTTTACATTTAGTCATTTAGCTGACGCTTTTATCCAAAGCGACTTACAAGTTCTGTACGACAAGCCATCAGGAAGGGCACAACTCTATCAGCTGAGCAACAATGTTCATCAAAGTGTTGAGTGCTACAGTGTAGGTTAGTTTATTAGGACAAGTGCATGACAGTACGGTTAGTTAGGGTTAGATTTTTTTTTTTTTTTTTTTTTTAATTCAGATAATGGTTGAAGAAGTGCGTCTTTAGTCGACGGCGAAAGATTGGACGTGATTCGGCTGTCCTAACTGGGGTGGGTAGTTCATTCCACCATTGTGGGGCAAGGACTGAGAATAGGCGACTTCTCTTTGATGACCCTCCCGGAGCTTGGATAGGAGTAGGTCTGAGGCGGCCAGAAGATGCAGAGCGTAGGGGTCTTGAGGGTGTGTAGTTAGAGACCATTGACCGGAGGTAGGCGGGAGCGGTTCCCTTTGCCGCACGGTATGCTAGGTCGAGGGCCTTGAAGCGGATTCGTGCAGCAATGGGGAGCCAGTGCAGGTCCCTAAGAAGTGGGGTGACATGGGCCGACTTCGGTAGGTTTGAGATCAGGCGGGCCGCTGCGTTCTGAATGAGTTGAAGAGGCTTAGTGGCAGTGGCCGGGAGGCCAGCGAGCAGTGCATTGCAGTAGTCGAGGCGGGAGATGACTGTTGATTGGACGAGGAGTTGGGTGGCTTCTTTTGTCAGGAAGGGGCGTATCCTTCTGACGTTGCTCAGGAGGAATCGGCAGGTTCTGGTCGTCGCTGCGATGTGAGCAGAGAAGTTCAACTGGTCGTCGAGGACAACACCAAGGTTCTTGGCGGTCGGGGACGCAGTCACAGCTGCATTCTCGACTGTGATTGAAAGGTCGGTTAGGGGGGAGGATTTGGCCGGCAGGTGGAGCAATTCTGTTTTGCTTAGGTTCAGTTTGAGGTGGTTGGACGTCATCCAGGCTGAGATGTCGGACAGACAGGCCGAGATTCGCACAGAGACGTGGATATCTGAGGGAGGGAAGGAGAGGAAGAGTTGAGTATCGTCGGCATAACAATGGTAGGAGAAGCCATGAGACGTGATAATGTTACCCAGTGATTTAGTGTAGAGGGAGAAGAGAAGGGGTCCTAAAACCGAGCCCTGGGGGACACCCGTCCGCAGGGGGCGGGTGGCCGACAGGGTCCCTCTCCATGACACTTGGTAGGAGCGGTCATTGAGGTATGATGACAGCCATGTCAGCGCAGAGCCAGCCACTCCCATTCCTGCGAGGGCCGCAAGGAGGATCTGGTGGTTGACTGTGTCGAAGGCTGCAGATAGATCTAGGAGAATCAGGACAGAGGAGAGGCCTTTCGCTTTTGCTAAGTGAAGTGCCTCTGTGACCGCAATGAGGGCTGTCTCTGTGGAGTGACCAGTCCTGAAGCCTGACTGATTAGGGTCTAGGAGGTCATTCTGTAAGAGATAAGTAGTAAGTTGGTTGGATACAGCACGTTCAAGTGTTTTAGAAAGGAAGGAGAGAAGAGAGACAGGACGGTAGTTGCCTATGACAGTAGGGTTCAGGGTTGGTTTTTTTATGAGCGGCGTGACTCTGGCTTGTTTTAGGGAGGTGGGGACCACCCCCGAGTTGAGTGAGGAGTTGATGGTTGCAGTTAGGAATGGGAGGATGTCTGGTGCTATGGTCTGGAGGAGTGGGGAGGAGTGGTCTACACCTTGTAACAGAGCTCAGGAGGGTCTGGGTCCTGGTCTACACCTTGTAACAGAGCTCAGGAGGGTCTGGGTCCTGGTCTACACCTTGTAACAGAGCTCAGGAGGACATGGGTCCTGGTCTACACCTTGTAACAGAGCTAAGGAGGACCTTGGTCCTGGTCTACACCTTGTAACAGAGCTCAGGAGGGTCTGGGTCCTGGTCTACACCTTGTAACAGAGCTCAGGAGGGTCTGGGTCCTGGTCTACACCTTGTAACAGAGCTCAGGAGGACCTGGGTCCTGGTCTACACCTTGTAACAGAGCTCAGGAGGGTCTGGGTCCTGGTCTACACCTTGTAACAGAGCTCAGGAGGACCTTGGTCCTGGTCTACACTTTGTAACAGAGCTCAGGAGGACCTTGGTCCTGGTCTACACCTTGTAACAGAGCTCAGGAGGACCTTGGTCCTGGTCTACACCTTGTAACAGAGCTCAGGAGGACCTTGGTCCTGGTCTACACCTTGTAACAGAGCTCAGGAGGGTCTGGGTCCTGGTCTACACCTTGTAACAGAGCTCAGGAGGGTCTGGGTCCTGGTCTACACCTTGTAACAGAGCTCAGGAGGGTCTGGGTCCTGGTCTACACCTTGTAACAGAGCTCAGGAGGACCTTGGTCCTGGTCTACACCTTGTAACAGAGCTCAGGAGGGTCTGGGTCCTGGTCTACACCTTGTAACAGAGCTCAGGAGGGTCTGGGTCCTGGTCTACACCTTGTAACAGAGCTCAGGAGGACCTTGGTCCTGGTCTACACCTTGTAACAGAGCTCAGGAGGACCTTGGTCCTGGTCTACACCTTGTAACAGAGCTCAGGAGGGTCTGGGTCCTGGTCTACACCTTGTAACAGAGCTCAGGAGGGTCTGGGTCCTGGTCTACACCTTGTAACAGAGCTCAGGAGGGTCTGGGTCCTGGTCTACACCTTGTAACAGAGCTCAGGAGGGTCTGGGTCCTGGTCTACACCTTGTAACAGAGCTCAGGAGGGTCTGGGTCCTGGTCTACACCTTGTAACAGAGCTCAGGAGGGTCTGGGTCCTGGTCTACACCTTGTAACAGAGCTCAGGAGGACCTTGGTCCTGGTCTACACCTTGTAACAGAGCTCAGGAGGGTCTGGGTCCTGGTCTACACCTTGTAACAGAGCTCAGGAGGGTCTGGGTCCTGGTCTACACCTTGTAACAGAGCTCAGGAGGGTCTGGGTCCTGGTCTACACCTTGTAACAGAGCTCAGGAGGGTCTGGGTCCTGGTCTACACCTTGTAACAGAGCTCAGGAGGACATGGGTCCTGGTCTACACCTTGTAACAGAGCTCAGGAGGGTCTGGGTCCTGGTCTACACCTTGTAACAGAGCTCAGGAGGGTCTGGGTCCTGGTCTACACCTTGTAACAGAGCTCAGGAGGGTCTGGGTCCTGGTCTACACCTTGTAACAGAGCTCAGGAGGACCTTGGTCCTGGTCTACACCTTGTAACAGAGATCAGGAGGACCTTGGTCCTGGTCTACACCTTGTAACAGAGCTCAGGAGGGTCTGGGTCCTGGTCTACACCTTGTAACAGAGCTCAGGAGGACCTTGGTCCTGGTCTACACCTTGTAACAGAGCTCAGGAGGGTCTGGGTCCTGGTCTACACCTTGTAACAGAGCTCAGGAGGGTCTGGGTCCTGGTCTACACCTTGTAACAGAGCTCAGGAGGGTCTGGGTCCTGGTCTACACCTTGTAACAGAGCTCAGGAGGACATGGGTCCTGGTCTACACCTTGTAACAGAGCTCAGGAGGGTCTGGGTCCTGGTCTACACCTTGTAACAGAGCTAAGGAGGACCTTGGTCCTGGTCTACACCTTGTAACAGAGCTAAGGAGGACATGGGTCCTGGTCTACACCTTGTAACAGAGCTCAGGAGGACCTTGGTCCTGGTCTACACCTTGTAACAGAGCTCAGGAGGGTCTGGGTCCTGGTCTACACCTTGTAACAGAGCTCAGGAGGACCTTGGTCCTGGTCTACACCTTGTAACAGAGCTCAGGAGGGTCTGGGTCCTGGTCTACACCTTGTAACAGAGCTCAGGAGGGTCTGTGTCCTGGTCTACACCTTGTAACAGAGCTCAGGAGGGTCTGGGTCCTGGTCTACACCTTGTAACAGAGCTCAGGAGGACATGGGTCCTGGTCTACACCTTGTAACAGAGCTCAGGAGGGTCTGGGTCCTGGTCTACACCTTGTAACAGAGCTCAGGAGGACCTTGGTCCTGGTCTACACCTTGTAACAGAGCTAAGGAGGACATGGGTCCTGGTCTACACCTTGTAACAGAGCTCAGGAGGGTCTGGGTCCTGGTCTACACCTTGTAATAGAGCTCAGGAGGACATGGGTCCTGGTCTACACCTTGTAACAGAGCTCAGGAGGGTCTGGGTCCTGGTCTACACCTTGTAACAGAGCTAAGGAGGACCTTGGTCCTGGTCTACACCTTGTAACAGAGCTAAGGAGGACCTTGGTCCTGGTCTACACCTTGTAACAGAGCTCAGGAGGGTCTGGGTCCTGGTCTACACCTTGTAACAGAGCTCAGGAGGACCTTGGTCCTGGTCTACACCTTGTAACAGAGCTCAGGAGGGTCTGGGTCCTGGTCTACACCTTGTAACAGAGCTCAGGAGGGTCTGGGTCCTGGTCTACACCTTGTAACAGAGCTCAGGAGGGTCTGGGTCCTGGTCTACACCTTGTAACAGAGCTCAGGAGGACATGGGTCCTGGTCTACACCTTGTAACAGAGCTCAGGAGGGTCTGGGTCCTGGTCTACACCTTGTAACAGAGCTCAGGAGGGTCTGGGTCCTGGTCTACACCTTGTAACAGAGCTCAGGAGGGTCTGGGTCCTGGTCTACACCTTGTAACAGAGCTCAGGAGGACCTTGGTCCTGGTCTACACCTTGTAACAGAGCTCAGGAGGGTCTGGGTCCTGGTCTACACCTTGTAACAGAGCTCAGGAGGGTCTGGGTCCTGGTCTACACCTTGTAACAGAGCTCAGGAGGACCTTGGTCCTGGTCTACACCTTGTAACAGAGCTCAGGAGGACCTTGGTCCTGGTCTACACCTTGTAACAGAGCTCAGGAGGGTCTGGGTCCTGGTCTACACCTTGTAACAGAGCTCAGGAGGGTCTGGGTCCTGGTCTACACCTTGTAACAGAGCTCAGGAGGGTCTGGGTCCTGGTCTACACCTTGTAACAGAGCTCAGGAGGACCTTGGTCCTGGTCTACACCTTGTAACAGAGCTCAGGAGGGTCTGGGTCCTGGTCTACACCTTGTAACAGAGCTCAGGAGGACCTTGGTCCTGGTCTACACCTTGTAACAGAGCTCAGGAGGGTCTGGGTCCTGGTCTACACCTTGTTAGGCTGGTAAAGATACAGTATGCCCCCTAAAGTGTGTAAACGGAAGTACAGGAAGTACCGGCTACAGGCTTTCCGGTTTCGACAAAACAATTATAGAAACGTGTGAAGTGCACAATATTTCCTCGTTTAAGGCACTGCAACGGAGAATTTTCTCCTCCTGTTTTTCTGTGTTTTTCTCCCATCCCAATTTAGTCATCATGCCAATTCCCCCCTCCCCTTCCTGGTGGTTGCTTGCATGTGCCCCCCACTGGTCGGTCTAGGGAGGGTTGATAGATACTATCACATGTCCCCTCCGATACATGCGGAGTCAGCCAGCCACTTCTTTTCACCTGCCAGCGAGGACTCTCATTGGTGAAGTGTAACGCGTGGGAGGTCACACTACCCTCACCATCTCCCTTCCTTGCTGTGCAGGCGCCCTGACCGACCTGTAGGAGTCGCTGTTTACAACGACCAGATTACCACCCACCGGCTTCCCTCCCGCTGACACTGCCAATTGAGCCAGTATGACAGCCGGCCAAGCCGGAGGCAACGCTGACAGCCGGATTCGATACCAGTGTCTCTCGCGTTGGTGACGAGCGCTTAATCCGCTGCGCCACCCAGCCGCCATCATTAGATAACTCTTAAAGGTGCACTATGCAGTTTCAGAGGAGGGGGATTTGAATTAGTCTATCGTATGTCATCATAATTTTTTTTTAGGCACTGTGAACTAAACGTAAGCCTAGAATATAATTATTAACTAAATTGCAGGCCCTGCCTTTGTAAACGACAGCAATGAAATAGTAACTTTTCAGGGAGCTTTCTAGCTTCAAACAGTGTTTCCAGGGATCCAATTCTCCTGAGGACTGTTTGTTTATTCAGTTGTGAAAACATACCTTAGAACTTATTCACTTCTCTGATTCTCACACAACTCCATAGTGCAGCTTTAAAGCTGGAAACACTTGCTACAGCGTTCACAGGTCCTCACCCTGTGGTAGTCAGCTTGGTCTTAGTCAATCTGATTCTTAAGAGTCATTTTGAAAAAGCTTTGTCCATGATGAATGGGTTATTTCTGTTGTGGCTTCCACCTCGTCACCTCCCGTGGAGACTAATCAGGCGCAATGCGGAACAGCTAGATGCGTCCTGAGGCAGAGACACCTGCTGCATAAAATACCTGACCACTCATCTCTCAGTGCTTGACCTTTGTGGTTAGCAGTGATGCTACAGATTACTTGTAAAAGTAATCTGATTACTGATTACTCCTTTAAAAAGTAATCTAGTTACTTTACTGATTACTCGATTATCAAAGTAACTTAGTTACTTTGAAAGTAACTAGGTTACTAAGTCGTCGTGTTTTTTTTAATAATGCTTTATTGAAAGTGCATATCATAAATCATGATTGGCTGCTCAGACAGGTCATCATGAGATGTCATCAGCCATCAGGCCATATAAGGTCGCAGCTGTTCACTGCTCAGGCACTCCATCCATTCTGAGACAACGGACTCAGTGCGTACTCCGCAAGTCGCGCGTAACAGGAATCTCTCTCACTCTCACTCTCTCACTCTTTCTCAAGTAGCCAAATTACACTATAAAACAAACTGGATAGTTGATTTAACTTCATGCTGAAGCTATTCCAAAATCAGCTATAAGCGTAAACATGTGTGTGTGGCTGTGTGCGTGCGTGTGCAAGCGCACGTCCCATCTCTGGTCTGGGTTCTGGAGAGGTAGCTGACTGTACCCCTGTCTCTCTTATCAGCATTATGAGATAGTAACTAAATAGTAACGCATAGCCACTTGGAAAAGTAACTGTAATCGGATTACTGGCTTGTAAAAAGTAACAAGTTAGATGACTATTTACTGAAAAAAGTAATCAGATTAGTTACTGGCATCACTGGTGGTTAGTGTAACTAAACGTCCTTCAAGTCTTACCATATGTTTCTCTCGTGTTTTGATTATTCCCGTTCCCAGTTGTTTGCTTTTCCCCGTGTTTTCGTTCTTGGACTAACAGTCGTTGTCTTCTCCTCTCTCCCCATCAAGGAACCGTACCTCCACCCCGGAATTCCCCGCATTGCTCCCCCTTCGTTTTCCACTCATTCTTGCTCCCGTGGACTAGTTAGTACACACACATGTAAACAACAGTCTCTAACATTTACATTCAACACCACATGAGTTTTTGCACACTAGACGCATACATCCATACACATACTGTAATTGAAACACACACATCTCATTCACATGGACCGTGGGCACACACACACTTCCCCCACTCAGGCCCTGTTAGTTTAGTACGTTTGATGTTTTCTTTTACTTGTCTTTATTTATTAAAGTATCATTATTGTATTAAGTCTGTCTCCTGTGTCTGTCTGTCCTGGGTTTCTGCCACACTGGACTCTCTTTAGTATTAGCGTAACAATTTCCTGAAGAATGATATTTACAAATAATCTATATCTATAATCTTTTGTAATTTTCACAAAGAAACGTGTACATTCCAGGTAATATCAATCAAACTGCAGCTGGGTTGTTTTTGATCAAGTAGAAATAACTAAACTAAATACAGGTAACTTACAAAATCAAACTTTATTGAAAAATAGTTGTATTTCAAATTAAAGGTAAAAGCAGATAACTCCATGGAGATTGGAAATTAACCAGATGTCATGGCTACATTACCTTAATAATTTTCATATTTCCTCTCCTTGGCTCTTTTCCGAAGGACACAAACTCCCACCACGATAACATTTCGTAACATTTAAAAAAAAATCTTTGAAGATTCCTTTGAGCCAAAGTTACAGTTCTGGGTAGCAGCCATATTGTGTCACATGACCTGAATACTGCACGTTCAGAATGATGTCTTAACTGTAACTCAGGTTCAGAATGATGTCAGTAACTCAGGTTCAGAATGATGTCATTAACTCATGTTCAGAATGATGTCAGTAACTCAGGTTCAGAATGATGTCAGTAACTCAGGTTCAGAATGATGTCAGTAACTCAGGTTCAGAATGATGTCAGTAACTCAGGTTCAGAATGATGTCAGTAACTCAGGTTCAGAATGATGTCAGTAACTCAGGTTCAGAATGATGTCTTCACAGTAACTCAGGTTTCAGAATGATGTCTTAACTGTAACTCAGTGTTCTCCAACTAAGAATGGACTATATCAGTTTTTGCAAATTAACTCTTCTTTTGTAAGCAAAATATTTAAAGCTGCTCTATGGAAGAGTGGCACCCTGTGGCTATGAGAGGTAACCACACCCTGTTTAAACATGGAGAATAAAAGAAAATGGCAACAAAAACTACATTTTCTTCAAGCAAGTTAATAACGTTGGGCACTGTTTTATTTTGTGTCATTCACATTTTATGCTCTGGAAATGAGACTGTAGCCTTCTATGGATTTCACTGCAGTGGTCACCAGACCAGAAGAGCTGTTATGGAGCGACTTCAGTGTTTCATGCATCACTGTTGGCAGGGTTTTCTCTTGTTCAGCACAGCTCTCTGTGATTTTGCTAAAGAAGTGATATTTGTTCATGAAAAAATGACTATGGCTCAGGTTTAAAGAGGTCCTACACGATTGTACTCGGGAAACAAATCTGTCAAGTAAATACACACTGATTGGCTGAATTGATATGATTGTTAGTCGATTAAGAATCTCTTGACTTGATGACAGTCCTATTCTTCACACATTGCAATATTATTACTGTCTTCCTATCAAAACAATGGTTTCTTCCTGTGTAACCAGCAGCCAGATGCTCGGTCCTGCGCTGTGAGAGAAAACTAAACAAAAACCTCAGGTCTGATGTTCACATTATTATTATTATTATTATTATTATTATTATTATTATTATTATTATTATTATTATTATTATTATTATTATTATTATTATTATTATTATTATTATTATTATTATTATTATTATTATTATTATTATTATTATTATTATTATTATTATTATTATTATTATTATTATTATTATTATTATTATTATTATTATTATTATTATTATTATTATTATTATTATTATTATTATTATTATTATTATTATTATTATTATTATTATTATTATTATTATTATTATTATTATTATTATTATTATTATTATTATTATTATTATTATTATTATTATTATTATTATTATTATTATTATTATTATTATTATTATTATTTAATGTGACCAATATCAGATTCCAGTATGAACTGGTCAAACTCCTGAACTGACCCACATGCGGAAATTAAGAATAATGAAGATGAGGAGGCCAAATGTATATCCATATTTCAGAATGTTATATTTCAGAATGTATATCCATATTTCAGAATGTATATCCTTGACTGTATTTTTATTCTTATTTTAGATCTTTGACTACCTAAATGTTTATTGTGAGTGATCTGTGGTGCTGAATTTCCCTCTGGATCAATAAAGTACTTCTATTCTATTCTATTCTAATTCGTGAGCAGATGATAATGGGGGCGAGGAGGAGGTGAAAGAGCCATTTCTTCTTTCAATATGCTTTCAAACACAGACCAGTTATGATACAGTACGTCCCCTCAGGTTTTGCTTGTACAGAAGTATCACCCCAAATACTTAATACTAGTAAACTCCTCACTGTCCCTCCACTGACCACCTCCATCACAGCTGTCTTCATGTCTGTATCCACTGACCACCTCCATCACAGCTGTCTTCATGTCTGTATCCACTGACCACCTCCATCACAGCTGTCTTCATGTCTGTATCCACTGACCACCTCCATCACAGCTGTCTTCATGTCTGTATCCAGTGTCCACTGACCAATTATGTGGCGGGAGTCACTCTGTGAATACAGACATGGAAGACAGCTGTGATGGAGGTGGTCAGTGGGTACAAACATGGAAGACAGCTGTGATGGAGGTGGTCAGTGGGTACAAACATGGAAGACAGCTGTGATGGAGGTGGTCAGTGGGTACAAACATGGAAGACAGCTGTGACGGAGGTGGTCAGTGGATACAGACATGGAAGACAGCTGTGATGGAGGTGGTCAGTGGATACAGACATGGAAGACAGCTGTGATGGAGGTGGTGAGTGGATACAAACATGGAAGACAGTGATGGAGGTGGTGAGTGGATAGACATGGAAGACAGTGGCTTCGAAGTATTTAAGACAGCCCAGTGGCGGCTCGCCACTAGGGGCGCAAGGGCGCCGACCCACCTGCTGGCCAGCTGCTGTTAAATCAGAGAAGAAGACAATAAAACTTTTTCGTTTTTGTGTTTTATAGCCCTATAAATAATATAAACATGTTTAAAATGAATAATATTTACTCATTTTAAGTATGTTTGTATTTCCAATGCACAATATAACGTTATTATCTAAATTAAAAAAACATCGTTTTCATGAGCAGGAAGTGACGTTTTTTTTTATTTTTTCGTATTTCTCGCCCGGGCTAGAAGCGATAGCGCTCTGAGTGCGCGTCACAGTTTGATCGCTGTCTCCGTCACAGCCAATCAGTGCATACGGCGTTGTGCGTTGAAATATGACTATTATGTTGGAATCCGAGCGCGATTTGAAGCTTCCGTGAAGAATTTCCATAGCCGCATTTCACGGAGACGCTCTCTGATTGGCCGACGCCAGTATTTTTTTCCATGGCAGAATTTCACAGAGACGATCTCTGATTGGCCGAATCCAATTTCTAATGTTCCAATTCTAGCTTCTAGCTTGGTTCCTAGGTTGGTTGGTCTAGGTTGTTTGTCTTAGAGCGTGTCGTGACTGCAAGTTCTTTAGACTGTTAAGCTTAGGCACTCTTTCAAAGTTGGTTAAGGTTAGAGTTTGTCTTAGAGCATGGCGATAGAACGCCAGGTAGTTTGCAGTCTGTTCGAGCGGAAATGGACAAAGGAATGTACTTATTGAGTGTTGTGCTAACGAGCTCAGCTAACACTTGGCTAACAAGCTATATGGCGGATTATACACGTTTATCAAGCTCTCCTGCCCTGGACGTTTCAACTAAACAGTGAGTCTCTCTCTCTCTCTCTCTCTCTCTCTCTCTCTCTCTCTCTCTCTCTCTCTCTCTCTCTCTCTCTCTCTCTCTCTCTCTCTCTCTCTCTCTCTCTCTCTCTCTGTGCTTAACGTTAACGTTTGTAAATAGTTTTTTTTAGGAGCAGTACTACTGCTGGCCATTCATGAAGCGAGACATTGCTGATTGTTTATTTATTTTATAACACAAGACTATGACTACCAACTGCCTAGCCAGCCGTGTATCAATCTTGGATGCAATAATAACGTTACTTACCACACTGACTATGTCGATGGCTCATTGATTTAACTACTGCAGCTCTCTCGGATTGAAAATACGTGGATTATGGCTTGTTCAATATCGTCTATGTTTGAATGAATGAATGAATGAGAACTTTATTAACAGATTGCAGAATGGGTACAATACAGTACGGCTCAATACACACAATTGTTAAGGGGATGCAGACCAGAGAAAGACGTTTGTCTTGTTTACATCAGGGTCCCAGATTTTCGATTCATATCGATAGTTTAATAGCTAGCCTTGGCTCGTTTAACAATATGCAAAATATGTGTACAGCCCTGTACTCATACTGAAGTTATTCTTGGTATATAATAGGTCTGATTGTGTAACTAATCGATTCCACGTCGCGCTGTGTGTGAGAGAGAGAAGGAGAGAGGGAGAGATCTGCCTGCGTTTGGAGACGGGCGAGTTTTGTTTCTAACTTTTCTATTTATATTGTGTTTCAAGTTGTGAATTAGAGTCTAGACTATACTTTATTTGACTGGTTGTGTGTTGTTGTAGTAACAGCTGAGCGACTCGTTCATAAGAGCCGATTCATTGCCGTGAGCGTGAGTCGAATCGCTCACGTCTTGCCATGAGTCTTGCGTGGTACAGTACTGTACTGTACATGTTTGCAAAATATTTGGTATAGCGCCCCTAGTGGCGAAGTACCCACCGGCCGCCACTGAGACAGCCCTAATGCATATGCTCACTACATGTATTAATTGCTCCATCTCCGCCCACTAAAAACATGGGAACTCTCTAACCCCCTCCTATTGCTAGGTTTTAGTGAGTTTTTCCTTACCTTCGCGTGGGGTATGTCTGGGAGTGTTGCATTTATTTATTTAAAAAATGTTGGACCTTATGGTGTTCTTGTTTTGTTCTTGACTTATTGTGATGTTTCTTCTTGACTTGTTTAACACTTTGGCGACCACTGGGCTTAGTCTAATTAGTGGCTAGAGGACCGGGGAATGTAAACAAACGTATGGGTTTTTGTACAACTATATCTATGCTTTATAGTGTTGCTATCTGTCCATTCTCATTGTCAATTGAGTTCATAAACCGTCCCTTCAAAATGGCTTAAAGAAGAAAAAAAATGCATCGGTAGGTTGTCATTTTATAGCGCCGTGAATATAAGCTTTATCGCAGATTTTGTCTCATATATTTTCTGGAAAGCTAGTTATGGAGCTAATGGCTACTAACGTTATATTCAACGGCATTTCTGTTTTATATATGCTAATGAAATAACTCAAACTGCATATGATCCGGGCTGTCCCAGAGCATGTATGCATTAAAGGGGGGGGGGGGGGGGACGTCGTTTAGTATTATTGATTACCAATACAGTGTCCGTGTAACTAGCCACATTTACTGATCGACTGCTTGCGTCTCACAGCAAGGTCTGATCCGGCTGTAATTTAGGTGAAAAAGGTCTTACCATGAGCCCGTGGGATACGGACATTTCCCCGTTATCGATCGGCATCTGGTAGATCGATATGTCCATTGGCTGATGATAAATCCCATTATTCCATGGTGAAATCTGCAATTCGAAACGTAACCCACAGTACATTGTGCTGGTTCAGGATCAGGCTACAATGATACTCCATTGGAAGGGAATTTTTTTTTTTACATTCGCTCACATGGCATACTGCAGTGAAGCGATGGCGCCCCTAAGAGGATCTGGCCGGTATTGCATGTTCTCGATTCCACAGACGAGGGTAGATCTGCAGAGCCGGTCGGGGATCTTGACCCGGTTATTAATATGGAATAAAACAATAACAACTTGCCACGGCTATATATGTGCCTCTGGTCCACAACGCATGGCACCGAAACCCGTATATATACGTGGCCGGTCCCCATTGTGTTAAAGAAGAAGTGTATGGCCCATGGGGACATTAACGTTTGTTGTCGGGCCTTACAATCTTTTTTGATTTGATTTGATTTGGTCATGGAGGTGGTCAGTGGAGGGACAGTGAGGTGTTTACCTTAGTATTTAGTATAAGTATTTCGGGTGATACTTCTGTACAAGCAAAACTTGAGGGGACGTACAGTATGATAACTGCTGTGTGTTTGAAAGCATATTGAAAGAACCTCCTCCTCACCACCATTATCATCTGCTCAGGAATTATCTGGCCTCCACTGCAACTTATAAATGAAACCATAAACTGTGACTTCAGTGTCCTCCATGTTTACTGTACATCCATCATCGTTATTGTTCCTTTGCGCTTGCTGGTCAGTTCAGGAGCGTGACCAGTTCACACTGGATAAGGGCCACATTTAAAAACAAAAACAAATCGGAGCAATAAATCAGAATTGAGCCCTTAAAGCTTGCAGTGTGAACATAGCCATATGCAAGTGGGCCACGTCAGAATTTAAAAGATCAGATTCAATGTGATTTATGCTGTTCTTCACACTGTTGTGAGAAAACAGATCTGGCTGACAGGAGGAGCATGTTCAGTGCTAGGCTCACACTACCCAAATGCAGCACTGAACGGCACAGGAAGTCCTTCATTCCAACAGCCATCAGACTATACAATGCATCACTGTGCCTCACTGCATCACTGAGCACAGAGTGGCAGTTACCATCTTCCTGGACTTAGTTTGAAACAGCACTGTGCAATATTACACCTAATGTAGACCTCAGTATATTTTTACTGTATTTATCTACTGTATATTTTATTTCATTTTTATTCTATTTTACTCGACTCTTATCCTAGGCAACTTGATTTTATTTGTTTTATTATTCTAATTCGTGACCTGTTCTGTTTAAATGTTGAGCGATTTGCAGTGTAAAATTTCCCACGGGATAATAAAAGTATTTCTATTCTATTCTATTCGGATTTAGGCCACTCTTGCCTGCTGTGTGAACGTAGCCTCTGTGGCCATGTGACTCCTCGGCTTCAGTGTCTCCAGAACTTCACCTCAGTGTCTCCAGATCCTTTGTATAAAATAATAATAATAATAATAATAATAATAATAATAATAATAATAATAATAATAATAATAATAATAATAATAATAATAATAATAATAATAATAATAATAATAATAATAATAATAATAATAATAATAATAATAAAAGAAAAAGACAGTCAGGTTGTTACAGTGATTGAGCGAGACCATAAGGGGAGTCTTTACAGCGTTGGCAGCTGGAGTCTCCTGGCATCAGTCAGCTTCCCGCCCGGCGCCAAGTTTCATAAATGTCTGTTTAATACGCACATTAATATTGTGAAAACTAGCCCATATTACGGTTAAGGTCTCGTTTGGGGTAAAGTATTAATATGCATTTTCATATCCCGATTAATTATATGCTGAAGGTTCTTCCTTCTCTTGCTGCATTTAAAAGTATGATCTCCAACCACCGTGTCGACTTTTTAGCATATTGTGTCTATATATGTATGAAATTGCTGATAAACTGTGTCTTGTCTTGTAAGTATGTCGTTGCTGTAAATGAGGGTAACCTCAGTGTCTCATGAGTTGAAATACAGTTTTGAAATGAAATTAAATGAAATATCCATGAGTATGATGCTGAATATGACAGAATTTATTGACAATTTCAACTTGTGGGTTTGTGCACCTGAATGGGAGCCTGTATGTTGTGTAAATTCACTCCAAATCAAAGAGTTTGGTTTAGATACCGTGTCCAATGTAAACAAACCCTTTACAGAATATAATACAGCAGAAACTTCTGCAGGGCAGTATAGTTACTGTGGTTAGCTTCTGCAGGGCAGTATAGTTACTGCAGTTAGCTTCTGCAGGGCAGTATAGTTACTGCGGTTAGCTTCTGCAGGGCAGTATAGTTACTGCGGTTAGCTTCTGCAGGGCAGTATAGTTACTGCGGTTAGCTTCTACAGGGCAGTATAGTTACTGGGGTTCGTTTCTGCAGGGCAGTATAGTTACTCTGGTTAGCTTCTGCAGGGCAGTATAGTTACTCTGGTTAGCTTCTGCAGGGCAGTATAGTTACTGCGGTTAGCTTCTACAGGGCAGTATAGTTACTGTGGTTAGCTTCTGCAGGGCAGTATAGTTACTGTGGTTAGCTTCTGCAGGGCAGTATAGTTACTGTGGTTAGCTTCTGCAGGGCAGTATAGTTACTGCAGTTAGCTTCTGCAGGGCAGTATAGTTACTGCGGTTATCTTCTGCAGGGCAGTATAGTTACTGCGGTTAGCTTCTGCAGGGCAGTATAGTTACTGCGGTTAGCTTCTACAGGGCAGTATAGTTACTGGGGTTAGTTTCTGCAGGGCAGTATAGTTACTCTGGTTAGCTTCTGCAGGGCAGTATAGTTACTGTGGTTAGCTTCTACAGGACAGTATAGTTACTGCGGTTAGCTTCTACAGGGCAGTATAGTTACTGTGGTTAGCTTCTGCAGGGCAGTATAGTTACTGTGGTTAGCTTCTGCAGGGCAGTATAGTTACTGTAGTTCGTTTCTGCAGGGCAGTATAGTTACTCTGGTTAGCTTCTGCAGGGCAGTATAGTTACTGTGGTTAGCTTCTGCAGGACAGTATAGTTACTGCGGTTAGCTTCTGCAGGGCAGTATAGTTACTGTGGTTAGCTTCTGCAGGGCAGTATAGTTACTGTGGTTAGCTTCTGCAGAGCAGTATAGTTACTGTGGTTAGCTTCTGCAGGGCAGTATAGTTACTGTGGTTAGCTTCTGCAGGGCAGTATAGTTACTGTAATTAGCTTCTGCAGGACAGTATAGTTACTGTAGTTAGCTTCTGCCGGACAGTATAGTTACTGTGGTTAGCTTCTGCAGGGCAGTATAGTTACTGTGGTTAGCTTCTGCAGGGCAGTATAGTTACTGTGGTTAGCTTCTGCAGGGCAGTATAGTTACTGTGGTTAGCTTCTGCAGAGCAGTATAGTTACTGTGGTTAGCTTCTGCAGGGCAGTATAGTTACTGTGGTTAGCTTCTGCAGGGCAGTATAGTTACTGTAATTTGCTTCTGCAGGACAGTATAGTTACTGTGGTTAGCTTCTGCAGGGCAGTATAGTTACTGTAGTTAGCTTCTGCAGGGCAGTATAGTTACTGCGGTTAGCTTCTACAGGGCAGTATAGTTACTGTAGTTAGCTTCTGCAGGGCAGTATAGTTACTGCGGTTAGCTTCTGCAGGGCAGTATAGTTACTGTGGTTAGCTTCTGCAGAGCAGTATAGTTACTGTGGTTAGCTTCTGCAGGGCAGTATAGTTACTGTGGTTAGCTTCTGCAGGACAGTATAGTTACTGCGGTTAGCTTCTGCAGGGCAGTATAGTTACTGTGGTTAGCTTCTGCAGGGCAGTATAGTTACTGTGGTTAGCTTCTGCAGGGCAGTATAGTTACTGTAGTTAGCTTCTGCCGGACAGTATAGTTACTGTGGTTAGCTTCTGCAGGGCAGTATAGTTACTGTGGTTAGCTTCTGCAGAGCAGTATAGTTACTGTGGTTAGCTTCTGCAGGGCAGTATAGTTACTGTGGTTAGCTTCTGCAGGGCAGTATAGTTACTGTAATTTGCTTCTGCAGGACAGTATAGTTACTGTGGTTAGCTTCTGCAGGGCAGTATAGTTACTGTAGTTAGCTTCTGCAGGGCAGTATAGTTACTGTAGTTAGCTTCTGCAGGGCAGTATAGTTACTGCGGTTAGCTTCTACAGGGCAGTATAGTTACTGTAGTTAGCTTCTGCAGGGCAGTATAGTTACTGTAGTTAGCTTCTGCAGGGCAGTATAGTTACTGTGGTTAGCTTCTGCAGGACAGTATAGTTACTGCGGTTAGCTTCTGCAGGGCAGTATAGTTACTGTGGTTAGCTTCTGCAGGGCAGTATAGTTACTGTGGTTAGCTTCTGCAGGGCAGTATAGTTACTGCGGTTAGCTTCTGCAGGGCAGTATAGTTACTGCGGTTAGCTTCTGCAGGACAGTATAGTTACTGTGGTTAGCTTCTGCAGGGCAGTATAGTTACTGTGGTTAGCTTCTGCAGGACAGTATAGTTACTGTGGTTAGCTTCTGCAGGACAGTATAGTTACTGTGGTTAGCTTCTGCAGGGCAGTATAGTTACTGTGGTTAGCTTCTGCAGGACAGTATAGTTACTGTGGTTATCTTCTGCAGGACAGTATAGTTACTGTAGTTAGCTTCTGCAGGGCAGTATAGTTACTGTGGTTAGCTTCTGCCGGACAGTATAGTTACTGTGGTTAGCTTCTGCAGGGCAGTATAGTTACTGCAGTTAGCTTCTGCAGGGCAGTATAGTTACTGTAATTAGCTTCTGCAGAGCAGTATAGTTACTGTGGTTAGCTTCTGCAGGGCAGTATAGTTACTGTAATTAGCTTCTGCAGGACAGTATAGTTACTGTGGTTAGCTTCTGCAGGGCAGTATAGTTACTGTAGTTAGCTTCTGCAGGGCAGTATAGTTACTGCGGTTAGCTTCTGCAGGGCAGTATAGTTACTGTGGTTAGCTTCTGCAGGGCAGTATAGTTACTGCGGTTAGCTTCTGCAGGGCAGTATAGTTACTGTGGTTAGCTTCTGCAGGGCAGTATAGTTACTGTAGTTAGCTTCTGCAGGGCAGTATAGTTACTGTAGTTAGCTTCTGCAGGGCAGTATAGTTACTGCGGTTAGCTTATGCAGGGCAGTATAGTTACTGTGGTTAGCTTCTGCAGGGCAGTATAGTTACTGCGGTTAGCTTCTGCAGGACAGTATAGTTACTGTAGTTAGCTTCTGCCGGACAGTATAGTTACTGTGGTTAGCTTCTGCAGGGCAGTATAGTTACTGCAGTTAGCTTCTGCAGGGCAGTATAGTTACTGTGGTTAGCTTCTGCAGGGCAGTATAGTTACTGCAGTTAGTTTCTGCAGGGCAGTATAGTTACTGTGGTTAGCTTCTGCAGGGCAGTATAGTTACTGCAGTTAGCTTCTGCAGGGCAGTATAGTTACTGTAATTAGCTTCTGCAGGGCAGTATAGTTACTGTGGTTAGCTTCTGCAGGGCAGTATAGTTACTGTGGTTAGCTTCTGCAGGGCAGTATAGTTACTGTAATTAGCTTCTGCAGGGCAGTATAGTTACTGCGGTTAGCTTCTGCAGGGCAGTATAGTTACTGTAATTAGCTTCTGCAGGGCAGTATAGTTACTGTAGTTAGCTTCTGCATGGCAGTATAGTTACTGTGGTTAGCTTCTGCAGGGTAGTATAGTTACTGTGGTTAGCTTCTGCAGGGCAGTATAGTTACTGTGGTTAGCTTCTGCAGGGTAGTATAGTTACTGTGGTTAGCTTCTGCAGGGTAGTATAGTTACTGTGGTTAGCTTCTGCAGGGCAGTATAGTTACTGCGGTTAGCTTCTGCAGGACAGTATAGTTACTGCGGTTAGCTTCTGCAGGACAGTATAGTTACTGCGGTTAGCTTCTGCAGGACAGTATAGTTACTGTGGTTAGCTTCTGCAGGGCAGTATAGTTACTGGAGTCAGCATCTACAGGGTAGTATAGTTACTGGAGTTAGCTTCTGCAGGGCAGTATAGTTACTGCGGTTAGCTTCTGCAGGGCAGTATAGTTACTGCGGTTAGCTTCTGCAGGGCAGTATAGGGAGGTGTAGTGGTTACGTCATTGGTGTTTCCCACGCGGTCTACCCTCTTTGAAATTGCCATGTATTTTTAATGGACCCATTTCTAAATCGTCTTGTTTAAAACAAATAAAGCATGAACATTGGCATGGTACCTTTCTGTGTGTATTCATCCACAATCTATAGCTCAACGTGAAAAAATTAGCAATTAATCGTAAAAGTAGCAAAATAACAACATTTATGTTTTCGTGACGTCACCACAGCGTAGACTCCTGGCTGTATTAGGCGACAGCACTGAACGACAGGCGTTCTACTGGTAAGTGTAGTTCTTTTTTAACAACAAATTAAAAACCTTATAACTAACTTTATTTCAACCAAAAATTCTTAGACAATAATGTTAGTGATAGAAGGGAACTCATTTTGTGCAAAAATGGAAAGCTTGCCAATGTTCATGAGGCAGAATTATTACAATAGCCAATAATAAATTTTCCCAATGATAAATCCCTATACGGGTGGACCGCGCGGGAAACTAAAAGTGACGTCAGACTACACCTCCCTATAGTTACTGCGGTAGCTTCCGCAGGACAGCATGGGTTTACAGGAGCACAACTCAAGGTTGAGGTACTGGAACGTTGGTGCCAGGACAACAGCCTGCTCCTGAACATTGGTAAAACCAAGGAGCTGATCGTGGATTATAGGAGAGGACAGCGGGAGACACACACACCACTGAGGATTAACGGGGCTACCGTGGACAGGGTGAGCAGCTTCAAGTACCTGGGGGTCCACATCTCAGAGGACCTGACATGGTCAACACACATAAACACAGTAGTAAAGAAAGCGAAGCAGCGCCTCTACCACCTGAGACAGTTAAGGAAGTTCAGAGTATCGGGGAAGATACTCCAGTCCTTCTACTCAGGAGCTGTAGAGAGCATCTTGACCGGAAACATCACTGCCTGGTATGGGAACAGCACGGCACAGGACAAGAAGGCCCTACAGAGAGTGGTGCGCTCAGCCGAGCGTACCACAGGTATTGCGCTACCTCCCCTGCAGGCTCTATACAACAAGAGGTGCAAATCCAGAGCCTGCAGGATAATGAAAGACCCCCACCACCCCAATAACAGCCTGTTCCAGCTGCTGAGGTCAGGCAGACGCCTGCGAATTCTAGAGACTAAGACGGAGAGGCTTAGGCTAAGCTTCTTCCCCCAGGCCATCAGAGCCTTGAACAATGAACATTGAGAGACACAGAAACTGAACTATCCACACACAAGTACATACACGACACGCACGCTGAGCACGCTCACACACTAGCAGCCACTTTAACACTCATGACGCACACACGCACACTTATGGCCAGAGGAAAGGCCACTTAAAGTAGTATAACATCAGGAACAGTGTATTGCACTACTAAAGCTAACTAGCATGTCCTATATGCTCTGTAAATACTAATGTACAGATACCGAGATGGCACACCATGTACCTGTTTATTGCACTGTTTTATTGGATTCTATTAATATGTTGTACCACTGTATTTTTATTGGATTCTATTATATGTTGTACCACTGTATTGCACATCGTCGCGGGCAAGACCAGCCGCATTTCATTGTATACCTGTATGCCGTGACAATTAAAACTCTTGAATCTTGAATCTTGAATCTTGAATCTCAACGTCTTAAACCCAACGTGTTGACAGCAGCTGTAAACAACACATGTCCGTTCGTTATCCGTGGTCTTTCACAACGTTGCACATGTAGCAGCATCTGAAGGTCAGACACATTATACTCACACAGAAAACCAACATATTCTCAGTTGTTCCGTTAGAAAACTACCACAACAGGGTCCACAGCTGTTTTTGGTTCATAATTATCTCTTTGTGATTTTGTTCAAAGTGCTCAAGGTTGCAACTAGGCGGCAAAAACATTAAAGGAACATGCCGATGTTCCTCTTGTGCGTTCAGTAGGAAAGCTATCTGGCTGTGTCACCCAGGTTTCAGATTTACAACTATTTAGTCATAGGGACATAAATAGTTAATGCCATTGAATAAGAACATAAATAGTTAATGCTATTATGTAAGAACATAAGTAGTTAATATTATTGGGTCATATGTATATTCGTGTGAGATGAGCAACTTTGACCAAATCCTTTGAATTGCTGCACTGCCCTTTAAATTACTTCATCACGTAGAAGATAGATGTCACGACAGCCACGCCTTGCTTTACGGCAGGTGAGTCTTGCACTACGCCAGATGAGATTCCAGATTGACGGAGATAGCCGCAGCTAAATGTTGCTGGATACCGAGATGAAATACCACCACAAAACAGTTGTCAAACAGTTATAAAAGATTCCCCCAGTTACAAAACCGAAGAAGCGTTGCAGTTAAAGTAGCCTGCGATTTTGGTGAGTTTCATCAATATTGTGCTGTCCATTTGTCGAATGTACAAAATCGTTAGCTCAATGCTATAAGCTAATAATGTAACTTCATCCTGAGTCATGCTAGCGAAGCTTCAAGCTCAATTTGGTTAAATGAAAACTAGAAAGAAACCATTTCAGAAGCACTTATAATTGTATTGATATGCTGTACGATAAGAACATGGTCTATATCTTGACTGTTTTTGAGAGTTTAATATGGAACATGAGGAATGTCCCATATGCTAGCGCACTTTAGCCTAACTTAGCATGGGACAGACGGACATTCCCACGTGCTGTGATAAGGTAGCCTACTTTAGCTTAGCATAGCTAAAAGTAGCCTCAGATGATGAAGATGATGAAGCGATAAAAGATGGTAAATAGCTTTTATTTTCTGAATGCCTGCTTGTCAGGTTTTTCTAGCACCCCGTCCCACCCTGGGAGCAGTTCCAGGAGTCCCGGCCGACCACCATTCACCACGTGTGCCCACGCGGGACGAGGCAGTGTGCCGGACCGATACAAGATGGCGAGCCAACCCACTGAACCTCTGATATAGATCAAGGCTAATGCCGGCCTGATTCGAATACCCCTGTTGCTCAACTCCTGTTGCCTCAACAGTCCGGTAGGATTGAACTGATTGAACTTGAGTCATAAGAACTTCCAAGGACCATATCCTTTTCTATGACACGAACTGATTGAATGAGAATACAAGGACTTCCAAGAGCTTCGACCCGGTTCACCTTTTGTTATTTTGATATTGTATTTTGTATTTGATTTGATTTGATATATGGGAACTGATATTTCTCCTATAAGAAGGGAGAATTAAAGAGTAAATACACCCAATAAGATACTTGAACCACTGATAATTCTCCATTAAGAAAGGAGAATTAAAGGGTAAATATGCCCAGTAAGATACCTGAACTACTGATGTTCTCCATTATAGAGGACGAGTTAAAGGGTCTATCCAGTAAGATACTTGAATCTCATTGATGACATATTGATTATAGTTGAATCACTGATGGTTCTCCTGTAAAGAAAGATGGTTTAAAGGGTAAATTCACCTAATAAGGTATTTGCATTCCTATAACCTGGACTATTTCTATTGGTACTTAAGAGTTTAAAGGGGCATTTCACCTAATAAGGTACTTGCATTCCCTGCCCATTTAAAGGTTTAAATTAATATGTTTAAACACCTATTGAAATGATAAACTGATATAGTTTACTGATCTGCAATTGCAGAAGAAAAGATAACGAGTTACTCATGATAAATGGATACATCCAATATCCAACCTTGAACCTAGCTTTAGCTAGAGATAACCTCAGAGACGTCTGAACCAACCCTAATGTGTTGATCCAATCAACCTAGGACTTGATACCGAACTAACCCTCCCGAAAGAAGGAGTGGTTTATGAAAGAACCTAAAAGGGATACTTGACACTACTACTGTTTACTTCACGTCTGTATGTCTGTATGTCTAGGTAGCGCGCTTAGAAATAAAACACCGGTCATTGTTATAACTCTGTCTCTGGTCTACTATTCCTTTAATTGTGTATATTACTCCTCTCCTCATTCAAATCTAGAACTGTGCCCGTGGCGAACAGCTGTTACTGTTAGTGACACAAGTGCTACAGTTGCAAGCTAGCCTAGCTTAGCACAAATTAATGGAAGCGGATACGGACCACTAGCTTGCAGCCGGATAGCTTTCTACTGAACACAGGAAATTGGTATCTATCTTCTTGTCTGACTCTGGGGAAGAAGGTAAGCACATTTCCCATAATGTCAACATGTTCCTTTAAGGCTACATATGCCTTTGATCAGAGGGCTTTTGTTCCACTCAGAGAGGAGCTGCCCCCGGTGGAGGGGAATCTCACAACGAACTCTACGTCTCCATCCATTATTAAACAACCCACGTTTCAGCAGCACGTCTCCATCAGGGTCAGATGGTTAGTTTCTAAATATTGCTTCCTTGAGGGAAATAACGTGCAGAGACTTCATTCGTTATCACACATGGATGCTGTTGGAAAGATTTGTGGCCGTAAAATGTTGGTAACATTCACGTGTTTACTTGAATTGAAGGTTTACGTGGTTTTATATGTTCTGATCAGGTTTCACAAACTTAAAGGAAAACAGCAACATTATGTTAAAGGAATATGACAACATTATGGGAAATGCGCCTACGGTCTTGTCCAGAGCCAGAATAGAAGATAGATACCAGTTTCCTCTCTGTGCGTTCAGTAGAAAGCTATTTGGCTGCAAGCTAGGCTAGCTTAGCAAATTGGGAGCATGTCTATGTTCCCCGGGTCCTATGTTCCCCGGGTTCTATGTTCCCCGCTTTGATTGATTGATAGATTGAACATTTTAGACCACCAGCCCTGATTCCAAACTCTAACCTTAACCAGTTCGAACGAGGGCCTAAGCTTAACCGTTCGAAACAAGGCGGACATTAATAATTAATAAAATAATAAACATTTATAAAATTTTCAATCTATTAATCAATCAAAGTGGGAAACATAGAACCCGGGGGACATAGGACCCGGGGAACATAGGGATGATCCCAGCAAATTAATGGTAGCGGATACGAACCACTAGCCTAGCTTAAAACCCAGGGAGGTGTTTTTGGCCAACAGCTAGGCTAGCTGGTTTCTATCCGATTCCTATCGTTAGTGCTATGCTAGGCTAGCTTGCAACTGGATAGCTTTCTACTGAACACACAGAGAGGAAACTGGTATCTATCCTCTTGTCTGACTCTGGAGAAGACGGTTAGCGCATTTCCCATAATGTACAACTTCAAAAACACATGTGAAAATGTAATTCCTGAAAAGTTGACCCTGTTGGAGATATAAGGTTTTCAGCCAACAGCAGTGCTGTGTGTATAGGCCTGTATCAGTCCAGAAATGAAAACATTGCTTCTGCTGGATGACTTGGTGCATCCTGATCTCACGTACAATATGTAAATAAAGTACTTATCCACCACAGGAAAAAGGTACATATTGTGTTCTAGCCATACATATTCAAATAAATGTTAACTTTTAACATTTTCAGAAAACATTTGAGTTCCCCTGCTGGGTGGGTGGGTGGCTTAGTCTAGTGGTGAGAGCACTCACCCGCAACCACAATCATTGTTGGTTCGACTACCAGTCTCTTTGTTTTGGACTTTCGCCAATACGAAATGTACAATATTACCTATGGCTATATGTTATGTACCTTTTTTCTGTGGTCATTCAATACTTTATTTACGTTTTCTAATGAAACCGTGGTGCTAGGTGATATGGGGGTTGGAAAGTATCTTTTTAGCAGCAAGGGGGACATGATTTTTCAAGATCGCTTTCCAAGCTTAAAAAGAATTCCAAGCTTTTTAAGCAAGAAAGTCAAGCTTCCTGCTCTCTCTCTCTGTGTTGAATTGTTCTCATCACAATGTGCAGTAATGATAGCTCTTCTTCTCTCCTAGTAATGAGCTAATCAAACCCTGTAGTCACCAGTATTGTTCTATGGCAGTAGTTTCACATCCGTAGTTTTGAGGAGGAACTCGGTCCTTAAGGACACAAGTTATCTAAAGCACAGCTCCGTCTCTACACTTCTAGCACGTTCTAGAACGGGTCACAGTTTGAAATACAGGAGTGCTATGCAGCCTGCTGACGAACAGCAGTGCGTCTTGTGGCCTGCTGTTTACATTGTTTACACACAGAGCAGACGGCACGACTTGGTCTCTCTGAGCTACTGTCAGGTTACTGCGCTGCCCTCAGGGGCCTGGTCTCAGGGGCCTTGCTTGCCCTCAGGGGCCTGGTCTCAGGGGCCTTGCTTGCCCTCAGGGGCCTGGTCTCAGGGGCCTTGCTTAGGGACCCAGGTGAAGTTCCATCGGCCCTCTGTGTCCTTTCTGACGAAGGCTTGTCCCTGAGGGAAGCTGTGGGTTCTGACGCTGCTGGAGGGGCTGAGGGACATGCTGAACGCCACGTCGGTCCGACCGCGGCCCGTAGAGGGTGAGGGGGTGTGGGGCGGCGCTTCGACAGCAGACCCCCCTGGTGGACCGCTGGCGGGGCTGTGGCAGTGGTGGCGGTGGCCCCGGGGAAAACGCACCCCGGAACCTCCGTGATTGGATTGGACAGGACTTGAGGCGAAGACGGACGCGGACTGTGCAGGGTCTGGCGTCCGCGCGTACGGATTCCTCCCAGGCGACGCGAAATGCGCCGTCTCTTTCGACAGTACCGTAGAGAAGAGTGTCGTTTCCGGCTGTGTCGCGGGCGACTGGTCCAAGGTAACCGGGTGGTAGCCGTTTGTCACGGTGTGACCGGGTCCACGTGGGCCGACCGATCCAGGACCGGTGAAATTACCGCACTGGCCCGCAGAACCACTGTAGCTACGGACAGAGTTATCAAAGGCAGGATTACCACGACTACCGGACAGCTCAACGGTGTTATCAAAGGCAGGGTTACCACGACTACCGGACAGCTCAACGGTGTTATCAAAGGCAGGGTTACCACGACTACCGGACAGCTCAACGGTGTTATCAAAGGCAGGGTTACCATGACTACCGGACAGCTCAACAGTGTTATCAAAGGCAGGGTTACCATGACTACCGGACAGCTCAATGGTGTTATCAAAGGCAGGGTTACCACGGCTACAGGACAGCTCAACGTCCACATCTCGGCAGGCAGCGGCGTCGACAGGAGCGCCGTAACCGTAGGCGGCTTGGCAGTAGTTGTCACTGTTACGGACGGCAGTGGGACTCTGAGCGGTGTCCACCGTACGGTCATACGAGGCTGTGTTGAGGCTGTATTCAGAGGATGAGGAGGAGGAGAGGGCGGTATGGCTTAAGGAGGTGATTGTACCGTTGTAGGAGGCTGAGTCGAGGTGGCTCTCTGTAGGAGAGGAGGTGGCAGTCAGAGGGCTGTAGTAAGGCGTCGCGTTCAGGCTGTACTCGGCAGTGGAGGACAATGAGGAGGAGATGGCAGTGCGTCCCGGCGTGACCGCTGGGTTGAAAGAAGATCCGTGGCTGTAGCCCGACGATGAGGAAGAGGAGGAATATTCTGCAGCAGAGGAGGAGGAAGGGGAGGAAAATGGTGTTGTGTCGATGGTGTCTCTGTCTTTCAGGCCCAGGGTCTTCAGGACCCAGTGGTCCAGACTCGACGGTTCTGAGGCAGTGGCGGTGAGCTCCTCCTCGGAGCGGAAATCGAAGTTGAGGTTCCGGCAGACCCGCTTGTTGACCCGTCTCTGGGAGCCGGGCGGGACCGGCTGATGGGCCGGCAGGTTCCGAAACGTCCCCAGGCTGTCTGCGACGTCCGCGTGGAGGCTACGCTTCAGCTTCCTCTGACCTTCAGCATTTAGTCTCTATAAGAGAGAGAGAGAGAGAGAGAGAGAGAGAGAGAGAGAGAGAGAGAGAGAGAGAGAGAGAGAGAGAGAGAGAAAGGGAGGTACATATAGAGACAGAGAGATGATACTGAATAAGTACTTTTTATTTTTAATATTGTATTTCACATCATGTACTTTAGTACTTTCATGTAAGATTGTATGTATGACTTTTTTATGGGACTTCAAAGTAACTTTTACTTTTACCAGAGTACTATTCTATTCGTAGTCTATTTGTTGTCTATTTGTAGTCTATTCATAGTCTATTCATAGTCTATTTGTAGTGTATTTGTATTCTATTCAGTCTATTCGTAGTATATTTATAGTCTATTTTGTAGTCTATTTGTAGTCTATTCGTAGTTTATTCGTAGTCTATTCATAGTCTATTCGTAGTCTATTTTTAGTCGTCGATGCACTGATTCCATTCATTCATGGCCTGTGATGTTAACGTAAGGTTATGTATATAACTAAGTTCTATGAATTATGGTGACGCTCAGCGTCATCTGCACGCACTTCACTTCGTGCACGAGCACTGAATTAAAAATTCCACAATGTACCTTTACATCCCAACATTCGTCTGGCCACACCCCTATCCGCTTACCTTCATAAGCAGGTGTGTGGTCACCTACTCGCCTCCTTCCCAAACTTTCACCACAAGGTGAGATCAAGGGCCGCAGTGGCGTCCTGACGCTGAGCGTCACCATAATTCATAGAACTTGGTTATATACATAACCTTACGTTCTATTTCATTGTGGCTGCCGCTCAACGTCATCTGCACTACAGGAGCTGAGTGGGAGCCTGAAGCTCGACAAATGTACCCCACTGAGGCCCCCCACAACCATCAGACCGGGGAGGACCGAGCCCCCCCGACCCTCCCTAATGGAGGATACCCTCCCTATTGGAGGACGGGAGGGAGACGGATCCGACCGTGCGAAGAGGAACTCAAGCAACTCAACGCACAGGGTGAGCAGATCGTGGCTTGACCCCACGACTACGCACACGCACAACCCGCATGCCACCAGGGAACGAACGGAAGGAACAACCCTCGTTACTGCCCCCAAAATCACGGAGTCAAGAGCAAACTCAACCCTGTGGCAAGGCCGTAGCAGCGGAGCGCGAAGGAAGACCCAGACCCACTGAAGGGACTGGATCCCCTGGAAAAAGAGGGGCCCGGAGAGGTCAATGACGCCAGGCACCAAGACCCCACCAGGCGGTCACTTAGTGACACCGCCCCCCACATCGCCAGCGTATTCGGATAGGGCCCCTCCAAGAGCGGGCCCTTTCCCCCCAATAGTACACCGCCTGGCACACTGACCCTGCAACACAGGCAGTCAGCATGGCCGTAAAGCACTCAAAAAAGGTTAACCAACGGAAGCAGGCAGCGCACCGGGGAAACCAGGCAGCAGGCTGTAGACCTGAGCCTGGAGCACTGCGGACGAGACAGGCGCCAAAGGGGTCAACTGAAAACAGTCCCCCCGGCGGAAGGGGCGTATGCTGGCGTTGTTGAGCACCATGACAAAGCCTCCATCAAAAAAAACCCACCCAGAGGGGTCGAGGCAGAGAAGGCTGACACGATTGGCAGACGTCATGAACGTGCAGGGGCACACTCAACCGGGTAACCCGGGAGTTGACTCTGCTCCAACACACCAGGGAATCAACCACCCTCTCGGTACCCAGACTGTGGCTGTTCCTATAACCCCTCAAGAAAAACTCCAAAACACACCTGCGGATATACACCAGCTATACCGCAGTACAAGTGTTTCAGTTTCCAAAAAAGGGTTATCCCAGGCCTACAGTTACAACGAAACATTACTTCGGACCGGGCCCGGCGGCTCGGGAAGCACACAGGGTTACCAGAGGAGGTCCAGAAGACCACCCCAACAGCCCCCTCTTCGCCATGCGTGAGAGAGGAGCGAAAGAAAAAGAGAACCAGCCCCTTATAATAGTGCCAGGTACAAAGTGTACCCAACAAAGGGTCTCCATAACGCCTAACCCTGTGACACCCGGGCCGACCCGGCATTTTTCCCCCTGAAAAAAGCACAAGTCCCTCAGGGTACCAGAACAGCAGATCTGCATCCCCGGCGGACAACGGGTTAACTGACCTGGACCAGCGTGACCAGAACCAGTCCCGTGCCCTAACCACGCCGACATGCCCACTCCAGGAGAGGGGGCAGGAATGCGTGTTGATCTAAAACATGAAAAGAGGGCGCCACCCAGACGGTCCTATTTATACATCGCTCAGTGGCCCACCCCAAGGGCGTGAGACCCCTCTACCTATGTTCTGATCTATTCCATTAACATCCCCCAGATATTAACGAGAATCCGTCGAGACCCAGTAACAGGCTCTCGGAAGAGGAAAAAAAACCCATCCCAGTTGCCCTATAAAAACGCTGTTTTAATAACAAGCAACCAAGGCGTACTAGCCTCCTGCATGATTCTTAACAGAAACACCCCGAGCCAGCACTATGTATGCGTCGGGACCCAAAACATATCAACGGACAGTCTAACCAGACCCCACATTGATCCTTCAAGGCGCCTGGGAGAACGACAAGAAGGTTGTCGTGCTTCATATTCTCCACTCTTTTTTATTAAAAAGGAAAGAAACACCGACTGACATGAATCCCACGTGACGCAGCCGAGGGTACATTTTTTTTACATTTTCACCCTCACTACAGAGGAGAGACGGAACTCCTCAGCGAGACTTCCCACGTGAGCCATAGATTGAAAAGTCACGGTAACATTGAGTCATGTGATCAACCGACTCAAGTTACATGTATATCGAGCGTAGTAGAACAGTAAGTTCCTACGCTCTGCCCCGACAACTTGACAACAACAGACCCTACATACGGGTCTAAACTCACGGAAGCCGTCGTCCAATAGAAACGTGCCTAGTGACGTTTGTTATGACGGGGGAAACCCAAGACTCAACCGCCCGTGATAGGTGCGGAGTCTGGGAAAACCCTTCCCCCCCCCCCCCCTCCTTGCCAAGCCGCCTAACAGCTTGGCCCTGATCGAATGAAAAGAGATTCCAATAACCCCCTGACCAATCAGAAGAGGGAAGGAGGGGTTTATCCGGTACCCCCTCACAAGCCCAACCCTTGCATACGACAACAACAATAGCCATATGATACCTTCAGTAGCAATGCTAATGAAATAGCGCAAGCTAAATCACTGCACGCTAACCACAGACACATCTGTGAACAGGGTTTATAGCAAGACCAAGTTGTGTGTGTGTTGTAAGACACAGAAAATCTGATAGAGAGAGAGAGCGGCTGAGCCGTGGTACGTTTTCATACAAGCATTACTGCAAACCAACACAATAGTGTTGCAGCTCAATATCACTGTTTAAGCAACAGAGCACACAACTAACCTCTACTGTTATGTGGAGATTCAAGTCGAGGCAGAAAAAACCCTTTTTCAACCGAGTGTAGGCTGCAGGCCTTGCTTAAGCTCTAACATGAATGTAACATCTAGCCCTCCTATCAACCCATACTAGCGAAAGATTCACACGTTGCAACCCCATCATATGTTTGGTGAATAAACACACAGTTTGTTAACAAAAAATACAGTCCCCCTTTAGAGGGGACTCTTTATTTTCGAACATAAAATCATAGAGGGGCTGGGAAGGGAAACAGGGGGGGACCACAGAGGGAAAAAGTCACTGAAGTCTTAGCGACGCCTGCCACGAGCCGCTTGGGGCTTCCCACCCCGTGGAGCCCCGGAGGGACGGTAAACGATCGGCGGCTGGTCTCGACGATCCCTACCGTCACCTCCGGGCGTAGATGGGCCGGCTGCAGTGGCAGAGGCGCCCTCTCTCCTCCTGGCCTTCTTCGCTGAAGGTCCAGCAGTGGCGGTGGTGGCAGCGGCGGCCACGGCGGAGGAACCTTGACAACGCGGCGGCCGTCTGACTCCACCGGCAACATCGGGCGGGGGGAAATGAGGCTGGAGCACGGAGCGCTCCTCTTGCATCTCCCTGCAGGTTGAGGTCATCAGCTGCAGTGCCGACCCGAATAATCCAGCCTCGGAGAGGGGTGCCGTCAGAAGGGGAGTCCTCTTCTTCTCCGGCACACGCGCCTGCTCCAGCCAAAGGTGGCACTGGGTCAGAGTGGCCAGGGCGCGCACTTTCCCAGCGGCTATAGCCTGCGGCTGAATCAGATGCAGGATGGCTCCTGCCGACTGGGCGAGCTGATCATGCTGTAAATCAGTCAGCTCCATGCCGCCCGTTAATATCCCGGACATGAATCTCGCCAGCTGCGCGATGTTAGAAGTGGCAGCTAGAGATTGTGTTCCGGTGATAAATAACTGGTCGCTCCAAAATGCCAACCGCCTCGCCGATTTCCCTTGGGGAACGGGCTTCCGTAACGGCTCCCACACCACCTCAGGACAAAGGAGCGCCGCCATCGGCCTATCAAGCCGTGGCACGCCCTCCTTCGTGCCGTTTACCAAACCCGCCACCCGCGTGACTTGCACGTAGGCGGGAGTAAGGCCCATGATGTGGGAGACCACCTGGCCCTGACGGACATAGGCCGCCATTGAGGGGAAAAATGGGTAGACAACGTCCACCCCTCTCACCGGGCGACGTTGCCATAGATGACCTATGAGATCATCAGGGACAGGAACAGGCAGTGGCTGCGGCAGCGGCACGCTGTTTGCGACTGCCGCCGCCGCCATGAGCTCGGGAAACAAAGCACGCAGTTCCCCCTGCATACTTTCCTCCTCCGAGCCCACGTCCCTCACATACAGCAGACTACTGGTCAAGGAGCCACATTCTAATGTGGCTGATAGCAGGGCATCCCGCCGCCGAGTCGGAGGTTCTAACCCAACATCTGCGGACGGGGAACCCCAAGGAGACATCTCACCCCCCTCCAGTGTTACCTGGACAGGCAGGGGACATGTCTCCACCGGGCCTTCAAACAAGAACCCGTCCGCCTCTATCATGTAGTCCTCTGTCTCCATCGGGCATGTAGAGACCGACGCATCCTCATCTGGCTCCAGCAACTCACCAAAACCAGGCCGTTCGCGTCTGCATGCCACCATCTTGCGACGGAAGCGAGCTGACGCAAAAAGTTTGCGTCTCAAATCCCCCGCAACCAAAGGAGCTGGCCGCCCAACAGCGGACGACTCCCCGGAAGCAGAGGAACCAGAGCCGGAACCAGGCCATCGCACAGGAGACGGCACTGGTGCACCAGCTCCTTGGAGAGGCAAACTACCCATCGGACGCCTACCGGGCGTGGCTGCCGACCACGAGAGAGGCCTCAACCCCGCTCCAAGACGCACGACAGAGGCGGCGATGGAGAACCGCTGGTGAAGAGTAGCGTTGCGAGCGCGACCCTCCGAAGTAGACATTATGACTTAGCTTTTTTCTCTCGAAATATATGAGAGAAGAAAAAAGCAAGAAAAAATGTAAACACGTCTCAACTTTCTTCAGCTAACAACCTCGTCAAGTGTGGGATCTACCGAAGGCACTTCCTTGTGGTGAAAGTGAAGAAGGAGGTGAGTAGGTGACCACACACCTGCTTATGAAGGTAAGCGGATAGGGGTGTGGCCAGACGAATGTTGGGATGTAAAGGTACATGGTGGAATTTTTTATTCAGTGCTCGTGCACGAAGATGCGTGCAGATGACGCTGAGCGGCAGCCATAATGAAATAGAACATCCTACCTTGACCTTGTCCTCCAGGTTCTTGACGAAGGAGGAGTTGAGGAACTCTCTGAGCTTGTTGTTCTCCTCCTGTAGCCTCGCCAGCTCCTCCTCCCTCTGCACCAGTGTGTCCTGAAGCTGGAGGAATCATCAAGCACACAGTCAAACACAACACTACAGGGTTGTAAAGTTTTTTTACTCAATTACATTTCAGAGAAAAAAAACATACTTTTTACTCCTTACATTTAAAATGCAGACCTACAAAGTACAAAGTACAAATCTTGCAGGTCCAACAATTGTAATTTGTATATTTGTTTCTCTGGCCGAACTAACGTTAACGGTATTAATCCTGCGGCCGCTCTTTATTTAAAAACAGCCAATCAAATCCCCATCAATGGAAAATTAACCCGCCCATACCCATGCTGATTAGTCCTTGTGCAAGTCTAGAAAGCGGGGATCTTTGATTAAACACCTGCTATCAGAAGAATACAGTCAGAAAAAAAGTTTTTACTTTTTTTAGTACTTAACTACATTTAAAAGTAGAACCTTTTTGACTTTTACTCAAGTGTGTTTTTAGCCAGATACTCTGACTTTTACTTTCTGGGTACTTTTTACACCCTGAGTACGGTATATAGATATCAGTGTTCTAGTCGAGTCACTAAATCTCGAGACCAAGTCGAGTCTCGAGTCCCCAGTGTCCCAGTCCAAATCATCAAGGTTGAGTCCACTCCAGTTTATTTACTTTGTGACACAATATGCCAAACAAATGCACTAGCCGTCAATATCTTATGCCAAATGATTAGGGCCTATTACTAAAAAACTAAAACAAAAAAAAACTGTATTTATCAATTAACAAGTCAGAGTCCTCGTCCAAGTTAGATTAGACCTTCCGAGTCCGAATGCAGTCAATGCTGCTCGAGCTCAAGTCCAAGTTGAGTAACAAGTCCTGTAAATCAGGACTCAAGTACTACAAGTACTACAACACTAATATATTAGGGCTGACCCCGACTAGCTGACCCCGACTAGTCGAATAGTCGACTAATCGATCTAAAGGAGCCGTAGTCGACTGCCAACCTCTTAGTCAAATACAAAAGAATTTAAATAAATTAATAATTCCAATTTCTGCAACCTCTGTATGAAAAGTGCTATACAAATAAAGTTATTATAATATATATATATATATTTTTTTGTCATTCTTTCCAAAAGCAAAGAGGCCTAGAAGCGTGGCTAACGCTAATGGCACGTATACCAGCGAGGCTAACTGCCTAAGAAAACTGGCACAGAGGCACTGAAAGAGGATTTCACCCATCTAATGAACCTCCGTGATTGGATTGGACGGGACTTGAGGCGAAGACGGACGCGGACTGTGCAGCGTCTGGCATCCACGCATACGCCATCAGTATCCATCAGTGGACCAATTGCATGCTTTCGCAGAGGACAAGAAGCCTTCAGTCGACTCCTTCAGACATTAAGCACCCCCCACAGCCCATGATGATGATAAAACATTTTAATAATTTTTTTTTACAATAATAATTTTTTTAATTATTTTTTTCATTGGGGGGGGGGGGGGGGGGGGTCGACTATCTTCAAATTTTGGCCAATCAAAGTCGACTATACAAATCCCTAGTCGGGGACAGGCCAAATATATAATATGTACGGTATATAAGACAACCGATGTCACAAACAATGTTCTATACGTGAGAAACATGGCCGCCTCTCAGTCACAACAACAACAACAACAACAACAACAACAACAACAACAACAACAACAACAACAACAACAACAACAACAACACTGCAGACAGAAGGTCCGGCAGCTTCTAGTTACCTGTCGGTTCCTCTGGAGGTGAGGGGAGAGTTGGTCATTCCACACGGGGTCATAGGTCAAGATAGAGAGGCCTTCTGAAGTGAGACAGAGACAGGCAGACAGACAGACAGACAGACAGACAGACAGACAGACAGACAGACAGACAGACAGACAGACAGACAGACAGACAGACAGGCAGACAGACAGACAGACAGACAGACAGACAGACATACAGACAGACAGACAGACAGACAGACAGACAGACAGACAGACAGACAGACAGACAGACAGACAGACAGACAGACAGACAGACAGACAGACAGACAGACAGACAGACAGACAGACAGACAGACAGACAGACAGACAGACAGACAGACAGACAGACAGACAGACAGACAGACAGAGAAGCAAGAGAGACAGACAGACAGACAGACAGACAGACAGACAGACAGACAGACAGGCAGACAGGCAGACAGGCATACAGGCAGACAGGCAGGCAGACAGACAGACAGGCAGGCAGACAGACAGACAGGCAGGCAGACAGACAGACAGACAGACAGACAGACAGACAGACAGACAGACAGACAGACAGACAGACAGACAGACAGACAGACAGACAGACAGACAGACAGACAGACAGACAGACAGACAGACAGACAGACAGTTACTTTGCAGTTCCAGTGGTTTTATGAACTGATGCTGATCCACATATTAAACAGCATGTTACACTCAGTATATTACACTCAATGCATCCAGTAACCAGAAGTATTTATAACTGTGCGTCACACAAGCAGACACAGCAGAGGTCCATCACAACAACAACACCTGTATGGGATGTAAATCCAATTTAATGTCTCAACAATAAATAGCAACTGTAAAATGACATGTTTTTGTTTTAAGTGAATCTAATGGTTGCAGCAGTAGACACCCTTCATTCAGATATAATGGAAAAGCACCAATACATCAGAAATATGTAAAAAGATGTTCTATATTCCTATTTATACACCTGCATATAACCCATATAACTCTGTATGATAATATGTACAAAGATGCTGTATATACTGTATATTTATATTTATCGTATATAGATATTTATCCACATCTGTCTGTATACACCTGCATATAATCCTTTTTACATACCTGTAGATACTATCTGTACATATCCCTTACCTGTAAATTTCGCAGAGTAAATTTTACTCAAACTGAGTCCATTTGAGCCCAAGTGAGTAAAGTTTTACTCAGTTTGAGTAAAATTTACTCAGCAAAATGTACTGTTACACTGCTGGCCAGTATGACTTACTACCATAGTGTCTTACTGTCTTTATACCTGTATCACTGTACATATTAATACTACAACTCGGTACTGTACATACATCTGATTAGCACTATTACTCAGTAGTACTAATTTATATATTTGTACCCAGGTTAATCACCTGTACATTGTATATTGCTGTTGCACTTTACTGTTACATTTGCACTCTGGTTGGATGCCAAATGTATTTTCATTGTACTGTACCTGTGCCGTATGATGACAATACATTTGAATATAATACAATCTAATCTAAACCACATTGTAATTTGCACTGGGAAAAGGTAAAATACCAGGGATTGAGATGATCTAATCTGGGTCCTGGAGTGAAAAGCTAAATTAGATGCTAGTTTTATCTGTTGCTTATTAGGATTAGATTTAAATTGGGCTTGCAGCCTTGCACAGACTACAACGTATGATGTACATTGTACAGCATGCCGGTTAGGGTACAGACCCTCACCAGCACCTTGTGTATACTGTTTATTTTATTTATTTATTGTAAAGTAATAACTAGGGATGTCCGATATTATCGGCCTACCGATATTATCGGCCGATATTGGCATACAAATGTGATACCGGAAAATATCGGTATCGATTTAAAAAAATTATGTTTTTATTATTTCTTTTACATTTATTTAACCTTTATTTACCCAGGCAAGCAAGTATTTTATCCAAAGCGCTTTACAATTTTTGTTCCTCACATTCACCCATACACTCACACATTCACACACCAACAGCGGAGGTGACCATGCAAGGTGCCAACCTGCTCATCGGGAGCAGTTAGGGTAAGGTGTCTTGCTCAAGGGCACTTCGACATGCTGCCTGGGAGGAGTGGGAATCGAACCGGGAATCTTACTACTACCGGGAACCAGAATACTGCTCTACCTCCTGAGCCACTGTGCACCTTTATTTAGACTGTTTATTTTTCTCATATATATTCAGATCTAATTGTATTGCCTATATTTACCCTGCCCATACGCGTGTATGCTTTACCCAACGCAGTTGTGCGATTTGCGAATCTGATTGGCCACTGACGTTTCTGGTCATGTGACATGTGCGCCCAATAGCGTGACGAGCTGTGTCTTTGCCCATTTCCGCGTCGAACAGTCTGCAAAGCACCTGGCGTTCTATCGCCATGCTCTAAGACAAACTCTAACCTTAACCAACTTCGAAAGAGTGCCTAAGCTTAACTGGCGAAAGAACTTGCAGTCACACGATTGGTGCACATGTCACATGACCAGAAACGTCAGTGGCCAATCAGATTCGCAAATCGCACAACTGCGTTGGGTAAAGCATTCACGCTGCCCATACCTGTACCTCCCCTCCCCCCTCTCCCAGTGCTATGACACCCGAATTTCCCCAAGGGGATCAATAAAGGAATATCTTATCTTATCTTTATGATCCAGATGAGTTATTTTTTAACATCACAACAGAATAATCACGGGAGGTCTCTTAACACTTTCAGTGCCAGCAGGGGGCGCACGATTTAGCGCTTGACTGCCAGCGCTCTATTCAATGAGAGGGCGAGCACATTTGCGAATGCATAAACTATATCTTAAATTATGGCTATGTGTCCAATACGCCCGTCGCTTATCAATGACTTGCTTGCAGTCAACATTGTCAAAACGGAT
>NC_140165.1:253524150-253554150 GCF_963971535.1 Notolepis coatsorum | reverse complement strand
GTTGCTTTGACTAGGAGGCGGAGAACAGGCGTCTTGGAGGGCAGGGGCTAAAGCTGCACCTAGCTTCAACAGAGAGGGGTGGGGTGCCCTGTTTCTAATAAAGTAGCCTCTCTTATTTTACTGATATCCTACCCCATTTAAAGGAACAAGCCAACATTATGGGCAATTCGTTTTACCATCTTCTCCAGAGGCAGACAAGAAGATAGATACCAATTTCCTCTCTGTGTGTTCAGTAGAAAACTATCCAACTGCAAGCTAGCCTAGCTTAGCACAAATGAATGGAAGCGGATATGGACCAGCTAGCTAGCTGTTGGTGAAAAACGCCTCTCCCAGAGTTTTAAGCTAGGCTAGTGGTCCGTAACCGCTTTCATTCATGTGTAGGCTAGCTTGCTAGAGATCAGGGAGCCCAGCCCAGGCATATCTTCACTGACTAACAGGCCCAGGCCTATATTCACTGACTAACAGGCCCAGGCCTATCTTCACTGACTAACAGGCCCAGGTAGGGTGACCAAATCCATATGATCCAAATGCAGGACAGCGTCTCGATTTTGCGGGACATTTGTTGAAATTGCGGGACAGTAATGAATATGTATACAATAATCATGTTTACATAATGTATTCATTTTGATCAAAATATAAGCATTTAATGTATTAAAAACACAATAGTGTTGTGTCTTAATTGCTTATTATACTCATAATCACTGTATAGAAGAATACCACAATCCAACATGCTGTTAAATTACCGACTCCTAGCGGTTATATGGCTATAGAGTTAAGATATGTATTACATTGTCTACACTGGTAGTGGCTTCCTTGATTCTAAACCTGTGCAGAACACTACAAACATTTCATTTTTCATTCAATGATAATCTGACAAAATTGTACAATTATTAAAATGATAATACTTTTAATACTTTTTTTTATACATTTAATTTTTTTTAAACTTTAATTAACAGGTTAAATGTAAATGGGAATATACAGGATGAATATAATAACATGAGCATTAGTAGGCCTGTGTTATGGCCTAGAGTGTTATCCTCTAAGTGAAATACATATATATACATATGAAAACAGCAGTGAACAACAGGAAACAACTATATATACAAAATATATCCTATGGGGAACAATAGGCTAGGCTAAGCAAATGGCTCTAACGCTATGCCCTTCGCATTGCACGATTTGCGGAACATGTGCCTCTGAAAGTTTCAGTACCATGGAGAGCACCATAGTGCCTTAGTGCTTGAGGAATCTATATTTATTACTGGACCGTGCAGCTTCCAGTAGAGCCTTCTGACCAAGAGCATATTTATAAAAAGCTGAACATGTGAGAGAGAAATTAGTTTTGACTTGTATTTCTCTCTTCACGAGCTCCACGCTGCATCTATTTCTCTGGTCCGTCCACGCCGGTCATGAGGGAGAACAACGTCTCTACGAACGCATTCGTGACCGGGATGCTCAGGAAAAATGAAGCCAGCTGGGTCAGGTTGGGGGTCTGGATGTCCTTCAACAGCAGCCCCCACTTCACTCCAACAGTCGCCTCCATCCCATCTCCACCACTTCCTTCTGACGTGGAACGATTAAACAAAACTCCTCATAGAGCGCATCCATGTCTAACATGCCGTTGATCTTAAGGGCTTCAGCTGTAGTGCACAGGTCAGTGAAGCTGACGTTTCTCTTTAGAGCCATGACAGAAAGAGCCTTCAGATCATTCTCATTGGAGAAATCGAACCACTTCTTGAGGTAGACGATGGCAGACCTGTAGAATGATGTGAAGTCTGCTCTTGTCTTTGTCGCTCTCGCATCTGGGAAGTGGCGGAGAAGGACACTGGCCTCTGTTCCAAAGAAGGAATCCTACCTGGCGCGAGCTGTTTATTGCTGCGCAACTTGAGCGACCGGAAATAAACAGCTTGCGCCAGGTATATATAATGCGCTTGTGCTGGTTAGACTATAGGCTATGTTACATAACGTTACGTATGTAGTACTTGCGGTGCGTGCATTAGTGCATGTTTTGGGGATTAATCAGAGGACAAAAACAAGAATTATCAATAATAATAATAATAATAATAATAATAATAATAATAATAATAATAATAATAATAATAATAATAATAATAATAATAATAATAATAATAATAATAATAATAATAATAATAATAATAATAATAATAATAATAATAATAATAATAATAATAATAATAATAATAATAATAATAATAATAATAATAATAATAATAATAATAATTGTTTATTGAATTGCGGGACACTTATTGAGGGGCATTGTTCTTCTCTTGCGGCATGCAGGACAGAGGGCTGAAATGCAGGACTGTCCCGCACAAATTGGGATGTTTGGTCACCCTAGGCCCAGGCCTATCTTCACTGACTAACAGGCCCAGGTCTATCTTCACTGACTAACAGGCCCAGGCCTATATTCACTGACTAACAGGCCCAGGCCTATATTCACTGACTAACAGGCCCAGGCCTATATTCACTGACTAACAGGCCCAGGCCTATATTCACTGACTAACAGTGTCCTGGGTATGACGTAAAAAGACATCCGGCGAAGAGGCTTCGGCCCGGGGACCAGAATGAGGTTACCCCTTAGATCCGCTACCTCCAGGTCACTCCCTAGCCAAGAGTGTAGCACCTGAAAGGCTCCCCACCTGGGGTTACAGGTAGGTCAACGGCGGACCAGGAATGGGAAGGCGGAGGAACCAAGAACCTGCTGCCTTGCAGTGCCATTGGTTTGGCAAAGGCTAGAGATGGTGTCTCGACAAAAAATACTGGATTCGTAGTTCTGGGGGCCTGCCGACTCCTATCAGCCCCCTTTTGGAAATCATGAGTACAACCCAAACAAAAACCGCTACTGGTAAACGGAGAAATGTCTGCCCTAATCAAGACATTTGTTCTACCCGGTGGATTGAGTGTGAGAGAGCAGGCACCTTTGTACCGTCAACAAGTGACTGCTCTACCTTCTGGAAAGTGGGAACCTGGAATGTGAGGAGCCTGCGAACACCTGGAAAATTGGCGAATGTCCTACAAGAGATGGATACTATGGGGATAGATATATTGGGAATTGCTGAAACATTTTGGAGAGGTGAAGATGACTTTAGATACACCCTACCAACTGGACAATCATTTAGAATCATATCTTCGGGTGGAAAACAACATAGAAAAGGTGTAGCTTTTGCTTTGACTGAGAAAGCAGCAAAAAGCGTGGAAAGTTATCAAACTATATCGGAACGTATTATCACCTTGAGAATGAAAGCAACACCAGCAAGTGTATGCATCACACAAGCATATGCACCAACTGGAGAAGCTGAGGATGATGAAATAGACAACTTTTATGAAAATATTGAGAGAGCGATGAAAGACCAAAAGAAATGGGGAGATGTGGAAATAGTCATGGGCGATTTCAACGCCAAATTAGGTGAAGAAAAAGTTGATGGTGTTGTCGGACCTTTTGGTCTGGGTATAAGAAACGATAGAGGAGATAGACTAGTGGATTTCTGCAGGAAGAACCAATTGTGGGTCACCAACACTTGGTTTGAACAACGTAAATCTGCAAGACACACATGGAGATCTCCTGATGGAAACACTAGAAACCAAATTGATTACATTATGATAAACCACAGATACAAGAAAGGAATAACAAACTCTAAGGCACGACCATCTGCAGACTGTGGTTCAGATCATATTCCAGTAGTGATGAAAATGAAGATCAAACTGAAAACCATCAAGAAAAAGAAAACGACACACAAAAGATGGGATGTGAAGAGTCTGAAAGGAGAAACCATGAAGAGACAATACATTAACGAAGTGAACAAAACATTAGAAAATAGAGAGTTAGCAGATATTGAAGATCCACAAGAACTATGGACAAAACTGAAAGAAAAACTGGGAAGCGTTGCAGACATAATCTGTGGTAAACCAGAAAAAGTTGAGAAACAAGAGTGGATGACGAAAGACATTCTGGATGAGATGAAAAAGAGAGCAGACATGAAGAATGCAGACAGAAAAACTGAATACAACAGAGCAAAACGAAAAGTACAGAAGATGTGTAGAGATGCAAAAGAGAAGTATTACAAAGAAAAATGCAAGGAAATTGAAGATCTAGACAAGAAGCACAACCCTCTCATGTACAACAAGATCCAACAACTAACAAGGAAGAGGAAAAAAACAACCCAAGGTGTCAGAGACAAAGAAGGAAAACTGCTCCTTGACGAGAAGGAAATAATCAATAGATGGGCAGAGTATGTGGAAACACTATACAAAGACCAGAACAGAACATCAGACACAGGAATTAGTCTAGAAGAGATAGAAAAAGTCCAGATCACGAAAAAAGAAGTTGAAGAGGCTGTGAAGTCACTGGCCACGGACAGATCGCCCGGCGAGGATGAGATCCCTGCTGAACTGATTAAGAACTCTGGTGACCGATGCATCGAGCTCCTTGTGAAACTGATAAACAACATCTATAACGTTAGGTTATGACTATAACCAAGTTCTGTTAGTATAGCGAAGCTCGGCATCGCTCTCTGCACTATCTCGCATACGTGCACGCGCACTGAATAAAGACCACAATGTACCTTTAATCCCAATATTCGTCTGACCACACCCCTATCAGCTACCCATATAAGCAGGGGTGGGGCCACCCACTCTCCTCCTTCCCAAGCTTTCGCCACAAGGCGAGGTCAAAGGCTGCAGCGGCGTCGGATGCCGAGCTTCGCTATACTAACAGAACTTGGTTATAGTCATAACCTAACGTTCTGTATCGTATCGCTCTCGCTCGGCATCGCTCTCTGCACAAGGGAGGCCGAGCGAGAGCCAACGGCCGACAAATACACCCCGCTGACAGCCCCCCACAAACCATCAGAACAGGGAGGGCCGAGCCCCCCCGACCCACCCTAATGGCGGGCACCCCCCCAATTAGGGGCTTCACGGGAGGGCGACGGACCCGACCGTGCGAAGAGGCACTCAAGCAACTCAACGCACAGGGTGAGCAGACCGTGGCTTGACCCCACGACTACACACACGCACAACCCGCATGCCACCCGGGAACGAACGGAGGAACAACCTCGTTACTGCCCCCAGAATCACGGGGTCAAGGGCAAACCCAACCCCGTGGCAAGGCCGTAGCAGCGGAGCACGAAGGAAGACCCAGACCCACCAAAAGGACTGGACTCCCTAGAATGGGGGCCCGGAGAAGTCCATGATGCCAGCATCAAGACCCCACCAGGTGGGCACGTAGTGCCCCGCCCCCCACATCGCCAGCGTATTCGGACAAAGGCCCCTCAGTTACTGCACCTGGTATTCCCAGGCGGAATCCCATCCAAGTACTAACCAGGCCAGAACCTGCTTAGCTTCCGAGATCGGACGAGATCGGGCGTGTTCAGGTTGGTATGGCCGTAAGCCGAGCGGGCCCTGTCCCCCCAATAGTACACCGCCTGGCACACTGACCCTGCAGAACAGGCAGTCAGCATGGCCGTAAGCACACAAAAAAAAGGTTAACCAACGGAAGCAGGCAGCGCACCGGGGAAAAACCAGGCAACAGGCTGTTAACCCTAGCCTGGAGACTGCGGACGAGACAGGCGCCAGAGGGGACAGCTGAACACAGCCGCCCCGGCGGAAGGAGCGTAAGCTGGCGGTGTTGCATGACCAAGCCTCCATTTAAAAACCCCCACCCAGAGGGGTCGAGGCAGAGAAGGCTGACACGATTGGCAGACGTCATGAACGTGCAGGGGCACCCTCAAACGGTGAACCCGGGAGTTGACACTGCTCCAACACACCAGGGAATCAACCACCTCGGTGTTACCCAATGCGGTGGTTGTTCCTATAACCCCTCAAGAAAAAACTCCAAAACACACCTGCGGGTATACACCGGCTATACCGCAGTACAAGTGTTTCAGTTTCCAAAAAGGGTTAACCCAGGCCTACGGGTCGCAAACATCACTTCGGACCGGGCCTGGCGGTACGGGAAGCACAGGGTCACCAGAGGAGGTCAAAAAACCACCCCCACAGGCCCCTCTTCGCCATGCGTGAGAGAGGAGCGAAAAATAATGGAGAACCAGCCCCTAAGCACACCGTACCTGGTATTCCCCGGCGGTCTCCCAACCAAGTACTAACCAGGACCAACCTGTGTAGCGGCCGAGATCCGACGAGATCGAGCGCGTACAGAATGGCATGGCTGTAAGCCATGACGACAGTGCTGAGTAAAAACATACCCAACCAGGGTCTCCATAGCGCTTAACCCTGTGACACCCAGACCGACCTGGCATTTTTCCCCCTGAAAAAAAGCCCAAGTCCCTCAGGGTACCAGAACAGCAGATCTGCATCCCCGGCGGACAACGGGTTCAACTGATCTGGACCAGCGTGACCAGAACCAGTCCCGTGCCCTAACCACGCCGACATGCCTACTCCAGGAGAAGGGCAGATATGCGTGTTGATCTTAACATGAAAAGAAGGCGCCACCCAGACGTTCGGACGAACCGCGCCTGGTGGCCCACCCCAAGGGCGTGAGACCCCACCACATATGTTCAGATCCATCCCGTCATCATCCCCCAGACATGAACGAGAATCCGTCGACAACCCACCCAGGTCATGGGATGTGGTCGTCGGAAGAGGAAAAACCCCCATCTCAGTTGCTTTATAAAAACGCTGTTTCAACCACAAGCAACCAAGGCGTGCCAGTCAATCGCCTGTTTACAGCGAGCTAGCACTATACGTGCGTCGGGACACACCCCCATCAATGAACAGGCTATTTAGACCTGTCATTGAATCCCCAAGGCGCCCAGGGGAACGACAAGAGGGGTGTGACACTCCCTAACTCCAACACTTCTGGAATAGAAAGAAGGAAGCATCAACAGTATGTATCCCAGTCTACACAGCCGGGGTAAAAAATGTTCACATTTTTACATCCCACCACCCTCCCATAGGAAAGAGACGGGGATCCCCAGAGAGACTTCCCACGCGAGCTGTACAGATTGAAAAGAATATATTGCACCTTGAGCCATGTAAAAAACTGGTTTTAGGGCCTCCGGGGAAGAGGCACTGAACCCATACACACTCAATAAACGAATTGAATCGAATATACATACAATAGAAAAGGACCCTTCTAGAGGGTCCACTCACTTTGACAATCTGAGGAGGAAGGCTCTGTACTCTGATGGAGGCTTCCTCACATGGAAGAAGGAGTCCGAACTCACAGAAGGCCTGAATAGGCGCTTGGTGAGGAGGAGCCCTGACCACCCCCCCTGAAAACAGATCCATCACATGGACCTGAACAGCACACGGAAGTCCTACCAACAGAGACGCGCACGGTGACGTACTCTATGGCGGGGGAATTCCTGCGGTGCACACGCCCAATATACCAGGCCGTGGGACCAGGAACTCCCTCCCCCCCCGTAATGTGCCGAACCGCCACGTGACGGGAACCTTGAAGGACAGGGGGTGTACCCCTGACCGACAGAACAATGGGGAGAGGAAAGGTTACCAGTTCACCCCTTTACGACCCCACACCCATGATACGATGTAACGACAAAAAGAGAATATGACACAGTCATAGTCAGCTCTATGAAGCGTTTCACAGCTCCACACAGCGCATGAGCTAACCTGCTATCTGATTTTTACTAAGGAAAAACACAGAATAGAGAGGGCTCTAAGAACCCCGGTCCAACATACACATGTGCTTCTGTGGCCAGTACAACCCAGTTGTAGGTCACATGACACACACAACCCATCATCACCTACAAAAAATGGCAAAAACACTCAACAGAGGAACGCCGTTTTTTTCACAATGAGAGAATACATCATTCTTGATTAGTATCGACCACAGGCCTTGCTAAGCACACATGACAGCAACCAAACCAATTTCCCTTTAGGAAATAAGTTTCTCCAGCAGATTTAGCACAACCTCAGCAATCAAGCTAAGAGTTACATCGTATCCCTACCACACAAAAGACACAATTAATGCACAACATGTCTGACAGGAGGATGAAAAAGTCCCCAGGGAACCGGGGGGGAAACACAATCCTCCTATTTTACCCTCAATACGGCCAGTTAAAACAGGAAAACCTGTTAATGTGTGAACACACTGTTCATTGTCATTACAGTCTGAGAAAGAACATTCTTTTACTCACTTGTCACCAAGCATAGCTTCATAGGTTAGTTACCTTAGTTGTGAGTACACGGCCGTGTTTCTCACACAACAACCAGATCATTACATCCCGTTTGCACGGAGAAGCTAACTGCCAGTGACAAAAACAGCTCACACATAACCCGCAACGTATCCTAAATGCATTGTAGCAACACACGTTTTGGGAAAAACACCGTTATTCACAATACATTTAGCAAAGTAAAACCAGAAGACGTGTTATGAGGTCTGGTCAACCCCGTTCCTACCCGGAACGCAGATCAGCGAAGTGCAGTCACAGACACCGTAGGAAACACAGCCGCTCCTGTGTTGTCCGAACTGGGCAGCGTCACCGCCCCAACCCGCACTACAGTCCCCTGTTGATGCAACCTTGCCGTCCTGGCTCAGGGCAGGGTCGACGAAAACATCCCCTGTCAAGGATGACGTCGTGGTCAAGAGTGTAAAACATGTTAAAATCAAAGCACGTTCAACAGAAAAGCATCAAGCTAACGGCCGCTCCAACCGTTCGGGTGCTACTGCTTCTGCTCGCGAGACGCCGATCTAACGACGCACGCGATCAGAAGCGAGCTCACGGCGGCGCGCGAGAAGCTAAGCTACCCCGCGCCAGGCCATGGCCATAGCAGCAAGCTAACGTTACCTAGCGACCACGACATGCTAGCCCCGCAGCTAACAGCTGACTGGCTAATAGTAGGCCCTAAGCAGGCCATGCAGCGATCCAGCAGGCTAACGCAGCAGTTAACAGCTGACTGGCTAACCGTAAGCTATGAACATGTAAACAATGACATAACACTCACCCAGACAGGCCGCCGTTCTGAACCTCTCCTCACTTTTTAAGAGAAAAGAGAAAACAAGATGTCAACACCGCTTCACAACGGTGACTTTACCACATCCGACGGAATCAGCACAGTACCAACTGGCCTGTGTAGCTGACTTTGAACATGAATCTGCCGCTATCGCACATTACATGCACATATCCCCTCGTGAAGGAATACTCTCATTTGGATATGAAAGATGGGGCCTTAACACGGTGACAGAGAGAATCCACTCGTCCAGAACACACAGGGATCACCAGTGTCAATGGTCGCGGCCCACTAGTTAAAACTATAATGGTCTCCAGACCAAGGCCTTCTGTCGCCTAGGTGGCTGAACAAAGGACCCTAGCCTGGGGCCGGTTTCCATAAACTTTGTCAAGTAGCCCCCATAGCACTAACAGACAAGTGGAGCCCGCCAGCAAACACTACTCACCCAACCTGGAACGCACCGCTTCTCACAACAGCGGCATGTCCGACAGTTCAGCTGTGGCCTGACAGGTTTCACCCCAACAAACACAGCAAGGAACTGCAGTTGAGAAGCATGCAGCGGCGTGCTCCCAATACGAAAACCGGTGGAGGGTTTTTAGAATGATCATCATCTTCCAGACACTCCAGTACGAAGACAATATCGCCGTATTTTCTCGAAAATAGTGAGAGAGAAAATAAAGATATGATGTCAACGTATCCTTGTTTCCCAAAGCTGCTCCTAAACCTTTCTTCCATCATGGTGTCAAGTGTGGGGATCTACCGAGGCACTTCTTCCTTGTGGTGAAAGCGAGAAGGAGGAGAGTGGGTGGCCCCACCCCTGCTTATATGGGTAAGCTGATAGGGGTGTGGTCAGACGAATATTGGGATTAAAGGTACATTGTGGTCTTTATTCAGTGCGCGTGCACGTATGCGAGATAGTGCAGAGAGCGATGCCGAGCGAGAGCGATACGATACAGAACTCAGGAAATATTCCAAATGATTTCCTAAAATCAATGTTCATTCCGATCCCAAAGACCGGAAGAGCCACAGAATGCAACAATTACAGGACTATCAGTTTGATATCTCATGCATCAAAAGTACTCCTGAAAATCATCAAGAACAGAATAGAACCCATAATTGAACATCAGCTCTCGGATAGCCAAATGGGTTTTCGCAAAGGAAAAGGAACAAGAGATGCAATCTGCCAACTCAGAATCATTGGTGAAAAATCGATAGACCAACAGAAGAAGCTGTATATTTGCTTCATCGATTTCACGAAGGCCTTCGACAGAGTTGAACATACAACATTGATGAGAACAATGGAAGAATTCAAAATACCAGTTTCTGACCGAAGAATAATTGCCAACTTATACTGGAGGCAGAAGGCTAATGTTAGAATAGGAAAGGAGAAATCAAGAGACTTCCCGGTGGAGAAGGGTGTAAGACAAGGATGCATCTTGTCCCCTGTACTCTTTAATATGTACAGTGAATCACTGATGAAAAAAGGTCTGAGAGGAGGGAAAGGAGTAAAACTTGGCGAAGAGAACATCACCAATATAAGATATGCGGATGACACTGCTATAGTCTGTAACTGTCAAGAAGATCTACAGGACATGATGAATAAGCTGAATGTCGAATGCAAAAACTATGGAATGTCACTAAACACAAAGAAAACTAAAGTAATGATCATTGAAAAAACACCAGGAACTGTTTGTAAAATACAGGTGGATGGAGAAAAACTTGAACAAGTGAAGGAGTACATGTACCTTGGAAGCTGGATCAGTGAAGGTGGAAGAGCTAACATGGACATTAAGAGAAGAACCGGAATTGCAAAGGGCGCATTCTGGAACCATAAAGAATTATTGAGAAGAAACATAAGTTGGAAAACGAAGACCAGGATTTTGGAAACGTATGTTATGTCAGTCTTTTCATACGGAGCAGAAGCATGGACGCTGAATGAAGAGGCAAAGAGGATGATAGACTCTTTTGAAATGTGGACACTGAGGAAGATGCTGAAGATAACATGGAAGGATAAGATCAAGAATGAGGAGGTACTGAGAAGAGCGGATATGCAAGGGGGACAGCTGCTGGAGAGGTTGAAAAAGAGAAAGATGGAGTTGTGCGGGCATGTTCTGAGAGGATCCAGCGGGGAGATGTTCAAGAAGGTGGTGATGGGGAAGGTGGATGGAAAGAGAGGAAGTGGAAGACCAAGAAGAGGCTGGGTAGACGATGTCTGTGATTGGAGTGGAGTGAGAGGCGGAGTCACGGAGTTGGAGAGAAGAAGTGGGGACAGAATGGGTTGGAGTGTGATAGGCAACCTTCGGAACGAAGAAGCCACCTAACAGGCCCAGGCCTATATTCACTGACTAACAGGCCCAGGTCTATCTTCACTGACTAACAGGCCCAGGCCTATATTCACTGACTAACAGGCCCAGGCCTATATTCACTGACTAACAGGCCCTATCTTCACTGACTAACAGGCCCAGGCCTATCTTCACTGCGGGGCGACAGTGGCTCAGGAGGTAGAGCAGTCGTCTGGTAATCTGGAGATTCCCGGTTCGATTCCCTCTCCTCCCAGGCAGCGTGTTGAGCAAGACACTTAACCCCTAATTGCTCCCAATGAGCAGGTTGGCACCTTACATGGCCGTCGGTGAGTGAATGTGTGAGTGAATGGGTGAATGTGAGGAACAAATTGTAAAGCGCTTTGGATAAAAGAGATATATAAATGCACTATTTACCATTTATTTACCATTTACCATTCACTGACTAACAGGACTGCTGTGGCAGAAGGACTCCGCCCTCTGGGAGGGAAAGGGGCTGGGCCAACAAACATAGACCACCGCAACACTTCCGCGATTCTGAAATCATGGGAGAGAGAGCGGGGAAAGAAAATGAATGAATGTGGATGAGAACCTTGACATGAAGTGGTTGTAGCTACGGCTGTGGTGGTGCTGGAGACATGATCCAATAGACCTTTATACGCCTGAGTCTCCTGAACACGGAGAGACCAATCCCAAGTCGATCGGCACTTTCTCAGCCAAGTTATAGTAACTTTTCCGCACCTACTCCCGAACTATGCATGCACAGATTGCCCACGGAGTCTAGATTCATCAATCTGCGTATGCGTAGTTTGGGAGTAGGTGCGAAATAGCGACTATAGCTCGGCTGAGAAAGTGCCGATCTACTTGGGACTGATCTCGCCGTGTTCAGGAGACTCAGGCGTATAAAAGTCTATTGGATCATGTCTCCAGCACCCCCACAGCCGTAGCTACAACCACTTACATCAAGGCTCTCATCCACATTCATTAACTCCCCCCCCCCCCCGCTCTCTCCTCCATGAGCTCAATGTAACGCGGAAGTGCAGTGGTCTATCCTGTTGGCTCCAATATGGCTGCCCGGTGTGCCCAAAGTACACCGGTGGGGGGGGGGCTTGGCATTCCCCTTTGTTAGCCGCAACGTATTAATTACAACCCCCTTGTTGACAATAGCTGTTAGAGAAATTGGGTCTTCTGTTTTATGGACCCATGTCTGGACAAATACCCATCTGGTTATACATCTTTATAGGTAGATACACCATGGATAGGATATACGGTCATTCATGCATACATCATTTGACAATATGTCAGTGCAGTGGTGAATATGGTTATTTGAGGACACTGAGTATTCTCATTGTTATCTGTATAATTATGTATTAGTTCCTTCAAGTTTGTGTTTAATTGCTTGCAGGTGTGAATATATCTTTTCCACTCTAAAACGTATCTATTCACCATAGCCTTTTAATACATTCTGTCATATTACACTCTACAACGTATCTACTCACCATAGCCCTTTAATACATTCTGCTACTGTACATTACACTCTAAAACGCATCTCTTCACCTTATAGCCTTTTAATACATTCTGTCATATTACACTCTAAAATGCATCTCTTCACATTAGCCTTTTAATACATTCTGTCACATTACACTCGTTACATCCACACTGTGATTATTGTAAATGAGATCTATCTTATTGTTGTGTTTAATTACATGCATTGTTTTTACCATTTTTCTTATTCACTGAACTGCTTTTATTGTGTCTATTTTATGCTCATGTTATGTCTATTTATACTGCTGTGAAGCACTTTGGGCTGTGATTCTTGTATGAAAGGTGGTATACAAAGTTTATTATTATTATTATTATTATTATTATTATTATTATTATTATTATTATTATTATTATTATTATTATTATTATTATTATTATTATTATTATTATTATTATTATTATTATTATTATTATTATTATTATTATTATTATTATTATTATTATTATTATTATTATTATTATTATTATTATTATTATTATTATTATTATTATTATTATTATTATTATTATTATTATTATTATTATTATTATTATTATTATCATTATCATCAGTATCGTTATCATTGTTATTGTTATTATTATACATAATTATAATCCTATTATTGTATTGTATATTATATTATTATTATTATTATTATTATTATTATGGATCAAACTGTGATAACGACTGTGAGGACGACTGTGAGGACGACTGTGAGGACGACTGAGAGGACGACTGTGAGGACGACTGTGAGGACGACTGTGAGGACGACTGTGAGGACGACTGTGAGGACGACTGAGAGGACGACTGTGAGGACGACTGTGAGGACGACTGAGAGGACGACTGTGAGGACGACTGTGAGGACGACTGTGAGGACGACTGTGAGGACGACTGTGAGGACGACTGTGAGGACGACTGAGAGGACGACTGTGAGGACGACTGTGAGGACGACTGTGAGGACGACTGTGAGGACGACTGAGAGGACGACTGTGAGGACGACTGTGAGGACGACTGTGAGGACGACTGTGAGGACGACTGTGAGGACGACTGTGAGGACGACTGTGAGGACGACTGTGAGGACGACTGTGATAATGACTTTGAGGACGACTGTGATAATGACTGTGATGACGACTGTGAGGACGACTGTGAGGACGACTGTGAGGACGACTGTGATAATGACTTTGAGGACGACTGTGATAATGACTGTGAGGACGACTGTGAGGACGACTGTGAGGACGACTGAGAGGACGACTGTGAGGACGACTGTGAGGACGACTGTGATATGACTGTGAGGACGACTGTGAGGACGACTGTGATAATGACTGTGAGGACGACTGTGATAATGATTCTGGTCCTTCTCGACCTATCGGCAGCCTTCGACACGGTGGATCATTCCATCCTACTGTCTCCATTCCGATGTCGGACTCCGCGACCTAGCCCGTGGCTTGTTCTAGTCCCTCTTGGCTGGTCAGACTGAGTGTGTCTCCCTTGGAGGCGCAACATCCTCCAACCACCCCGTCACCTGCAGTGTCCCCCAGGGATCCGTCCTCGGCCCCCTGCTGTTCACCCTATACATGCTCCCCCTCGGCCGCATCATCAGCCGGCACGGTGTGTCGTTCCATTGTTACGCTGATGACACCCAGCTGTATATATACCCGGATCACACCATCATCACCTTCATCACCCCCCACACTGACCGCTTGCCTGGAGGAGACTAAGGTGTTGATGAACCACAGGTTTCTCCAGGTCAACAGTTCCAAAACACAAGCCATGCTGATCGGTACCCCACACCAGGTCCGGTCAACCACCATCACCACCATCTCCTTCTCCGGTCAGGACATTCCCCTCTCCACCCTTGTCACCAACGTGAAAATGGACCCCCACCTCACATACGAAACACACATCAAACACCTCTGCAAGACCTCTTTCTTTCACCTCAGAAACATCACTAAACTCTGTTCCTCACTCACCCTGGCAGATTCCGAGAAACTCGTCCACGCTTTTATTTCCTCCAGGCTGGAGTATTGCAATGCACTCCTCATCGGGATCCCTAGTAAAAGCATTAAAAAACTGCAAACCATCCAGAATGTCGCTGCTAGGATCCTGATGAGGGTGCGCAAATATGATCACATGACCCCCACCCTCAGATCACTTCACTGGCTCCCCGTGGAACACAGGATTGAGTACAAGGTCTCCCTCCTCACTCACCAGTGCGTACACGGTGGTGCCCCTGCCTACCTCAAGGAACTCCTCACCCCCCAGTCCTCCTCATGCTCCCTCCGCTCCGGCACAGCCTACCTCCTCAAAGCCCCCAGGACTAAGCTGCACTCCATGGGCGATCGCGCCTTCTGCTCTGCCGCTCCCAGACTATGGAATGCTCTCCCCATCCACCTGAGAGCACCACAATCCGTCGAGGCTTTTAAAAGGGGCCTAAAAACATTTCTTTCTAACAAGGCTTTTGCCTGAATTTTTCTTTTACTTTTATTTTTACTTCTATTCATCTTATTATTGTTTTATTTTATTTTACTTTTATGTTCTTCCATTTCATTGGTTGTTTTATTCATTTTAATTGTTTTATTCATTTAACTTTTTATCTTTATCTCCTGTAGCACTTTGAGATTCTCACAATATAAAGTGCGGTACAAATTGAATCTATTATTATTATTATTAATGACTGTGATAATGACTGTGAGGACGACTGTGAGGACGACTGTGATAACGACTGTGAGGACGACTGTGATAACGACTGTGAGGACGACTGTGAGGACGACTGTGAGGACGACTGTGAGGACGACTGTGAGGACGACTGTGAGGACGACTGTGAGGACGACTGTGAGGACGACTGAGAGGACGACTGTGAGGACGACTGAGATAATGACTGTGATAATGACTGTGAGGACGACTGTGAGGACGACTGTGATGACGACTGTGAGGACGACTGTGAGGACGACTGTGAGGACGACTGTGAGGACGACTGTGATAATGACTGTGATAAGCGATAAACAACACCAGACAACCATAACGATAGGCCTGTCATAACATCATACAACCATAGTATAATGATAGGTCTGTCATAACATCATACAACCATAGTATAATGATAGGTCTGTCATAACATCATACAACCATAGTATAATGATAGGTCTGTCATAACATCATACAACCATAGTATAATGATAGGTCTGTCATAACATCATACAACCATAGTATAATGATAGGTCTGTCATAACATCATACAACCATAGTATAATGATAGGTCTGTCATAACATCATACAACCATAGTATAATGATAGGCCTGTCATAACATCATACAACCATAGTATAATGATAGGCCTGTCAACAACCATAGTATAATGATAGGCCTGTCATAACATCATACAACCATAGTATAATGATAGGCCTGTCAACAACCATAGTATAATGATAGGTCTGTCATAACATCATACAACCATAGTATAATGATAGGTCTGTCATAACATCATACAACCATAGTATAATGATAGGCCTGTCATAACATCATACAACCATAGTATAATGATAGGCCTGTCAACAACCATAGTATAATGATAGGCCTGTCATAACATCATACAACCATAGTATAATTATAGGCCTGTCAACAACCATAGTATAATGATAGGCCTGTCATAACATCATACAACCATAGTATAATGATAGGCCTGTCAACAACCATAGTATAATGATAGGCCTGTCATAACATCATACAACCATTAAGAAGAGCGGATATGCAAGGGGGACAGCTGCTGGAGAGGTTGAAAAAGAGAAAGATGGAGTTGTGCGGGCATGTTCTGAGAGGATCCAGCGGGGAGATGTTCAAGAAGGTGGTGATGGGGAAGGTGGATGGAAAGAGAGGAAGTGGAAGACCAAGAAGAGGCTGGGTAGACGATGTCTGTGATTGGAGTGGAGTGAGAGGCGGAGTCACGGAGTTGGAGAGAAGAAGTGGGGACAGAATGGGTTGGAGTGTGATAGGCAACCTTCGGAACGAAGAAGCCACCTAACAGGCCCAGGCCTATATTCACTGACTAACAGGCCCAGGTCTATCTTCACTGACTAACAGGCCCAGGCCTATATTCACTGACTAACAGGCCCAGGCCTATATTCACTGACTAACAGGCCCTATCTTCACTGACTAACAGGCCCAGGCCTATCTTCACTGCGGGGCGACAGTGGCTCAGGAGGTAGAGCAGTCGTCTGGTAATCTGGAGATTCCCGGTTCGATTCCCTCTCCTCCCAGGCAGCGTGTTGAGCAAGACACTTAACCCCTAATTGCTCCCAATGAGCAGGTTGGCACCTTACATGGCCGTCGGTGAGTGAATGTGTGAGTGAATGGGTGAATGTGAGGAACAAATTGTAAAGCGCTTTGGATAAAAGAGATATATAAATGCACTATTTACCATTTATTTACCATTTACCATTCACTGACTAACAGGACTGCTGTGGCAGAAGGACTCCGCCCTCTGGGAGGGAAAGGGGCTGGGCCAACAAACATAGACCACCGCAACACTTCCGCGATTCTGAAATCATGGGAGAGAGAGCGGGGAAAGAAAATGAATGAATGTGGATGAGAACCTTGACATGAAGTGGTTGTAGCTACGGCTGTGGTGGTGCTGGAGACATGATCCAATAGACCTTTATACGCCTGAGTCTCCTGAACACGGAGAGACCAATCCCAAGTCGATCGGCACTTTCTCAGCCAAGTTATAGTAACTTTTCCGCACCTACTCCCGAACTATGCATGCACAGATTGCCCACGGAGTCTAGATTCATCAATCTGCGTATGCGTAGTTTGGGAGTAGGTGCGAAATAGCGACTATAGCTCGGCTGAGAAAGTGCCGATCTACTTGGGACTGATCTCGCCGTGTTCAGGAGACTCAGGCGTATAAAAGTCTATTGGATCATGTCTCCAGCACCCCCACAGCCGTAGCTACAACCACTTACATCAAGGCTCTCATCCACATTCATTAACTCCCCCCCCCCCCCGCTCTCTCCTCCATGAGCTCAATGTAACGCGGAAGTGCAGTGGTCTATCCTGTTGGCTCCAATATGGCTGCCCGGTGTGCCCAAAGTACACCGGTGGGGGGGGGGCTTGGCATTCCCCTTTGTTAGCCGCAACGTATTAATTACAACCCCCTTGTTGACAATAGCTGTTAGAGAAATTGGGTCTTCTGTTTTATGGACCCATGTCTGGACAAATACCCATCTGGTTATACATCTTTATAGGTAGATACACCATGGATAGGATATACGGTCATTCATGCATACATCATTTGACAATATGTCAGTGCAGTGGTGAATATGGTTATTTGAGGACACTGAGTATTCTCATTGTTATCTGTATAATTATGTATTAGTTCCTTCAAGTTTGTGTTTAATTGCTTGCAGGTGTGAATATATCTTTTCCACTCTAAAACGTATCTATTCACCATAGCCTTTTAATACATTCTGTCATATTACACTCTACAACGTATCTACTCACCATAGCCCTTTAATACATTCTGCTACTGTACATTACACTCTAAAACGCATCTCTTCACCTTATAGCCTTTTAATACATTCTGTCATATTACACTCTAAAATGCATCTCTTCACATTAGCCTTTTAATACATTCTGTCACATTACACTCGTTACATCCACACTGTGATTATTGTAAATGAGATCTATCTTATTGTTGTGTTTAATTACATGCATTGTTTTTACCATTTTTCTTATTCACTGAACTGCTTTTATTGTGTCTATTTTATGCTCATGTTATGTCTATTTATACTGCTGTGAAGCACTTTGGGCTGTGATTCTTGTATGAAAGGTGGTATACAAAGTTTATTATTATTATTATTATTATTATTATTATTATTATTATTATTATTATTATTATTATTATTATTATTATTATTATTATTATTATTATTATTATTATTATTATTATTATTATTATTATTATTATTATTATTATTATTATTATTATTATTATTATTATTATTATTATTATTATTATCATTATCATCAGTATCGTTATCATTGTTATTGTTATTATTATACATAATTATAATCCTATTATTGTATTGTATATTATATTATTATTATTATTATTATTATTATTATGGATCAAACTGTGATAACGACTGTGAGGACGACTGTGAGGACGACTGTGAGGACGACTGAGAGGACGACTGTGAGGACGACTGTGAGGACGACTGTGAGGACGACTGTGAGGACGACTGTGAGGACGACTGAGAGGACGACTGTGAGGACGACTGTGAGGACGACTGAGAGGACGACTGTGAGGACGACTGTGAGGACGACTGTGAGGACGACTGTGAGGACGACTGTGAGGACGACTGTGAGGACGACTGAGAGGACGACTGTGAGGACGACTGTGAGGACGACTGTGAGGACGACTGTGAGGACGACTGAGAGGACGACTGTGAGGACGACTGTGAGGACGACTGTGAGGACGACTGTGAGGACGACTGTGAGGACGACTGTGAGGACGACTGTGAGGACGACTGTGAGGACGACTGTGATAATGACTTTGAGGACGACTGTGATAATGACTGTGATGACGACTGTGAGGACGACTGTGAGGACGACTGTGAGGACGACTGTGATAATGACTTTGAGGACGACTGTGATAATGACTGTGAGGACGACTGTGAGGACGACTGAGAGGACGACTGTGAGGACGACTGTGATAATGACTGTGAGGACGACTGTGAGGACGACTGTGATAATGACTTTGAGGACGACTGTGATAATGACTGTGAGGACGACTGTGAGGACGACTGAGAGGACGACTGTGAGGACGACTGTGATAATGACTGTGAGGACGACTGTGAGGACGACTGTGATAATGACTGTGAGGACGACTGTGATAATGATTCTGGTCCTTCTCGACCTATCGGCAGCCTTCGACACGGTGGATCATTCCATCCTACTGTCTCCATTCCGATGTCGGACTCCGCGACCTAGCCCGTGGCTTGTTCTAGTCCCTCTTGGCTGGTCAGACTGAGTGTGTCTCCCTTGGAGGCGCAACATCCTCCAACCACCCCGTCACCTGCAGTGTCCCCCAGGGATCCGTCCTCGGCCCCCTGCTGTTCACCCTATACATGCTCCCCCTCGGCCGCATCATCAGCCGGCACGGTGTGTCGTTCCATTGTTACGCTGATGACACCCAGCTGTATATATACCCGGATCACACCATCATCACCTTCATCACCCCCCACACTGACCGCTTGCCTGGAGGAGACTAAGGTGTTGATGAACCACAGGTTTCTCCAGGTCAACAGTTCCAAAACACAAGCCATGCTGATCGGTACCCCACACCAGGTCCGGTCAACCACCATCACCACCATCTCCTTCTCCGGTCAGGACATTCCCCTCTCCACCCTTGTCACCAACGTGAAAATGGACCCCCACCTCACATACGAAACACACATCAAACACCTCTGCAAGACCTCTTTCTTTCACCTCAGAAACATCACTAAACTCTGTTCCTCACTCACCCTGGCAGATTCCGAGAAACTCGTCCACGCTTTTATTTCCTCCAGGCTGGAGTATTGCAATGCACTCCTCATCGGGATCCCTAGTAAAAGCATTAAAAAACTGCAAACCATCCAGAATGTCGCTGCTAGGATCCTGATGAGGGTGCGCAAATATGATCACATGACCCCCACCCTCAGATCACTTCACTGGCTCCCCGTGGAACACAGGATTGAGTACAAGGTCTCCCTCCTCACTCACCAGTGCGTACACGGTGGTGCCCCTGCCTACCTCAAGGAACTCCTCACCCCCCAGTCCTCCTCATGCTCCCTCCGCTCCGGCACAGCCTACCTCCTCAAAGCCCCCAGGACTAAGCTGCACTCCATGGGCGATCGCGCCTTCTGCTCTGCCGCTCCCAGACTATGGAATGCTCTCCCCATCCACCTGAGAGCACCACAATCCGTCGAGGCTTTTAAAAGGGGCCTAAAAACATTTCTTTCTAACAAGGCTTTTGCCTGAATTTTTCTTTTACTTTTATTTTTACTTCTATTCATCTTATTATTGTTTTATTTTATTTTACTTTTATGTTCTTCCATTTCATTGGTTGTTTTATTCATTTTAATTGTTTTATTCATTTAACTTTTTATCTTTATCTCCTGTAGCACTTTGAGATTCTCACAATATAAAGTGCGGTACAAATTGAATCTATTATTATTATTATTAATGACTGTGATAATGACTGTGAGGACGACTGTGAGGACGACTGTGATAACGACTGTGAGGACGACTGTGATAACGACTGTGAGGACGACTGTGAGGACGACTGTGAGGACGACTGTGAGGACGACTGTGAGGACGACTGTGAGGACGACTGTGAGGACGACTGTGAGGACGACTGAGAGGACGACTGTGAGGACGACTGAGATAATGACTGTGATAATGACTGTGAGGACGACTGTGAGGACGACTGTGATGACGACTGTGAGGACGACTGTGAGGACGACTGTGAGGACGACTGTGAGGACGACTGTGATAATGACTGTGATAAGCGATAAACAACACCAGACAACCATAACGATAGGCCTGTCATAACATCATACAACCATAGTATAATGATAGGTCTGTCATAACATCATACAACCATAGTATAATGATAGGTCTGTCATAACATCATACAACCATAGTATAATGATAGGTCTGTCATAACATCATACAACCATAGTATAATGATAGGTCTGTCATAACATCATACAACCATAGTATAATGATAGGTCTGTCATAACATCATACAACCATAGTATAATGATAGGTCTGTCATAACATCATACAACCATAGTATAATGATAGGCCTGTCATAACATCATACAACCATAGTATAATGATAGGCCTGTCAACAACCATAGTATAATGATAGGCCTGTCATAACATCATACAACCATAGTATAATGATAGGCCTGTCAACAACCATAGTATAATGATAGGTCTGTCATAACATCATACAACCATAGTATAATGATAGGTCTGTCATAACATCATACAACCATAGTATAATGATAGGCCTGTCATAACATCATACAACCATAGTATAATGATAGGCCTGTCAACAACCATAGTATAATGATAGGCCTGTCATAACATCATACAACCATAGTATAATTATAGGCCTGTCAACAACCATAGTATAATGATAGGCCTGTCATAACATCATACAACCATAGTATAATGATAGGCCTGTCAACAACCATAGTATAATGATAGGCCTGTCATAACATCATACAACCATTAGGCCTGTCATAACCATAGTATAATAATAGGCCTGTCATAACACCAGATAATAATCCATGCAACTGACTTCTCAGAACACTAAGTGGAGTGACTCTGTGCTAATTATGAACTAATCCCCAGCTAGCGGAGGGTGGGGGGTCCTCATGAACTAATCCCCAGCTAGGGGAGGGTGGGGGGTCCTGTACACGTGCCTGTGGCATCTGGCCTGAATCTGACCCTCGACCCATAATGGGATAAGACCCAGAGGCCCTGGGCTATGAGCAGTTGGTTCTAAGTTAATATCCCAGAGGAAATATATGGGGTAAATATAATTCAACAACTGGGCAGATATTTTAACAAGGGCACACATAGACTATATTCTTGTTTTTCCTCAAATCTTGCAGTAAGTGAACCTTATTTACATGTAGGCCTATGTATCCCCTTTCAAACCAGCTAAGTAACAAAGTGCTTCACAAAACTCTATAATCAAAATAAGGACTTAAAAGATAAAAGTCCAATTACAGAGACACAATTTGCAAAAACAGCCTACAGCAGATTAAACATATTTGAAATCTATACTTAAAGAGGGCTATATTTTGTGCCAACAATGGGATGCCTCTTCCAACCCCCCTGCCCACACCCGCCCAGCGACCTCTCTGTGGAGCTCAGCAAGAGACAGGGCTTTGAGACTGGGATCTCTGCGATCATCAGCTGCTGGACTACTAGAGGCTCCCAGAAACAGTCAAAAAAGGATCGGTAATGCAGCCTTTATCAACTATGCCCCAAAACTGTGGAACAAACTACCCCAAAACATCAGGGAAGCCAACTCGCAAGACATCTTCAAAAGACAGCTTAAAACCTCTCTTTGCTCAGGCATTTCAATGACTTACCTGCACTATTCTTACCCTGCCTACTTTTCTATGCTAATTTTATCTTATTTTACACTGCCTATCATATTCATGTGTCGGTTATCACACTTTTTACTTCTTACTGATGACTATTTTTAAACTGAGTCATTTTAAACAATGTTTCACACTTTTTACTGTAACCTTGCTATTTACATTTTTTACTGTTGTTGTATGTCTGTTCTATTTTATAATTTTTAGACTATTTTTAAACTTAATAATTTTAAACTACTTTATTATTTGTATTACTGAATAGAGAGCCTATTAGGATGCTAGATCCTAATGTGAAACACTGTGATTTACCATACCCTGCTATGCTCACCCATGCCTGTATTTTTACTGTTGTGAAGCACTTTGAACTGCAACCTCTGTATGAAAAGTGCTATACAAATAAAGTTATTATTATTATTATTATTATTATTATTATTATTATTATTATTATTATTATTATTATTATTATTATTATTATTATTATTATTATTATTATTATTATTATTATTATTATTATTATTATTATTATTATTATTATTATTATTATTATTATTATTATTATTATTATTATTATTATTATTATTATTATTATTATTATTATTATTATCTCAGCAGGAAGCCATTGTTGAGATAAAAGTAGCTTAGCAGCATGAGACAAGTGGCTAGCTGAGCTGACTATGGCCCCAGCCCAGGTCTCAACCCTCTAGCTAACAACCTCCAACCCTCTGTCCTGCTAGCGAACTTCCAACCCTCTGTCCTGCTAGCTAACTTCCAACCCTCTGTCCTGCTAGCTAACCTCCAACCCTCTGCTCTGCTAGCTAACCTCCAACCCTCTGCTCTGCTAGCTAACCTCCAACCCTCTGCTCTGCTAGCTAACCTCCAACCCTCTGCCCTGCTAGCTAACCTCCAACCCTCTGCTCTGCTAGCTAACCTCCAACCCTCTGCCCTGCTAGTTAACAACCTCCAACCCTCTGTCCTGCTAGCTAACAACCTCCAACCCTCTGCCCTGCTAGCTAACCTCCAACCCTCTGCCCTGCTAGTTAACAACCTCCAACCCTCTGTCCTGCTAGCTAACCTCCAACCCTCTACCCTGCTAGTTAACAACCTCCAACCCTCTGTCCTGCTAGCTAACAACCTCCAACCCTCTGTCCTGCTAGCTAACAACCTCCAACCCTCTGCCCTGCTAGCTAACCTCCAACCCTCTGCCCTGCTAGCTAACAACTTCCAACCCTCTGCCCTGCTAGCTAACAACCTCCAACCCTCTGCCCTGCTAGCTAACCTCCAACCCTCTGTCCTGCTAGCTAACAACCTCCAACCCTCTGTCCTGCTAGCTAACAACCTCCAACCCTCTGCCCTGCTAGCTAACCTCCAACCCTCTGCCCTGCTAGTTAACAACCTCCAACCCTCTGTCCTGCTAGCTAACAACCTCCAACCCTCTGCCCTGCTAGCTAACCTCCAACCCTCTGCCCTGCTAGTTAACAACCTCCAACCCTCTGTCCTGCTAGCTAACAACCTCCAACCCTCTGCCCTGCTAGCTAACCTCCAACCCTCTGTCCTGCTAGCTAACAACCTCCAACCCTCTGCCATGCTAGCTAACCTCCAACCCTCTGCCCTGCTAGTAAACAACCTCCAACCCTCTGTCCTGCTAGCTAACAACTTCCAACCCTCTGTCCTGCTAGCTAACCTCCAACCCTCTGCTCTGCTAGTTAACAACCTCCAACCCTCTGTCCTGCTAGCTAACAACTTCCAACCCTCTGTCCTGCTAGCTAACCTCCAACCCTCTGCTCTGCTAGTTAACAACCTCCAACCCTCTGTCCTGCTAGCTAACCTCCAACCCTCTGCTCTGCTAGCTAACCTCCAACCCTCTGTCCTGCTAGCTAACCTTCAACCCTCTGCTCTGCTAGCTAACCTCCAACCCTCTGCCCTGCTAGCTAACCTCCAACCCTCTGCCCTGCTAGTTAACAACCTCCAACCCTCTGTCCTGCTAGTTAACAACCTCCAACCCTCTGTCCTGCTAGCTAACAACCTCCAACCCTCTGTCCTGCTAGCTAACAACCTCCAACCCTCTGTCCTGCTAGCTAACCTCCAGCCCTCTGCTCTGCTAGCTAACCTCCAGCCCTCTACTGTGCTAGCTAACCTCCAACCCTCTGCCCTGCTAGCTAACCTCCAACCCTCTGCACTGCTAGCTAACCTCCAACCTTCTCCTCTGCTAGTTAAAGGAAAACTCCAACATTTTGGGAAATTTGCTTATTTAACATCTTCCCTGGAGTTAGACAAGAAGATACATACCTTTTTTGTCTATCTGCACGCACCGTTAGCGTAGCTTAGCTTCATCACTGGAAGTGGGTCAGACTTTTACCCTAAGTTTTAATTTATGTTTTTAGATGGAAGGCTGTATTCCATCTGTCTAACGTTAGCGAATATTGTGAGATTGATGAATAGGACAGTCACAACGTTGCTGGACTATCGACCTAGTTAGCCCCTTTCATGACTGCGATGCACGGCTACGTGAAATCACTGCGCCCAGAGAGGAGTAGTTAGGCAAAAAATAGTTCAGAGTATATTTGCTTAGAAAACATAAATGTCTAATTCAATTATTTTTTATTTCTCCACGTGGTAAATACACAGGTCACAACATGTTTACAGGAACGTGTATTTCGTGACTGTAGGGGAGCTAAGCTACGCTAACGGTGCGGGCGTTCCCTAAGCCTGCAGATAGACAAAAAAGGTATGTATCTTCTTGTCTAACTCCAGGGAAGCTGTTAAATAAGCTAATTTCCCAAAATGTTGGAGTTTTCCTTTAACAACCTCCAACCCTCTGCCATGCTAGCTAACCTCCAGCCCTCTACTGTGCTAGCTAACAGTCTCAACCCTCTGCCGTGCTAGCTAACCTCCAGCCCTCTACTGTGCTAGCTAACAGTCTCAACCCTCTGCCGTGCTAGCTAGCTAACCTGTGTGTGTGTGTGTGTGTGTGCGTGTGTGTGTGTGTGTGTGTGTGTGTGTGTGTGTGTGTGTGTGTGTGTGTGTGTGTGTGTGTGCGTGTGTGTGTGTGTGTGTGTGCGTGCGTGCGTGCGCGTGTGTGTGCGTGCGTGTGTCTGTGTGTGTGTGTGTGTGTGTGTGTGTGTGTGTGTGCAGGCTGAGGGTCAGTTAACACGTTACAGCGTTAAGCTGCAGCCAGGTGGGTAAGAGGGTGAACAGGCCCCTGTGGGGAAGTCAAGCGTGGCAGACTGCCGGCTCTCTGTCGCTCCACAGGGGGCCTGGAGGGCCACACCCACCACATGGCTGCTGCCATGACCCCCAGTTATACCCCAGTATTGTCTCAGGGCACTGGGACCCTTTCTCTAATCAATAAAGACATCTGACACTCGGATTTCCCTCTGCAGAAGATCACATTTCTATCATAAAATTCATATTATACAGTATATCACTATATGCTTAAACTACCGTAAATCCTCTAATAGTGGAGGGTATTCAAATAGAGGACGGGCCTCTTATAATGGACGGGGGTTTGATACATGGAGACAAATACAGGCCGGCTTAGTATACAAGGTCGCAAAAAAATATTTATTTTTATTTTTCGTGCCGTGATATAGAATGAGATAAACTCTTGCCAATGCAAATTAAGTGCTGCCTCTCTGTACCGTTCTCTCTACCATTCTCTACTCTCACTTCGTTGGCGTTAGCGTTAGCTAACGTTAGCTAATGTTGTCATAGCTAGTAGCTGGTGCCCGGTGGTAAAATAATGTTTACAACGCGGAAATAAGCACTGACTGCGCTCCGCATATAACTCAACTCGTTATTATTTTGCGCATAGATTGCAGAAATACGGGAACGTTTTGATTATATTTTAAAGGCTTTGCCATTGTTAAACATAATAAGTGGAACCCCGAAGCTGTAAGCAGAATACAAGTCATATAAACACGCACAATATATTGTTCTTCCCCCTTCCTACTGTATAAGAAAGAATAAAAAACGCATTGCAACGAGAACAGAGGTTATTTGTTGAATGTATGTGTATTACAAAACCCTTGCAATAAATGTGTCTTAAATTAATGAAAATACATGCTCTGGGTGATATCATGACTTGTATTCTGCTTACAGAATTTCACTTACTTAGTTTTACAATGTCAAAGCCTAAATCAAAACGTTCCCGTATTTCTGCAATCTATGCGCAAAATAATAACGAGTTGAGTTCTAACAAAGAACGTATTACATGCTGGGTGGGCTGATAGAGTAAACTATGATATGAATATGATATATGATATAAGGTATACTGGTCCGTCCACGAGGATAGCGAGGAGTCGGATAGCCATTAAATGCCATTTGAGAATTAATGCAAAGCGACGTCCTATAGCCTATACATATTATTTAATGTTTTCATAAGCGTAAAGATACAACAGCTAGATTAATGATCAAGTTAGTTTATTGTGCAGGGTTCGTAGGGTTGTGTCATGTGCTATTATATATGCGCAAGTTACTGTTGCATAATGTAGGCTATGGGCTGGCTGCTATTATATGTAATTCATATAGGCTACCTAATACCGACAACAAAATAGATTGTATCATATGCCTCTACACACATCATATTATACCCGGTAGCCAATCCATATTCCAGCATGGTTATAATAATGACACAGCAACGCGCCAAACAGACAGTGGTTAACGAACGGTCTTTATTAGTATTTTGAGCTGTCCAGGCAGAATTGCAGCAATGGTCTTAGGGAGTCGTTGATATATGACATCACCATGTACAAGTCCGCCAGCATTTTATTTATTATCCCATAACACGGGTTGTGTCTGGTTCGGCAGCGCCTCTGTGAACAATCTCTCAGAGTTCGCTCGGGTCAGTCCATTATTTCACATCCCATGGGGGTGTCCATTACCATATATGGATAATCGGGGCGGTTCTGGCATGCAAATACGTAAAACCGTGCACGAGCTGCAGCGTAGGATCAAAGTGATATTTATCAAGACAGGTGTGCGTACGACCTGTGTACGCACGTGTGATAAATCCCGTTTTTTTTGTGCGTACACACATTCTAAATTATGTGCTTAAGAACAAAGATAGAACACTTTCTAAGAATTGTTGATAAATGAGGGCCCTGGTGCTCTTTGCAGCTGAGGTAAATACAAGACCCGTCCAATATTAGAGGATTTACGGTACTCCTATATACCTACAGTACTTATACACCTGCATATAACCCATATAACTCTGTATGATAGGCTACCATGTACAATACTGCTGTATATACACTGTATATATATATATATATATATATATATATATATATATCCACATTTGACTGTACATACCTGTATATAATCCTTTTCACATAATATATCTATATATCTGTATATCTTACCTACTCTTATTAGTTACACTGTTGGCCAGTATGACTTACTACCATAGTGACTTTATACCTGTATCACTGTACATTATTAATAAAACAACTCTGTACATACATCTGATTAGCACTATTACTCAGTAGTACTCATTTATATATTGTATACACAGTGTAATCACATGTACATTGTATATTACTATTGTACTGTACTTTACTGTTACATTTGCACTCTGATTGGATGCCAAACTTTTCCGTTGTACTGTACTTGTGCTGCATGATGACAAATCTAAATCGAATCGAATTTATGGCCAAATAATTCTTTCTGAATTTCTAAACTACTCACATTTAGGGAAGTAACTCTGTAAAAACATCATAATTAATGATGTAAAGGCTAAATAATGTAAAAAGTGTTTGTTCTTATTTATTTCTTATTCACTTTTGCTTTGATCTATCTATCTATCTATCTATCTATCTATCTATCTATCTATCTATCTATCTATCTATCTATCTATCTATCTATCTATCTATCTATCTATCTATCTATCTATCTATCTATCTATCTATCTATCTATCTATCTATCTATCTATCTATCTATCTATCTATCTATCTATCTATCTATCTATCTATCTATCTATCTATCTATCTATCTATCTATCTATCTATCTATCTATCTATCTATCTATCTATCTATCTATCTATCTATCTATCTATCTATCTATCTATCTATCTATCTATCTATCTATCTATCTATCTATCTATCTATCTATCTATCTATCTATCTATCTATCTATCTATCTATCTATCTATCTATCTATCTATCTATCTATCTATCTATCTATCTATCTATCTATCTATCTATCTATCTATCTATCTATCTATCTATCTATCTATCTATCTATCTATCTATCTATCTATCTATCTATCTATCTATCTATCTATCTATCTATCTATCTATCTATCTATCTATCTATCTATCTATCTATCTATCTATCTATCTATCTATCTATCTATCTATCTATCTATCTATCTATCTATCTATCTATCTATCTATCTATCTATCTATCTATCTATCTATCTATCTATCTATCTATCTATCTATCTATCTATCTATCTATCTATCTATCTATCTATCTATCTATCTATCTATCTATCTATCTATCTATCTATCTATCTATCTATCTATCTATCTATCTATCTATCTATCTATCTATCTATCTATCTATCTATCTATCTATCTATCTATCTATCTATCTATCTATCTATCTATCTATCTATCTATCTATCTATCTATCTATCTATCTATCTATCTATCTATCTATCTATCTATCTATCTATCTATCTATCTATCTATCTATCTATCTATCTATCTATCTATCTATCTATCTATCTATCTATCTATCTATCTATCTATCTATCTATCTATCTATCTATCTATCTATCTATCTATCTATCTATCTATCTATCTATCTATCTATCTATCTATCTATCTATCTATCTATCTATCTATCTATCTATCTATCTATCTATCTATCTATCTATCTATCTATCTATCTATCTATCTATCTATCTATCTATCTATCTATCTATCTATCTATCTATCTATCTATCTATCTATCTATCTATCTATCTATCTATCTATCTATCTATCTATCTATCTATCTATCTATCTATCTATCTATCTATCTATCTATCTATCTATCTATCTATCTATCTATCTATCTATCTAT